>NC_136852.1:51459165-52058639 GCF_951799975.1 Gobius niger | reverse complement strand
GAAACTGTCACTGCCACTTCAGAAGCTGGGGACAGTTCAGCTTTGTCTGACCCCAATACACAGTGGAGCTCCCATGGGAAAGTTTTACCGTTTAGGAGGAATCCTTCTTTAGATGAAGCCTTTGCTAAGGCACCGGAAAACGATGCTTATACAGAGGGTCAATTTGAGAGGCAAAAACAACTTGAGTCAGAAAGGCAGGCGGAGTTAGAATTCGGCCGATTGAAGGAGAGAGATATGCAGCGGGAGTTTGAGAGACAGCGTCAGAAAGCGTTTGATAAAGAGACGCAGGAGCTTGATGAAAAACGCCGCGTGCTTGAAATCAACAAACAGATTGAGCTGGAAAGGCTTAAGCATCTCGAGTTTGAAAAGCAAAGACAAGTCGAGCTCAAAAGACAGAGGCAGATGGAGAAGGAGAAGCAGAGACAGCTTGAAATGGAGAGGCAAAGGCCACATGAATCAGAGCGGCAGAAGCAGGCTGAAGTTGAGAGGCTACGGCAGATGGAGTTCGAAAGGCAAAGGCAGCTAGAGCTTGAAAATCAAAGACAACTCGAGATTAAAAGACAGAAACAGGAGCTAGAAAAGCAGAAACAACTGGAGATGGAGAGGCAAAAACAGATTGAAACTGAGAAGAAAAGGCAGATCGAATTGGAGCGACAGAAGCAGATCGAAACTGAGAGGCTACGGCAGATGGAGTTGGAAATGCAGCGCCAGATAGAGGTTGAAAGTCAAAGACTACTCGAGATTAAAAAACAGAAACAGGAGCTGGAAAGGCAGAAACAACTGGAGATGGAGAGGCAAAAACAGATAGAAACTGAGAGGAAAAGGCAGATCGAATTGGAGCGACAGAAGCAGATCGAAACTGAGAGGCTACGGCAGATGGAGTTGGAAATGCAGCGCCAGATAGAGGTTGAAAGTCAAAGACTACTCGAGATTAAAAAACAGAAACAGGAGCTGGAAAGGCAGAAACAACTGGAGATGGAGAGGCAAAAACAGATAGAAACTGAGAGGAAAAGGCAGATCGAATTGGAGCGACAGAAGCAGATCGAAACTGAGAGGCTACGGCAGATAGAGCTTGAAAATCAAAGACAACTCGAGATTATAAAACAGAAAGAGGAGTTCGAAAGGCAGAAACAACTGGAAGCGGAAAAGCAGCGGCAGACTGAGATCCAGAGACAGAAGCAGTTCGAAGCTGAAAAACAACGTCAGATAGAGTTCGAGAGACAAATGCAAAAAGAGATCGAAAGACAGAAGCAGATTGAACTTGAGAAGCAAAGGCAAATGGAGCTTGAGAGGCAAAAGCTGCAGGAGATTGAAAGGGTCAAACAGCTGCAGCTGGAGGAGAGGCAGCGACAGTTGGAGAGAGAAAGACGCGAGTTTGAGAGGCAGCGCGAGGAGGAGCGGCGTCAGAAAGAGCTGGACAAAGAGCAGAAACTCATGGAGAAACAGATGGAGAGGCAGAGGTTACAGGCTGAAGCTGAAGAGAAGGAGAGGAGGCAGCAGGCCGAGCTCCAGAAGCAACGGGAGAGGCAGCAGGTGCAAGAGATGGAGAGGCAGAGGATCAGAGAGAAGATGGAAAAAGAGCAAGCGGAAAAACTCAAGCAGATGGCTGTAGAGCAGGAGAAGTTGAGGATGAGAGAGTTGGAAAAAGAGAGGGAGAGGCAACAAGAGCAGGAGAAAGAGCGACAGAGGGAGCTAGAGCTGCAGCGCCAGAGGGAGCTAGAGAAACAGAGGCAAAGACTGCTGGATCAAGAGCGACAGGAGCTGGAGAAGCAGAGGCAGAGGCAACAAGAGCAGGAGAAAGAGCGACAGAGAAAGGAGGAGATTGAGAGGATAAAAGAGTTGGAGAGGAGGCAACTACAGGAGTTTGAGAAGCATAAACAGGCAGAGAGGCAGGAGATCCACGAGCAGGAGAAACGCAGAGTCAGGGAGAAGATGGAGAGGGAAGGGGCGGAGAGGATGAGGCAGGTCGCTAAACAACAGGAGGCCGAGAGACAGCGCCTCAGGGACAAACAGAAGAAAGAGGAGCAGGAGCGCATCAGGCTGGAGTCTGCAGCGCTTAGACCTAAAGTGGTGGATCTAGACTCTGTACTGAGGAATGACCAGTCTAAAGGCTCTCCTCGGGGCGACCCCTCCACACGATGGAAGGAGCCGTCGCCCAAATCCGAGCAGAGCCTCAGACCAGGAATCCTCGACATAGACTCTTTCACTTCCCACAGTCAACCCTCCCCACCCAGAGACTTGTTTCCAGTTGTTGGTTTCCAGGAAGTTGATCCACGAGTACCAATGTCACCACAAAGCTCAGGGGGCTTACAAAGTCCTGTTTGGACCACTTCCCCTCAGGATCCGTGGGAACTGCGCTCAGTGGAGATGTCTGTAGACAAACCCGAACAACCCAAAAAACCTCTGAGCAAAACCAGCCCAGAGCAGCTGCTGCTGAGGCAGGAGGAGCGGCGGCAGGCCCCTCAGAGGCGCTGGTCCGGTCTTGTGGTGGATGACCCGTTTCATATGGCACTTTTTTCTGAACCTGAGACAAAACCTGCCCCATCTGACCCTGTATCGTCCAGTCGCTCCACAACAGAGCAGGTCTGGCTTCACAGAGACCTTCCTCAAGGACAGAGCAGGTCTGAAGGCCCGAGCCACAGGAGGACCCTGGGCTCACAGGTGAGTTCAGTGAAATATAGATTCATAAAACATTACATTATGTGGTATCAAAATAGAGCAGCACAGTATACTGTGTCTCTGGATTTGTTTAAAAAATACTGTATAGTATAAAGCAACTAAATAATTGTCTGTGTAAAAAAAAGAATGGTTATCAGTGTTCGCTCAGAATGAAACTTGTTAACACTTGTATAGAAACTTGTTTAGAAACTTGTTCATGTTGTTAGGAGCTGAACAGGATTCGATCTCGCAGCATGTCTCGGCGCTCGGCTCCTTCGAGCAGCGCCGTGGAGAGCAGTCTGTCCAGAATGAGGAGCCGCAGCGCCCACCGGGACCAGGCCAGGGACGGCTGGGTGAGTCTCACCTCTGATCTTTGGTTTGTCTGGGGAATTGCGTTTAATTAGCAGACGGGGGAAAGTCTGTTTGCACATTAGTGAGTCTTGTGCCTGAAGGTCAGACGTTGATAGCTGTTGGAATGTCGTTAGTTGACTGGAGACAGACAGGTGAACGCTCTGCTGAGCTCTCATAGTAAACGGCCGTGACTCATGCTGAAAGACCGGCCACTCGGCGTCTCCTCCACCCACTCAGTGTTTAGGTACAGGGAAGTGCTCGCCAATACCTGCTCAGGGCCAGTAAATCAGCATCGGTGTATTCAAATGGTTAATGAGTAGCTTGGCTATTAGACAAATTCAGCACAGAACTGTCAAAGAGGCCACGGGAAAAAAGAGAGTTTCTGCTGAAGGGAAATTATAAATGGCAACTAATTGTGTGTCGGCGAGGTTTGTCAAAACTTTGTTATCCTGCTTGCTCGAAATTGCTTGTATTTGCTCACTGAACATAGTTTGAATCAGAGCCTAGATGCGCATTTGCATGACTAGCCCTATGGACCCAGGTGTGTTTTCTGTCTGATGATAACAGCAACGTGGTCAGGGCCAAGAGTAAGGTCGCTGGCACCATCTAGTGGCTAAAGTTGAGTTTTGGTTTCATTTTTTGTCATATATTTATGTTGACAATGACAATGTTCTTTTTATGGCTTTGAACATTTATATGCCTTCCGTTTTTTTATTTGTTTCCACAAATATACATTTATTATTATCTGAAATTGTACAGTGATTGAACCATGATATTTTTATTTTATAATGGTGAGAATCTCTTGCAATATAAACAGATCACAAGCAACATTGGATCTAGGTTTTTTTTTAATGTACATCATGATTCAGTTCTCAGGTCATAGTTCCTGGCAGAAAGCAGTGTGACACTTCAATGAGACCATAATCGTGTGTGAGATCATTTAGTCTTGGTGGAGTGAGTTGTGAGTGGAGGGGCACGAGGCTGTAGTCGGGGCAGAGTCGAGATGGGCTTTTTACTGGGAGCTGTGTTGTACATATGGTCGAACTGTCTGCCTCCGAAATGCTTCTGGGTAAGAGCTTTTCTGATTTCTAGTACTAAATGTTTAAACTGACGCTCTTCCAGCGGGTCCGGAAAGTTCAGATCTACTTTTATTTTATTAAGGAGCAGTCGGATACTTCTCGCTGGTCCTTTGGCTGTGCGTGTCGCTGCTTTCTGAACGATGATGTCAGTAACTCAGGAGATGGAGGGCAGTGACCGGAGCTGACTCACTTTCCATTCGGTGGTGCTCAGTGTTGTGGTCGAGGGGAATTATAGAGACATTTACCAGCAAGTATTAGGAACCGTACGTAATGAGCAGAAGCAAACTGAAACGAAATCAGTTACGTACGTCTATAAAGGAGGATGTCATGAGATCCAGTTATATATTTCCGTCATGTGAAACATAGCTGAACCTCTTAATATCTGGGAGTATCAACTATGATTAGTTTGAGCATTGTATCTACAGTATATACACTATACTATACTATGACCGTATGCTCCTTAAAAGCACAATAATATAAAACAAAGGAAATGTATCCAATTATTATTATTTATTTATGTATTGCATTGGATCTTTCTGTAAAACAGTATTGTTTGGCATTTCCCCACTACTATTTTGGTCTTGAATGATAAAGTTTGGATACCGCTGATCTAGATAAGGATATTATTAATTCATTAAGCTGCATATTGTTGTTGAAGAACCAAAAGTAAAAGAAAAACAGACTTTCTGCCTGTGTGTCCCTTTGAGAAAGTGATTTAGCTGGTGTCATATTTTCAAACAGAAGTGCTGTTCATATGAGAATAGAAGAACAGTCACAATACAAAATGACCGCACAGTAGTTGATAAAAATAGTAAATACTAATTGTAGGCACACTGCGTAACATCTGGACTATATTGTTCCCATCAGTACAAAACATGTTCCCAATGACCAGCTCAACACAGAAAATGCTATTTTTGCAGTGGGTAATTAAAGAATGGATTTAGATGAAAACCTAACCTGTTTAAAACAGTACTAAGTAACTCTTCCCCCTAGAGGCCATAAGCGCAACTGCAGGTGTAGTAGCAAGTTACGATTTTTTAACTTATTAATTGTCTTGGAGAGTAAATACTACGCTGACAGTTTTTCACTGTTAGCCCGCAGTTAGCTTTGCCCGTTAGCCTGCTAGCTTCTTCTTCGTGATTCCATTAGTGTGTATTGCTTGCTCCGGACCGGTGGCAGTCAAGTTGCAAACATGGTTTTCTGGCCAGAGACACCATAAACACTTGTATTTCCCCCACAGGGACTACGAAAAGGATTTATTATGGTAAACACGTTACTTAGTACTGCTTTAAATCTCAAATTCTGCTGACTTTAGTCGACATCTCCATGGAGACGAGCTGGAGACGTACCCACTCCCTGTAAAGTTACAGTCATGTCTTAGGAGAGTTGAGCCGCTTACAGCAAAAGCTCATGTTTGTTTGTACATTTATGAGGTGTCATAGAATAAATGTTTATATTTCACTTTTGTTTAATGGGTGAAATTTTACGTGGTATAGCTTTAACAAATTTCAAATGTTTGATCACAACGTCAGATCTATATTAAGCTCAATGCTTAACATATGTTTAGCTCACACAATCTCAGCCCTAGTTTCCCATAACTATGCCGTCATGTATTTGTCTGCCCCTGGGTTGGTTGTGTTTGTGCCTTTGTGGCGTTACATAACGTAAAGATCATAGGTGTGTCCATTGCGTGTTTTCTAAACGTCATTTCAATGGGATATTACTTGTTGTATGTTTTTATTTTGGCCTCATAGTGCTGTTAAACGGGTTGCTGCACGCTTCATTAAGGCTTGTCAATGCAGCCGCTCCTGTATGTTTTAAGTGCTTTGTCACAGCTATTAAATCTGTTAATATGGCCATACACAATCCCATCATCACTTTCTCTTTAACTCTGCTTCTCACGCCCATCAACAGGCAGCTTATTTTGGTTTTTAGTACCTCTCTCCACCACTATAAGGTTACATACTGTACATATTATACAGTGTATCATTTGGTCAAACAGGATGGAGCTAGAATAAGACTGAACAAGGGAAAAAACGGGGCTAAGGTGGGATTAAAGCAGGGCTAAAATATATTGTAGGTCTCCTCTAATACTAAATGTTGGACCAGAGAATACAGAACTAAATCAGGACTAAACAAAAAGTAAGGGAGAACTACTCCCTTACTTTTTGTAAGGGAGTAGTGCAGTCAGAAAGGACTGCACTAGGACTAGGCCAGTACTAAACCAGGACTACAACTTCATTTGGACTAGACTAGCAACACTCCAGACTAAAATTGCGTAAAATCTGACCTTAAATGAGGAGGTGTGGAAAATTTGGTCATGGTGTCACAATTATTCCGTATATGGGGTTAGGCATAATAAGATTTGACCTAAACCCTTTCAGTCAGGCATTATAGGGCAAATACATGTATTCTAATTACTGTATAACGTACCAAACTGTAAATATGTGATATGTATTCTAATGTTGGTAAGAATAAACTGCCACTACTAATACTAAAAGTTGCATTAACCTCTTAACCTAACCTAAAAACGTGCGACATAATAGTGACAAAAATAAGACAAAATCGAGGATGAAAATGTAACAAAACCGTGACAAAAATGCTGCAAAACCGTGACAAAAAAGCAACAGAAACGCCACAAAAGAGTAACAGAAAAGTGGCAACAAAGTGATTAAAAAAAGCAATGAAAAACAAATGTCAAAAAAAGTGACTACAACGCGACCAAAACGCGACTGGTTAAAGCTGTTCTGGAGAAAACGCATTTGTTGGATGTTAAGGGGTTTTAAACAATCCAGAACGAAACCCCTATGAAGCTAGTTCTAGATCTAAATCACGTTCTACTTCTCACCAACAACAACCAGCAGTTTGTTTTGGCTTTTAGTAGTTGCTTGTTGCACTCCTCTCTCTCTCTCTCTCTTTCTCTCTCTCTCTCTCTCCTGTCTGTCGCTGAAACAAGTGCGAGGGACACAGCACTGCAGCCCATAGATCACCCTCCCTCCCTTTCCTCTGCCTGCTGCCTCTAGTCTGGGACCTCCCATTCTCTCGACTCGCTGCTTTGACTCGCCTCCCTCTCCCTCCCTCTCTCTCTCTCTCTCCACCCAGTTTCTCCTTGACAGCGGTGAGTCCTGTAGCAGCATTGGCGGTGGTGACGCATTTTCTGCTACCTGCCCATACCTGCAAGAAGGGACAGGGAGCGGGGAGGGATTTTTTTTTGTTTTATTTCCTCCCTGTTTGCCTCGTTGCTTTTTTCGGGAAGCAGACTTCTCCACAACACACACATTTAGTTTTCATGGCTTGTCCTCGCTTCTGGCTGGCTGCTTCCTGATGGAATACAAATGACTACAACAACTACCTTTTGGACAGCGTAATTGCTATGAAGTCCCGCATCAGCTTCTTGCCATTTTTCACCTTCAAACTGGAAGAAAGGGGGAGAGCTGTCATGCTCGCAGTTATTGGAAGAAGCGCAGACAGAATCTTTTGACCTTTTTTTTTAGATAGTTAGGTATGAACAGATACAATGCAAAGATAGCCTTCACGTGAACACATTAGACAAGTGAAAGTTTCTTGGGTATTTTTAGGATGTGATAGTCAAGTCTGTCATGTTTATTTTCATATGTGTTAGTGAGCCCACAGAATCATGGAAGAGAAAGCTGGGTGAGACAGCTCATAACTTAAAAGCAGAAGGTGCTGAGTTGAGGCAGCAACCTTAGATAACCTTTCGGATGCTTTTTGGATTTGGAGTGGCTGCCTGGCATATCGTAGCAGCTTCAAAATAGACACAGAGAAAGCTTTACAATTTGTAAGCGTCCGACAGCGTGGAGCCTGGACAGGGATGAGTTGAGACGTAGCCCTTTATAGCTCTAGTGGGAATGAATTTGAGCAGAGACTTGTTACAATAGGGGACTGCATGTTGCCACCTGCATTGCTGTAAACATCAACACGAGCTGGTGTCATCTCTGCACGGGACCAGCTCCCGTTGTCCTTCCCCATTACGAAACACTGGTGCGGCACTGCCCTTGCACCAAACAGTACGTATATCGGACAAACTGTTTTCTAATGCCTCCGTTTGGATCCGAAAACCCACCACAAAACTGACAGCTCGCCTCTACTGTTGCCATGGAGTATTTGGGGGACAAGATTTCGGTCGCCCAGTCCCAGATGCAAGGATGGGTCGGAAACGTCCGGCGATCCTTTCACGGGGCGCTCGGCTTTTTGAGGACGGGCCAAGGTGAGGACGGGACAGGAGACTTTAAGAGGACCAACTCGTTACGGTCACTGGCGTCACGCAGCCGAGAGTCAATCCGGAGGTTTTCACTGCGCAGCCAACAGCGACTGTCGCTACGGAGACGCACTGCTCCCAACACTCCCACTGCTGTAAGATAACACGCATGTACACGTATGTAGACGCTTCATACAGATTTGAGAAGTTCACGAGAAGTCTCACACCAGTGCATTCTTGTGCTTGTCCCAAACCTGGATACTGTAATTTTTTCCCCTTTTCTATCAACACAAAGGGCAAAATCTAGAACAAAACTTTTCCCTCAATGTAAGACTTCTAGGAGTATTTTTTTATAGTGAACAAATACAAGTTAAAATCTGAGCTAAAACAAAGATTTATATGAAGATATGCACTGTGAGGCCAGAGCAGGACTAAACAAAACCTCCATTTAACTATTGTAGGGCTGGGTGGGTGCCAGTATGGGGTGTCTGCGGGGTACCAAAATAGTTACTGGTTTTGTACCGAAAAAATTGTGAGACTCATAACAAGTTTTATGCCTGGCACCACAGGACACAAATAAATGAAAAACTGTTAAGTCAGAGAAATGGCCTTTTATGGAAATTTATAAAACAATATTATTCTGTTTTATGGTTCGAGATGATTGTTGCAGCATGTATGTCCTGGGAAAGTATTATTGGGGTACTTGTATTGCGCAGTACCCAGCCCCAGTTTTAAGACAACATAACTTGCATAAATGTAGAAGTTGTATACGTGTGAAACTAGTGCCCAGGAAAGGAAAGATCTGAAAGGAAAGATGATTGCATCAAAGTAAGTGACTATGCAGCAGTCACCGGAGGTCTGTAATGTCACCCTGTTAGCAGCTGCAGTCTCACAAGTCATTTGGACCTGCGCCAAAAATGTCAACATTTCAGGAACCCATCCATCTGTCTCGTTATGCCCCTCTCAACCTTTAGGTCAACTGCCTCTTGTCCATGCGACCTCTTCTAACCATTTTTTCCCCCACTGTACTTACTAAATCTTTTGTTATGGAGGTGATGGCTTAAGCTCTTTCGGTATAAGACCTCCATGTAGGGCCATGGACACACTGCACTACTGGAGTCATTCCTATCTTTAGGTTACGCCTGTTTGCTCATGAGTCAGGGAGGCTAAAGATACAATTGTTTTGATGGTGAACTTGTGGCTGTCAGATTTAACATGTCTCAATTCAAACCTTTTGAGATCAGGCCTAGTTTGTTTGAAGTTGATCGCGAATTGTAGATCATTGTCCAATACTGTGTTATAAGTTGACTAAAGCGATGCACAAAAATTGAAATAAAAAAAGCAATACTAAGTAGCTCATGCCCCTAGAGGCCATAAGCGCCACTGTCGTAGCATGTTGTGTTTTTTTACTCATTAATTGTTTGTGAGAGTAAATACTACACGGACAGAAAAGACAAAGGGAAACTCGGCTTTAAATACTGTTTAAGTGGCGCTAGCCCACAGTTAGCTTTGCCCGTTAGCCTGTTAGCAGCTTCTTCGGGATTCCATTAGTGTGTATTGGGGCCTCCGACCCGTAGGCATATGTGGTTTTCTGGCCAGAGACACCGGGGGAGATGAAAGACCCCCCAATCATCCCATCAACACTTGTAATACCCCCAGAGGGACTACAGGCAAACAAGTTATTTGTCAAGTCGTTTTTCTATGAGCGTAACTCAAGTGGCAAATAGATCAAGAATTTGGGCTGATCACTGAAACCGTTATGGTAGGCTCTCATAGGTCATCTTTGCAGATGTATCTACTGTAAACTAATACAGTTTCAGCCTATAATTTCACTTGCCAAAAGTTTTAGAGGTGCGCTAAAGTAATGGCCGGTAGTTTCTCTTATTTTAGTACGTGCGGTGGCAGAGATGGACAGATTCATGGTCCATTTAAATTCTCACATGCCGTTTGTGTCATATCAGATGTTAAATGCATGTATAAATATATACCGCCAACTGTGAACCAAGCCCTAAAACCACTTGCTGGAAAGATGCCGGTGTTTGCAGTAAGTGTAATGAAACAAGTGTTGAAATGATCCATGTAGACAACTTTCACTACCAAAAAAGTAGTAAACGATTGATGAAGTGGAAGTTGTCTCACATTTAAGAACGTAGAATCTTTGAAGGACGAGTGATCTTTTACAAATACTGAAAATTCTTCTAACTTTGACAGGAATAATGGTTGCTTTCAGATGACATGCACAACAGGAAATACAATTTACAGTAATAGAAAGCGGTGACCAGTTATAGAGATCAGGGCAGTAATAGAGTGAGTGGGCTTGTCATAACCAATGAGGTCGAGCTCAATTTTTTATACATTTTAGTACGAAATTCCATTAACCTTGTGCCTCATTGGATTATTGCACAGTTTCCAGGGTTTGTTATAGTGTTGAGAAAAAACACTAGCTTTTTTTTTTGACACTTTAATTTTCCAGTCTGAACAAATCTATTGACTTTATCCCTGAACTTGAATGATGATAATCATTGATAAAATGCGGCAGTAGAAGCTTGTGTGAAATTACTGAAACAAAAGTTGAAGAAAGTGGTTTGAAATAACTCTGTAGCTCCAAGATGGGAAAATAATCCTTTGAGTCGATTAAACCAGAACATCGTAACTCAGCCTTAAGCCAAGTCAGGTTTGTACATTCCTGTCGAGGGTTAGCACTAAAATCTTTCACTGTTTTCTCTTTAGCGCTGACGTGATGAAGGCAAACACTGTAGCGCGGTTTACCCAGTCCATCTCGGATCAGACCTCCACATGCGGCTTGGGTCCATTTGTTGATGCTTGTGCGTGCGGTGTTGTTTGCGCGTATCTCCAGGATATTGATATTGATTAGCGCCGAGGCCGTGAGTGCACACAGAGGAGACTTTCCCACTCTCTCCGCCCAAAGCACACATCTCAGAGCACTCGGACAAATGGAGATTAAACACCGCACATCACTGAGAGGAGGAAGTGTTTCAGAGTCACTGTATCATCAACGGCTGCTTTTGCTTCTCATGAAGATTTATGTGAGGATAAAGTAGGTTGAAAGGGAATTTCTCAGGATCCTTTTGGACAGTATTTTGTTATATCGCTTTTGAAATTCTCAAAATACAGAGTTAAGATGAAACAACACTTCTAGTAATCGAGCTCATGTCTGTCCCATAGCTGTGCCCCTTCATTAAAGCTACTATGCAGGATTGATTTACTCCTTTTTTTACACATGAAAGATGAGTGTAAATGTGAGCTGTGTCCAAACTCATTCCTTACTGTGCAACATTTTTCTAACATCTTGTGTCTTCACTGGGATGAGTTTATGAGCACATTCCACAACTTTGAGGGAGCAATACTGTACAACTAGCCTGTTGGCTCACAATCGATAAAAAGGCTTTAGAATCAGAGGCACAGTTTACAAGACAAGATAAAGAATAAGCTCTGAAGCATTAGATGCAGAAAGTCCAAAAAAAAAAAAAAAAATGTGTACTGTGCAGAAATAGATTTTAGATATTACGGTCTTAGTGCAGGTGATGATAAAATGACACTGATTGTAGGTTATTGCACACCCAATTTTATTCCACTACTATGGAGAAAAATCAGGTGTTGGGTCTTTACGGTTGTTTTACCACATAAACAAACTTGTCAACCTTCATAGATCTAGTGTTATGGAGGCCTGGAGCATAACGGAGCCGATTAAATAGAAGAAAAAATATAGGCCTTCAGGATTTATTTTTATGGATAGTTTCTCCCTTTGCACTGGACTTTAGCTGAGACCGTGAAAGCTGTCAAAGGCAGCCTGACAATAAAGAGCTCTTTAAGTGGTTTGAGGATAACACAGAAGTAAACCTGCATTATTAATAAGTAGGGCTGCAAGATGTTGGACAATGTATTGGTATACATTTAGATGACTGATACATGAGCTGCTAAAGTGCACCAATCGCATGCATTTCAGTTTTTGTAGTGTAGGTTCAGTTCTAAATCAGGAGGTGAAGCTTTAGGAGCCACCTTCAGGGTAAGAACAGTTCGGAACAATTGATGTGCAATGATTTTCGGGAAAGGCATGTGACCCACTTTTGTGTCCTGACCCACCAGTTTAGAGCTACTCGTCTAAACTACACTGTTATAAGGTTTTATACAAGATGAATCCCAGTGGAGACAGATTGTTTTGATGTGTTAGGGACAATATAGTAACAACATTGGTAGAACATTAACATTCTTATGGGGTCTTATCACTTCACCTTAGATATCCTCAGCCCTCTGTTGTTTTCCCTTGGAGCTGCACAGTTACTCAGTGAATCACTTTCCCAATTTGTCATTGAGGCGTGGAGCGCTGTTGGAGCCTGTCTGTGGTAACACACAGGCTGCTCGGATCGGTTTGTTATCAAGCTGAAGTTTCCAAGGCCCAAGCCCCAACCCTTTCCTCCGTAGATTGTCATTCAACGCGGTTCAGTGATTAGGCTTCTCTGCTTCATCCCTCCATTCATCCGCTCATTGTTCGGCCCGTGAACCAGAACGCACCCTTCCTGTGCACGTCTGGTGCTGGATAATGTTATTAAGGAAAAGTCTGTGTTTCTAATACAGCTGTTAATCACTGCTACTGATCCTGTGTGGACCCAATAGGCCTGAGTCATATCTCCTTGTTTTGAGTCTGTGACTTCTAGATTAGTCGAGCACGTGTAGCAAAACTTATGTGAAATGCTTGAACAACTGAGAGCTTACACGGCAAAGGTTTATGTATTTACAGTCATCTATAGAATGACTGATCAATATTGTAGCTAAGGCATAAATAATTCAGGTCACGGGTTTGATTCCTGGTGGTAGGGCTGGATGATGTGGCAAAAAAAAAAAATGGATCGACTGATATATAGATTTTCGATGTACCAGAATTAGCACAATAGCTAAACTGCATCGGTTGTCCTAAGACAGGCAGAAACATTAGTTGAAGGGAAATACGTAGAACACGTTGCAGTCACAGGTGAGATAACACGCCCGAGAGGTTAAATTGGTAAATCTTACTGTGAGTGCACCATTGTTTTGTTTTCAACCAGTTTTTAGGACCTTCTTAAAGGTGTGGTGATTGTCAGAGTTCCTGACGTGAGCAGGCAGTTCCATGACTCTGTGCCTCTGATTGACGCCACCATTTGACTAAATTTAGTCCTGCGTCGCTGCACATTACAGTCCTCTGGTCAAAGCTCTGGTATTCACTTGAGTGTCACAAAAATCCATTATGATGGAGGGGCAAGACCATTTAAAACTATAAAAATGAAACAGATTTTCATTGTTCATAATAAAATAAATGTTGCTGATTCATAAACTTAGGTAGTGGGTGAAGGCACGCACATCCACAGTTCTAAATAAGTGTGCAGGATCAAAAAATGGAAAGTGTAACAGAAACAAATAAATAAAAGATCCGCACAACTTCGTCGCTCCAAAGCTTATTTTAATGCTCACCAGACATGCTGTCTGGTGAGCATTAAAATAAGCTTTGGAGCGACGAAGTTGTGCGGATCTTTTATTTATTTGATTCATAAACTTAGACATGTCTTTTATACAAATCTCAGCTCAAGCAATAAAAGAATATTTTCTTCCAGTATAACTTAACACACCAAAATCTTCCTTTGTCTCGTCCAAACTGCAAAACTAGGTGCTGCATCTGCCAGAGAAATGGCTGTAAACCTGTCATTTGTCAAGTCCCACCACGACGGTTGTTGAGATTAACCAAAGTAGAGATTGCAATTTCGATTAATTGCCCAGCCATAACCTTAACCTTAAAGTGGACATATCACACGAAATCCACTTAAACATTGTTCCCTCGTCAAAGACATACCTGGAGTAGTATTTCACAACATTCACGCAGTTTTGAGTGTCAGCACCATTCTGTACTCCCTGATTACAATTGCGTCATTGTTCAAACCCAAAAACTGTCCTCCACATTAGCCCATAATCCAACATTTTCCTTTTTTTTCCTGAAGTGTGTGCTGGAGCTGCTAACCGCGCCGTATCCAACATGGGAGGTTTTTATTATTATTATTCCTATAGCTGCCCCTGTTAAGATCTTCAACAGCTCTTTTGCCTGCATTTCATGTTACTATTTTAATTGTTATTGTCAGAGACACATTTTCAAATTATAAAAACTGAGGCACCCAAAGTAAGGTTTTTCAGTCTATTTTAGGCTCCATATGCATGTAATGTCCACTTTAAATGAAAATATTGGCGACACCAGTAGTTAAGCTGTCGATTTCAGGAATGGATTGTGGCGTACCAGGAATTTTTTTTCAATACCTTTATGTAAGCAAGAAAGTCCAAAAAAGTTTTTTCGGCCCTTCTTGCTGTGAGACAAGGACGCTCACCACCGTGCCACACCAATTACTGAAAGATCTCTCAAATTGGCCACATACTGCCTTCACTACTTCATATAACAGGTCAATAGTATCCTTAGGGCTAAGGTCTCTAAGCATTCATCTGGAAATTGGAAGTTCAAATGGCGAAAACTTTTTCAGTGTTTTTCTTCCTTTATGTACTTTTTGGTATAGATTTTCGCTCACAGCACTGCGTATCTGACCAAAGGCTAAAGCTTCGAGATTACCCAAAGCCTCTCCAAGCCGTGTGAAATTGTTTCGGGTGAACTTTGTAAGCTCTGGCACAATGGAGCCGGCTGTAACACGTTGGAGCGAATGTTTCTCTTTATGCGGATCAGGTGAGGGTGTGTTTTGGTTGACTAACACATACTTCCACACCGCGCTGGAATTTTTATTACAAGATTTTTTGACAGGGCCCGTTATTATTATTTGTTTTTTGGGGTTTGTGGTGATGGCAGAGTGATGGCAACCTGTTATTAGACATGATTTATAGAAAAGTAAAAGCTTGTGTCCGACCAGTTTGATGGAAAAGCAAGCTATAGATTAGACTAGTTATGTAACAAATAAACAGCTGTCTTGGTATTTCTTTCCTCAAAGAGCTTTTCTGCAAGTAACTTGAACATGTCGTTTTAGTGCATGTGTACATAACATACTATTAGGAAAGTCCCAGGAGCCACTGTTTCCGGAATGCGAGTGTGTACTTAAAATATTCCTTTTATTTACAAATACACACTGGTATACTTTTTAGTATTAGTCAGCCGTAACCAGATTTCAGTGCCAGGAGAACGACAGGATGTATATTTTGGAGATGAATAAGAGAAATAGAGGAAGACTAAAGGGCATTATAGCAAAACAAGAATTCATAGGACATATAATTTGGATTGGATTTGGATTACAGTTTACAGGAGTATTAATATTTGAGAGTAAATTGCGACAGAATCACATTATAATTTACTTTGCTTGCTTCTAGTGGGCTATTGGTTCTCAACTGGTGGGTCGCCTAAAATGACTGTCGATAACTTGTATTGATAGTCAGCCTTGGAGTCAATGCTTGAACCAGCAAAACTCTGTGAAGAAATCCTGTATTAAACTTGGGCTGGGTTAGATTGTTAATTTTTCCCCCAATACCAATACAACAATACTTGATTTACCATACCGATAACCTGAGCAATACTTTTTCGATTCCTATACTATACATATTTGTCATATAGAGCCATAAAACAGAACAAGAACGTTCATTTATTCCATAGAAAAAAAGTTGCAAGAGACCCTGGATGCGGAATATTTTGTAGCTTTCAGAAAATATCATACCTTAATAATAACGGCCATTGTTTGTTTTAAGATTTTAGCAGTAGTCGCCTTTCGCCTGCAATCCCCTGGTTAAAGCCCATCTAGCCCACTACCATCTTCTACAAATACCCTTTGGGACCAGAGCTCAATGCCATTCTCACTGCTCAGCTTCCTGTCGGGAGAAGGTTGTTCCTGATAATGACATCCTGCCTCGCTGTTTTGTTACTCGTCTTACTGGAGTTACCTTAATCTCCGAGCCCCTCCTTTATCTGGGCTCTGGTGCCAGCTCATTGTGTGGTGAATGCAGCAGCACAAGAGGCAGGACAAAGTGCATTCATAGATACAACAAGAGTGTTATTTCACGCACATATATCCTCTTTAGTCGGGTTATAAAAAGAGTGGCTGCGCTCCAAATGGTCTCACAGGCAAAGCAGACCACAAAGTCAGTTGAAGAATTTGCATTAGCCGCCATCAGCAACAATGTTTTCGGGCCGATGACTGATGATAGTTGTGGCTTTGAAAACAATAACGAGTGTCAGTGTTTGAGCAACAAATCTATTTAGTTTTACCATTTAAAAAAAAAAAATTTTAGATTTAAGATTCGGTTAAATGTGAATCTAGCTTTACAAAGATTGTGGGACAGTGCATCACAATTCAGGTACAGTATAGCAACCAATCTGAGCCCATTATAGGAATATGAGCTGCTAAACAAATACATAAGCATTTCACCGACCAACAACACTGCCTGACCAGATAGAACGCCTTTTTGGCTGTGGCACAGTTTCAATAAGCTTCTGCAATGTCTAAAGATCCAGTGCTGTGTTCATTTTTCACCAAGATCTCGTATTGATGATGGGAGAGTGTGAGCACTGAGCAAAGCTTTCTCCAACACATCCCAAAGAATCTTAGTGGGGGTAAGATCTGGACTCTGGGGACCAATCCATGTGTTCTGTCTCATGCTCCTGAACGACTCTTTCTCAATGTGCCCGATGAATCCTGCATTGTCATCTTGGAATAAGCCATCAGGGAAGAAGAAATCCCATGATAGAATAACCTGGGATGTTAAGGTCGTTACTGGCCAAATGATTTTAATTTGATTTGTTAGTTGGATCATAGTGCGACTTGAATGCGTCACGAGAGGAAGGGTCTGCTGCTGCGGCTACTACACAATCAGAATAAGGCGGGTGGATCACATTTCCCTGTCCACGCCTTGAGGCAGCCGCTGAGGACGACAGAAGGATTTTCTTCAGTGTCTTTTCTCGTATGTAGGCCAGGGTTATCGGTTCATGCTTGGGCCTGCCTGTGTGAGCGCAGAGTGGTTTTTGAGACACTATGTCCTCTGTACCCGCCTCATTAAAACAGACATGGTTCAGTTCACAGCACAAGCCATTGTCCAAACTTTATAAACTCTCACTTTGATAGATTTAATTATTATGCTGGTTTTCATTACAAGATTTCAGCACTTGAGAAAAAAAAAAACATTGCTCCCCTCTATTTACAAGAAAAATGGAAGCAGACTGCTTTCGTTGTGAAACGGGGCAAACCAATCGTGTCAATCATAATCCTGGATAAACATGCGGGAGGGCATCAGGGGTAAAAGTAATACCTAAATAATGTTTTCACATTGTTGGACATCTGGAGAAAGATTTATTAGGTTTATAAGTAGGGCTGAGTCTTTGTTGTGATACGTGTTTTGTATTGGAAGCTATTTTTTTTTGGTTCTTTTCATACTCAACTCATACTCACTTCTAGAAAAAACATTATATGACTATTTTTGACTTGACGTTGATCTGAGTAATACCTCTTTTAGTGCTGATTGGTTTAAACAAAAGAGGAAACTGTTAAAATGTCTTTACAATTTGCAGTTTAATGTGTTTTACTCAATGTCTGACAGATTTTTGTTTAATATAGGTTTGAAAACTCAACTTGTGCTTTCTCATTCAGTTCATTCAGGGTAAAGTATTGCAGTTCGTTATGACATGTATCACTATACGTATGGTATCAGGCCCTCTTATTGGGATACGTATTGTATCGCAACAAAAGTGCATCGTCCCAGCCCTAGTTATAGGTGTAGGGACGTCCCCCTTCAGTCCGATTACGTTAAAGGCCCTATATCTGATTTTTTTGTTCTTCTCCTGTATATCGTAAATTCACATAATTGTGGCAGAAATATTATGCATCTAATTACAATATTCATATGAATCTTATGAACTTACAGGCTAGTTTTCCAGCATCTGTGACAGTTTAATTTACTTGCTCGGTCTTTCACTGTAGTAACAACAACAAAAAATCTGGTATAAGGTTTTTAACTTAATCGGAGCAAGAAAAACAAGTTAATTCAAAATGGCCAATTCTTTTTGTTGCAAATGAAAAAGTACTGTATGTTTACTAAAGGGTCGTGGAGGTTTGTGGGGAATTATACTTGTTTGATAACATGGTGAGTGTGTCTGTCCTTTTATGGTTCTTATTCCTATTCTTATAGAAGTAGGGTCTGTGAACAGGACAATTATACAGTGCGTTTGCTGCTTCATTGTCGACTGTTGGACATTTCCCTTTTGCCAAACAGTTACATTGTTTGATCTGCTGCTGTTGTCTCGTCGATTTCACACTGTTCAGAAATGTTTGTGAAGCCTCAAGAGGCGACTTTGTTGTGATTTTTGCTCATACACAAAATGTGTTTAATGGAGTCTATAACGCCTTCTCTGTTGATTCCTCCTTCCAGGTTCAGCAGAAAAATAACGTGAGCACAGAGGATGAATCAAAGGACTCCGAAACGCCAGTCCATGAGACTGACAGCCAGTACGGGACGTGGGAGACGGGACTTCGCTCTGAAGACAGGTACTACTTTGCCTCTGTGTCCGATTCAAGCACATAGGGCGGATAAACTTGATGATTTTTTTTACCTTACTTAAAGATGGATACATTAATGGGACAGAATGGATGAGAGAAACACAGTGACACATTGAGTTTTGTTATTGTAGTCTTTTCAATTATTTTTCTATTCTTCTTGAATTGTTCTGGACTATTTATTTATATCCTCATAACAATAACGGCAGTTTGTGATGTGATTGCTTTGGTCTAGTCACGGTGACCGAGGTGCGCAGCGGTTTCCGATGTGTCACTCTCCTCAATGACACCTTTTGAACGCTGTTACCGAATGGAAAGATACAGTTTGGGCTTGTGTTTAGTGTCACTGTGGTTACTGTAGTAACACTTGAACCTTTTATTTATCTGCAGCTTAACACCGGCCACTCCGAGCTCCGACAGCAACCTCAGCCCATCACCGAAGAAACCCATTTCTCCACAAACGCCGGGCAACCACACGCCACACCTGCCGACAGACGCTACCGATGGTGTCCCGGTAGAGCCGCTGCCTTTCCCAGATGTGAGCGTGCCTTTTATCAACTCAATACAAACCGCTTAGAAAATATACTAAAGATGTACAATTGTTTTACTGTACAAAAATTCGCAAAAATACTGAAATACTGGGCGGCGCGGTAGCACAGCGGTTAGCGCTCGTGCTTCACAGCTAGATTCCCACCAGGGACGGAGCCTTTCTGTGTTGAGTTTGCATGTTCTCCCCGTGTCTGCGTAGGTTTCCTCCGGGTACTCCGGTTCCCCCTACCACTAAAAACATGTACAAATAGCCAGGATGAATGTGAGTGCGCATCGGGGACGACGGATGGAAATTAGCCCAAGGCTACAATCCGGTGTGGCTTGTTCACATGCATGAGACCCATGTATGTTCATTAACATGCACTGTCCCGACCAAATAAACCAATAAATAAAAAGAAAAAAGAAAATAGCCAAAAGATGCATAATAGCTGTACCTTGAAAAAAAAAAAAGCCAAACACCCCAATAAAATAACAATGGTATTTTAAGCAATTGAAACCTACTGGCTATGCATTAACATTTGACTGTATTGTGTCAAGGCTCCAGTGGCTTTGTTGGACAACAGTGCCCTTCGCTCCAGAGCTCAGTTGGGGAAGAAGCGCGCTCCTCGAAGCCGACCTTCAAGAGCCGCCAGGCAAACTGAGGCCGAGGGAGGGGCCTCTGATGACTGGATCTACAAAGACGCCACAGGTGACGAGATCAGTCATGTTTGCTGGAAAGTGTTAACACATAAACAGACAGAAAGAGCTGTAATTTTAAGAAAGAAACTGTCGTGCAGCCTCAAATCTTTTTTTTTTTACATATTATGTCTAGAATCTCCATGTATATTTTTAGAGAAATTTGAAAATTATGTGAAATGTATCTCTACTTGTCCGTAAAGTAACGTTATGTGTCCTGTTGCAGAGGAGAAGGTTGAAAATAAGAAAGAGGACTCTGACTCTGAGGAACAGCCTAAAGCCTCTGACACTGGTCCCACTGCTGCCTCCTCTCAGCCGCAGCGGGTCGCCCTGTTTCCTGGAATGGACCCATCCGCTTTAATGGTACAGTCTTCAGTGGGAATTTATTAAAAGTTTGTAAAGGCTTCTGGCGGTCACCATTTTGGACAAGAATTCACCCTCATCATCTGTGATTTTAAACCATTATGTACCATAATAATAACAAACGTAGTATTTTATTATTACCATTTACTTATCTAATGTATCTTGATTTTTGTTTGTCTTGTAGGCCCAGCTAAAGAAAAGAGGTGAACCTGACAATCAAACAGACGGACCGACCCCTGCGCCATCTCAGCTGTCCCGCTCTCCCAAGTCCCCTTTCCTTCCAAGGGCCACTCGTGTGCTGCCCCCTGCTGGTGGGAAAGAGAACGGGTAAATAAATATATATGTATAGTCAAATTTAAGACCGAGACAGTTTTAACATCTGTGCTGTTTGTCATGTAATTGCAGTGAGGAGGAGTCGCCCCAGTGGTTGAAAGAGCTGAAGTCCAAGAAACGCTTGAGCCAATATGAGAATGAGAGCTAGTACTTATTCAGGTTAGTCCAGCACACACAGTAAAAGAAAAGCCTCATATCAGTGTCCAATTTATCATCATGAGCTGGAGGGATAGTGGGGAATCATTATCGACCAGTCAGTGTTTGTGAAAAATAATGAATGAATGGGTCCTACATTTTAAGTTGATGTTTAATAGTAATGGTGTTTTTGTTTTCGTCCCACAGATTGCCTTAACAGAGAATATATGTTTGAGAAAAAAAAGCCTTAAAGATTTGACCTGGATCCAGGAGGGGTTGACCGTCTGCTGCTCGTGTATTTTACTTTACGCTCTCGTCCCGTCGGGGTCGATATAACATGTGCATGGTGCCTTTTTATACGGAAAGTCTGGTGGGGAAATCATGCAAAGCAAAGACAACAACAACAAAAAACTAAAGCATCTATTCTCTCTTGCTCATCCTGTCGAGAGGAGATTCTGGGAAGGACTCGAGACGACGAATTTCATCGTGGGACCACTACTACACCACCACCTCTTGTGTGGGATATGCTCATTCTGAGTGACAATTTCAACTCGTATACTTGACTTGTACACTAGTAAATACTGTGCGTGCGTAACATTGGTTGGTATGTCGGTCGGCTGTCATAAACGCATTGCCATAGGACTTCATTGCAAATAGAGAACAAAAGAAACCCTGCTTACGTGATTGTCTGCAGGCTTGTATCATACTGTATGTTGTAATCATGAGATGTTATATTTGTATCAGAGTAAATAAAGCTAGTTTTTTGAAAAGAGCTAGACAGGAGAAATATAGATTTTCATTTTATTTTGAAACGCTCCAAAACAGTGTCACGGTTGCCGCGTACTGTATATTCATTTGTTAACCTTTTTCTATGTTGAGGAAGAGGCATTCAGTAACCTTATATGTCCGAGTGAAATTACAACCGACAACTATGTACACTCCTTTCTGCACAAGCATTATCAACCATGAATTCTATTTAGTTGCAGCTAAGCGTCATGACATAAGCCATACTCCCAAAATAATCAAGCATCAACATTTCCTCTATTTTTGAGTCTGTTTATTTTTTTATTTTTTTTGCCTCCAACAAATGTTTTCATCCTCTCTGCGTGCATGCACAATCTCTGCTTTTGAGTCAGACTTTTATCAAATCGGAAGTGATCCTATGCTGGATTAATCAAGGAATAACTAGGGCTGGACAATATTAGAAAAGCACCCAATCTGTGGTGACCATTTTGGCATTATATACAAATGTGCGAGAAAAGGAAAATTAAGAGGCAGAAACATTTATACAGGGCTGCACAGTATGAACCAAATTGCAATCTGAATGGTTGCAATTAGCAAAAAGCTGAATGTCTTTTCTCCACGGATGTATTATAAATTGATAGTGACAGTCAGTAAGATTGCAAAGTGAGGAGAGGGTCAGAGTAAAATTTTACAGCAAACCATCAAGTTCCTCCCTTACTGATTGGAAGCTCCTCCCCCTCCTCTCCTGATTGGACCTGACAGGCCGGTTCACAGGAAAGCTTGTGTCATTGGTCAAAGTGATAGCCCGAGGATTATAATTATTTGCTAAATATTATTTGATATTATGCATTACATCCAATTGCAGGCAGTCAATTATTCACAATCTATAAAATTTGTAAAACATTTAAACTTACAGACTGTCACAAATCTGATAAATTACAGATAATCATGCAGCCCTATAGCACAACAGGAAAAATGTTGTGTTGAAAACTCAAGGTAACGGTAAATATGGACTAACTTTAAAAATCATGACCGAATGTTTCAGCTGCAAAGCCAGGAGATGACTGTGTTCAGATATAGTACCTGTTTTTGTATTGTGCAGCTCCTGACTCGTCTAATTCGACAGCAGCTTCTCCACTATTGCAGTCATGATCATCTTTGCATCATCTTCTCTCTCGCGTATCTCTCTTTACTCCGTGTCTTCAAAGCACTTTGTCACTTGATGCACTACAGCACTGATCGGACCTGTCGATTTGGCCATGTCTTGTCTCCGATATTTGGGCGAATGCGTTTCTCCCGGATATAATTGTGTATATTATGATGTTTTGCTTTGATATAAATGTGAGGGTTTATTTTTATGTCTTTTCTTTGTGCTTTTTTTTTCCTTTTTTTTTATTTCGAGAGTAAAGGCGTATGATGCACTGTGTTGTTCTGGCCAGTGTCTTAAAAGTGAATACATTCTTAATAAAATTTACTTGACGTCACACACCGTCTCTGGTTGCCTAGTGTTGAATTATGAGTTGTTTCTGCACAAATACATGTGTAATTTTATGTATAAGTACAGACAATGTATGATCAAATTACTATGTTATGGAGGAACCAATGTAGAAAGTTTGTTCTTCTAGCTACACTCACTGAATAGCCTCAGTGAGCCCTAACCCTTCCATCTAAAGTCTTTGTTGTACCTTTTGAATGTATTATGATAAAAAATAAATAATAATAATAATAATTACATAAATTCCTTCATTTCCATTTTCAGTTCAGTTATGACATCTTGGATAAGAGTCAGACAAACACATTTAAGACACAATCACAGACATTTGAACAAAATGTTGGTTAAGATAAGCCTTTAATGACCTCACAATGGAGAAATTCACTTGTTAGATTCAGCTTTCAAGAAAACACTCAGGGTGTGCAAAATAGACAGGAAATGTGGAAACAATAAATAGTAAAAAGAAGCGTCTTATATAATATACAACTACAAAAAAGGTTAGATCAAACTTTGTCAAGCGGCGGCAACACTTTATTTTACAGTAACCATGATACATTGTAACCATAGACCAAATTTGGTACAATGTAGTGTAATGTACTATGTAACAATGTGTAATGACTTGTACCTTTGAGTTACATAACACATGGAATAATATGTAGTAATTTGGAGGTGCACGATGTTATACTGTCATTTTAAACTCCTAATCCTAAAGGTCTTATGTCTCATTACGTGATGTACCAAACTACTAATACACATTATTCCATTATGTATGTACTACATAAAGGTACAAGTTGTTGCAGGTATTTATAAAGCTAAATCTAAAGTACAATGTATAAGGGGTAGTGTAAATATAAAGTGTAACTATGTCAGTTATAATGAGATCTTTTTAATATTCTTTTATTCAATTTAGTCCAAACTACTGTGTATTCTGGCTCTATATGTGGGTTGTCTTCAGTTGCGTTTACTCAACTTGCAGAACCTTTTGAAGAAAATATACTGTACTTCGAGGCTTATTACACAAAAATACTTGACTTATTTTGAAGTTTATTCTTGCTTTGTAAAACATTTAGTTACTCTTCCAACTGTGAGTGAATCAGTATGTGACAAAATAAAAAGATACTTGTATATTTCTTGTATCTAATCTTGATACTAATCTAATCTTGTTCTTCAGGGAAATGGCAGCAGGGACAAAACAGATGCATCTGGGCATTAACTCTTTATAAGGCACTCATTGAAATACTTTGAAATAAATAATTTCAACTTAAGAGCGAGAGGTGCTCCAGGCATGTCCTATTGCGAGTAAGCCTCGGGGAAGGCCCAGGACACGCTGGTGGGACTATGTCTCCGAGCTGGCCTGGTGTCGCCTCGGGGTCCCCCCAGAACAGCTGGAGGAGGTGTGGATCGGGAAGTTTGGGCATCTCTGCTGAGACTGCTGCCTTTGCGACCCGGCCCCGGATAATGCGGAAGAAAATGGATGGATGGAACTTAAGAGTTATTGGGGGACATAACACAAGTTTATTTATGTTGTAACATTTTTCAAAATTGTTCATTATCATGCAGGAAATCAATGTGTGCGAAGTTACCATATTTGGATTGTGCTTTACGTGCAGTGGGAGGGGTCAGTCACCTCACCCCAATATTGTTTGCCTAAAAATTGCCTAAACATAAAAAACATATCCTAGAAACCCTTGGACTAGGATTGCTTCTTTTGTCAAAAAAAAAACTGTAAAGTATGAATAATAGGTGCAACATATGGACAAAACTAATTAACTTCAGGTTTAAGTGAACAAGGTGTATGATCAAATATTGTGCCTGCCTTTTTCATGCTGTAATTTCACTTAGTTCACTACGTCCTCCAAAACCAACACATATCACTTAGCACAATTTTTCATCAATAAAATGTGAGTTTCATCAACTTACCATAGTTAGTTTTCAAGTTATGCAAAGAAATGTACCAGGAATTTAGCAGGACTTGGGTCTTTTTCAGACTTCAGAGAAAACAGGAAGTTGAGAGTGCGACAGGTCTCTGCTGATTGGTCAAATGCCACAGTAATGGGATCTGTGATGTAGGGTGATCTCTTCTAATCGGCTGAGTGAAGACTACATGCTTCTTTACTTTACAGATGTGCAGCAGGGAGTCCATATGTAAAGTGTGCAGAAATGACCAGAAATTGTCACTTGCCCTATAAAAGGTTAAGAACCAAGGCCCAGAAGGAAGTAAGCAAAATTCCAAGTGCAAAGGGCATTGTCTTTTAGGATGCCTCGTGACATCCTCTCTAACTTTGCCATGTTACAATACTTCAACATGATCAATTAAAATCTCTAATTAATCTCTCCAAAACAATGGAAGCATACATTACAAGATCTATGCATGTTTAAGACTGATAGGGAAGGAAAATAAAAATTCCTTCAAGTTCAAGATTAGACCAGTCCCGTCATAAAGAGCTTTTTTTAAACGTCCTGCGGTGTAGTTTAGCTACATTCAGCCGCACAGTCGGTCAGTGCATATGTTTCTGGTTACTGCTGAGAGCTGCTGTTTGCTTGATTCCTCTTGGCTCACTGTCCCGGTGCCCACGCACACGCCCCGGTGGCAGCGGGCAGGAGCGGCCGGGTGCCAACGGCGGCCCTATTGAGAGGCACATTACGGACACAATGTAAAAGCCCTAGATCTGCTGTATCAACACCTCCCCCTGTTTCTGCTGCTGCGGCTGAAATAAAACATAAATAGCCCCACCGATCCAGTGCCCTCCAGCGGGGCGATCCCACCAACCAAACACCAGGTGGCACAGGCAGAGGGACAGTACGGCCACAACAGGCAAATCCAGGTAAGGGCAAAACATTACATTTGTATCGTTGATTCAAGTTAGATTTCTCTAGAGGACGCATTTCTTTATGACTGAGCAGACACATAATTTGAGTGATTTTATCAACAATATTATACTGCAACTACACACTGCTACTACTTTTTAATTTTATTCATTTTTAATCTAAATGACCAAAACTTACAGGAGCTACACCTAGATATGATTATCACAATGTGGCTCTTTGATGAAAATACATTTGCTTTCCAAGAATTTGATGGAACAGACCAGCTGAAACTTTTATAGCAAAACAAACTGCAGCTTAACTTGAGATAGTTTTCTAGTGTTATTACCTCATGCATTGTTGAAATTGTCCAGTGGAGGAGCAGAGGACCGGGAGGATGACAGAGCAGCAGAGTGCCCCAGATCAGCTGGCTGCAGGAAAAAGCCAGGGAGGAGCCGGGGCGTCCTATAAGGTACAAGAAAAAGCACTATTAGCACAAGTAGTAATAGTGGTAATAATTGATTCATCCTGTCAACCCTTAAAGTTGTAAGAAACTGTAATACAATTGTTTAAAAGTTACAGCCATGAGTTTTATTTGTCATTTTACAAGCATACTGATCATATTTACCCACAACTAGTGTAAAAATCATATCTCAAATGTTCGGGAAGGGCATATTTTAAGTGTGTTTGTGAAGCGGGTTGTAATGTTGTCTTTGTGCTGCAGGTGATGCTGTTTGAGTTTGAAAACTTCCAGGGCAAAAAGGCGGAGTTTTCATCTGAGTGTAAAGACCTGAACGAGAAAGGGCTGAAAAAGGTGTCGTCAGTGATCGTGGAGTCTGGACCGTAAGCTTCAACTTATCAGGCAGCTTTGTAGTGGCAATAGTAGCTTTAGTTTCCCAGCACTGGCCGGTACACAGATTTGGATGGATTTTTTTGAAGGGAGCAGGATGCCAAAGAAGGAGCGGCAGGGATTACGGGGGTCCCCACAGCTTTGCCTGTAATCATATGGTCAAATCATCAGAAATATTTTGCTATTTTAACAACAACAATTCCACACAAATTACTGGGGAGGAAAAAAACTGTCAGATTGCTTTATTTGTTTATGTGTCAGAGAAAAACGTTGGAAACTACTGGCCAAAACCCCTTCCCCACTTCAACTACTACTCCCTATGGTTGTAGCAGTATTGTAATAATACTATTCAAATTAAATGGCACAGTACAAACAATATGGCAGAAAACCAATTAACGTTCAATGCCCGAGTGATAACAATGCCTTCTGCTTGGATGAGTTCCTTGACCTTTGTCCTGAAGCTCCAACAAGGACATTAGCTCCACAGTCTTAGGCCCCATCAGCCCCACTGCCCCACTCTGGGCTTATCTGCAGCCTGTCTGGCCCATGGGAGTGGATCTATCCTTCACTGTGGTTCTCCTTGAGATTTCTTTTTTCTCATACAGGGTGTAGGAGTTTTTCCCAGGGGGTGGACAAGGGGACGCCCAGGGCAACTGTCACTGTTTGATGCATGTGTTTCCAAACTGCTCCTGTTGTAAATCAGTGTTCTTGGTACAGCCAGTTGGGTACAGTCGTTTTAAAGTGTACTAGTAAGTATGTTGTCTAACCCAGTGTCTTTGCCTGTAGCTGGGTGGCGTATGACCGTCATGGCTTCACAGGGGAGCAGTTCATTTTGGAGAAAGGTGAATACCCGCGCTGGGACACTTGGACCAACAGCCAGAACAGCTACTTTCTCCTCTCTCTCAGACCTCTCAAAGTGGTGGGTCACTGCTCCCAGGCACTATTCAGGCAAATCCGAGAACGCATTGTCAGATATTTTATGCGACTTGTCTCTTCTCTCATCAGGACAGCGCCGAGCACAAGCTACACCTGTTTGACAGTCCCGGATTTTCTGGCCAGAAGATTGAGATAATCGACGACGACGTGCCGAGCCTCTGGGGACTTGGGTTCAAGGATCGTGTAGCAAGCGTTAAGGCGCTCAATGGAACGTAAGACGCCTTATGTCTTTCAGAGGTGGCACAAGAACTTCTATATAACAACTGTCAGAGCCACAAAACGTTAAAAAGACTTAACAAAATAAGTTCAAGTCCTGAGTATGCTACTGTTTTGCAATGCATTTTCAATAGAGACTGTGGTACGCAGGTTGCTTGGGGCTCCTCTGTAGCTTTTTCAAATCCACAAACTATTTCATTCATGTTTTTGACTTTTGTGGTGGTCAGAACTACTTAATTCATAATATAATCTTACTTCAGAACTGGTTTAGCCCTAGTTTAGATCTAGTGGTAATATAGAGGCAGTGATTGTCAGTGTGAAATGCTTGAGAGTCTCTGCAATGCCGTGAAAACACAAGCTTATACTGAACAAAGAACCAGATCAGCTATTTAAAAAGTAATATATGTATTTTCAAACCCTTATCAACTACTTACATGAGTGGCTACAATAGAAAACAACAGAGCTAGAAAAAAAAGGCCCCAACACGAAATAGTAATGGGAAATATGTTTTATTCCCAATAGTGACTCATGATTACTGACAAATACTCATAAACAACAAAGAAATCCCCCCCAAAAAATTATGTATTTACCATAATTTGAATGCCCATGCCTTGTTTCTCTCTTGTGTTAATATTTTGTCCAATCTTCTTTCAGATGGGTTGGCTACCAGTATGCCGGCTACAGGGGGCGCCAGTTCGTCTTTGAGCGCGGAGACTATAAGCACTGGAACGACTGGGAATCGCCCACCCCTCAGATCCAGTCGGTGCGGCGTGTGCGGGACATGCAGTGGCACAAGAAGGGCTGCTTCACTCCCCCGGACCCCTCCCCATCTCCCGCACCTGTCCCGGATCCTGACCCCGCCCCTGCTCCTCCCCCCGCCCCCTCTGCCACAGCGGGACACCCCTAGCGCTCCCCCGCCTCTGAGATGCCCTGTGCCCTGCCCTCTGCCCCCAAATCTAACACGCCAAAATGCTGCTTATGCCCCGTGAGGAGTGCGATGTATGTTTTGAATAAAGAGCCCGTCTGACCTACTGTTTGTTGGTAATGTTATACTTGTAACTTGACCACGTTGGAAATATGTGGTATTAGCGATATTAACACAAATAAAGTAGACCTCATTGAACGGATACATTTATTTTTTGTTGCTTTGGATAATTTTTCTAATGTTTTAGTAGAGTGTATGACTTATTGACTATATGTGAAACCTGCGACAGTTATGGAAATTATGTCACACTGCATGTTGCTTGCTATTAAAAGAAGTGCACTGCATTCCCCCTCTTCAGTTGTATTTGTATCATCAATCCTATCAGCTATATAAAAAAGGTTTTGTAGTTACCAAATCACAAAAATATGAAAATGCAACAGCAGTGTCATCAAAGGGCTGTGCAGAAATATTATAAGAAATATTATAAGAACTTGCAAGGTGAGGAAGAAAACAGACACTGTATTATGATCTACTCTATTGATACCAGATTTGTAGGCCATATGTACACATCTAGATTGATATTCAAATGTATGTATAGCATATATTATTCAATATGTACAAGAGGTGGGGTAAAATGCAGTGCAAAACAACAGCTGCATTTACATTAATGACTTTACATAATCTGTCAGAGAGTTGTACTGCTGCTGTATTGAATGTACTCCTGTGGCAGTATGAGTCCTCTATGTACAATCCAGTAAAGTGGGTGAGCAGTTTGTCCAGTGTCCTCCTGTCACTGCCAATCATATGTCACACTTTGTGGATCAGTTGGACAATCTGGCAAAACTCCCCTTTGGAGGTGTGGGTCCCATGGCGGACCACAGTACAGGGCACTGGAAACCACGGACTGCTGTGCGCTGAACACATGGAAAGATCTGAGCTTCCACCGGAAGTGAAGTCTGCACATGACTGCCCTGTTGCTGCTGTTCTCACTGTCCAGTCTTCTGTTCACATGCTGTTCGCTTTGTGGTGGCAGTCTACTACTTCCACCTCTTGGCTCTGTGTGGTAGTGAGCTCCACCTGTCTTCCTGAAGTCAATGACCAGCTCCTTGGGCTCGTACACCTTCAGAAGGTGATTTTTCTAGGTAGGACCACACTACTGCTTGTCTGCATTAAGCAGAGGTGAACCCTAAACGGTTATATAGTATGGAATTTTGCATTTAGACATAAAAAGTATCAATATGTTAATTCGAGCCATTTCACTTGGAAGCCTGAGGGCCAACCCACATCGACCTCTTGCTGTTGAGGGTCCAGAGCGACGGATGCCATGGATCTGAGCTGAGCCTGCACGAGTCTCTCCAGGACCTTGGACTTCTATGCACATAACTATACAGGAAGTCTCCCATTGCACCTTTCATCCTCTCCAGATTCAGACTTCAGTCAGATGTGCAGTACTAGTGTTCAGGATGAGGTTTAACATAATCAGGTCTGAGAGACTTGTTCTGTCTGACTGAGCACATTTCAACATGAAATTGATATTTTTGTTTTATTTTATTTCCATCATTTCATCAGGCAAAACATTAACAACACATTCCTATCTACAATGTTGGCCTGAAAGTGCTTAAAGTGCACTTAATGTGACAGGGAAGGAAAACAAATACAATAGAAGGTTATATACAGGAAATTACAGCGAGATCAGTGATTTTAGCTTTAGTGTATTTTGGGCAAAATTCCAATCATTGGCAGCAGCAGAGCGAAAGGAATGAGGCCAAAGGCACTTTGTAAGCTGTGACGATCTTGTGTTTACCTGAAGGGGACTTCACGCTGCAGCTGACCAAGATAGTTGAGTGTGAGACCCAGATGAACATGAGCCAGTGGATGTTGCGACTCCAGTGATGACTGTTCACCTTAGGGTAAAGCCAACAGAGACGTGTCCTGCAGAGACATTTGTAATAAAACAAATTGCCAAACGACAAAGTGTGTCCAGTTTTTCAAGTTGACCTTCACATGCATTTATATGCCGATAAAGGCACGGTAGAACAGGGGTTAGCCCCTGCGCTTTCTCAGCTAGAACATGGATGTCAAACATGCGGCCGAGATGATTTAATCCGGCTCTAAATCTCTAGCCCATTCCTGTGCAGAGTTATGATTTTTTAAAGAATAGCCAGAATGTTCATTCCAGCCACTAGGGGGCAGCTTAAAAGAAAAAAAGAAGAATTTCCCATGTGTCCAGCAGAGGGCACTGACATAATAAGAGATCAGGATATGAACAACACATTATAGCCACGTGGTAAATGGACAGTCTGCCCCAGGGCGGCTGCGGCTTTAAAAACAGCTTACCACCACCAACGAGTGTGGAGTCAGTGAAGAATTAGTACTATGTAGCACTTTGAGAAACTTGTGACACAGGCTTGTAAAGTGCAATTCAAGTGTAAGCCGTTGACATTGATTTGGCTACAGTGAAGTTGGGGCTTTGACCAAATCACAGCTCATTAATATTCATTTATTGGGAAAATGTTCTCGATAGTATTTTTGTGTGTACATTATATGTGGCCCACTACCCAAAATGAGTTTGACACCCCTGAGCTAGAAGGTCCCGGGTTCAATCTCTGGCCGGACGGGCCATTTTATGTGGAGTTTGCATGTTCTCCCCATGTCTGCATGGGGTTTCCTCCGGGTACTCCTGTTTCCCCTACCACTAAAAACATGTACAACAGGCCAGAATGAATGTAGTGAGTGAGTGAATGGTTGGTGGTGATTGGAGGGGCCAATGACACAGATGGGCAGTATCGCTTAAATCAGTCCATGAGTGGACGGCAGTGGCTACAATAGCAGCTTGCCACCAGAGAGTAGAGCATGAATGAATAATGAATACACTGTGGTGTGTTGAGAAACTTGGTAACACATGCTTGGAAAGCACAATTTGAGAACCATGACGCACCAGACACCCCAAAAGATCCAATCTGGCTCAGTGGTTTTATTAAGATAAGAGTGGTTCACTGAATAGGAAGCTTTTGCTAAATCTATGAAAATACAGTTGTGCTCAAAAGTTTACATACGCTGGCAGAATTTTTCCTATTTTTCAGAGAATATGAATGATAACACAAACGTTTTTTCACTCATAGTTAGTGGTTGTGTGAAGCCATTTATGGTCAAACAACTGAGCTCTTTTTAAATCATTATGACAAAAGAAACTACCAAAATGACCCTGATCAAAGGTTTATACCCTGGTGATCTTGGCCTGTAGTAACATGCACACAAGTTGACACAAACGGGTTTGAATGGCTACTAAAAGTAGGCATCCTCACCTGTGACCTGTGTTTGTAATTATTGTGTGTGTATAAAAGGTCAGTGAGTTTGAAAAGAAAAAACAAGATATAACTTCAGCTGAAATACAGGACTCTCGAAAACAGTAGTGTGGCTGTTTCAAGCATAATACGTAAGGAGGCACTTGATCAAAAATGGGCTGCATTGCCAAGTCACCAGAAAAAGCCATTACTTTGCAAATGCCACAAAGTATCCACGTACAATATGTTAAGCAGCACAGACACAAGCCTCAACATTTCTGAAACAATACAATTTTGAGTGATGAAACCAAATTGGAACCTTTTGGCCATAAACGTTGCATTTGGGGGAGTCGAGGCCTGTGATGAACGGTACACCGTTCCTACAGTGAAACTCAGAGGTGGATCACTGATGTTTTGGGGATGTGTGAGATTCAGGGAACTTGGTCAGAACTGATTTCAGGATGAATGCAGCATGTTATTAAAGAATACTGGAGTCGCTCATCAGCCTGGACGCACTTGGACGTTCCAACATGACAACGATCCAAAGCACAAGGCCATGTCGACCTCTCATTGGGTACAGCAGAATAAAGTGAAGGTTCTGGAGTGGCCATCTCAGTGTCCTGATCAGGGTCATTTTGGCAGTTTCAGTTCTTATTATGATTTAAAAAGGATAAATCAGTTGTTTGACCATAAATGGCTTCACACAAGCATTAACTATGAGTGAAAAAAAACAAAAACACAAAAACATGTTTTGAGTTATCTTTCACATTCTCTGACAAATGGCAAAAATAAAAAAATAATACTGCCAAGATATGTAGACTTTTGAGCACAACTGTATCTGCACAATATTGCTTAGAGTCCAGAGCAGACGTTATATTGTCAAGGACTTTCAAAACAGCTGTGTCAGAGATTGGGCATTGGCTACCCTTCCTGTGGCAACTAGCCTCATTACTGTGACTGGGGGATGGCGATTATGCATCACTTTTAGAAAATTACGTTAAAAACATTCTACTTGTTATTTTTATATCTTTTGTTTAATCATTTGAATATTTTTATTTTTTGAATTTCTTTTCCCCCCCTTATTTTTTCCCCACTATTTTTTCTTTTCTTTTCTGTACAGTAAATATATATTTTTAAATCTAATTTAAAAAAAATAATGAATTTGAAATTCAGCTTGTTATGAACCTAAATCAGGAATTTTTAGCTCAGGTGCCCAGTGCTGCCTGTTTTTTGGTAGCTCTCCAAAGGTTTTCTACCCTTTGGTAAGTCACATTTTAGATTTTGTCTGACATTTCTTTTTTGTTCTGAACATTTTGAACAGACTCTGAGGGCCAGATCTTGTGACTGGCGCAGTCCGTGCGCAACTCTAAACGCAACGTGGTACACGCGCGATCTTGCATGTGGCGCAGGTTTTGCGCTCAAGGCTGCGCCACTAGGGAGAGGGCGTTATTTAAGAAAAAGAGGCCGACTGAGGCGTAGTTTATTACAAGTAGCACTTGTGCTACTCTTCTGTGGCAACCTTCACATTATGCCCCTCTTTACATCGCGCTGCCTTGTCTTCTTCCTTAGAATCGACGTCAAATTGAAAACAAAAGCGACATTGCCTTGAAAACTCTGTTTGAGCGTTGGTTTACGAACACAACAATAGTTTTCCATAAATAAACCACACATGCCTTCAAGTGCCACAACACCACGTCTAATCTGAGTTTTAAGGAGACATTTCCATCATGTGTCAGTGTTTACCTCCTGATGATGCTCCTTGTGTAGCCACGGCTCAGTCCAAAACAAGGCATTTTACAAGGCATATAGCAACTTTTCTTTTCCCCCCCCCCAATTCAGCCGCTCCAAGAATCCTGCAGCTGTAGCGCAAATGTTCCAATACGCTACAGTTTTCTTTGCCTGCTGCCTAGCTTTCCCCGCCCGCTCATCTTGGATCTGCAGTGAGTGTCTGCAGCAGCGGAGGGACAGTTTTATTTCTTTAATCCTTATTAAACATTGCGCACTGCATCATGTTACGCGTTAACAGGAGAAACCCCCCTCCTCGCAACCCACCACCTTCCGCAGGTCTGGGGAAAGCATGGGGCGGGGACGGCACCACAACATCACAATGCGAGTCTGTCCCCCCTCCTGTCCTGCCCACTTTTTGCGCCAGGTATGACACTGAAGATTGCAAGGAGCGCCCCCGTCTGCGTACTCGTCTTCTATACAGCCTGCGCTATGAACCACAAGATCTGGCCCTGGAAGCATTTATGTTTTAAAGTTCCGTTTAAGGACAAAATTCAATAAATTTCCTTGAATTATATTGAAATATCTTCATCAAAAAGGTGTCTTCGAAGCTTAAGTAGCACTCTGATGTTTTTATTACATAAAAGTACCGTAGCTGAACAGGTAGAAAAGGTTGGAGACCCCAGGGCTGTCACAATAATTACTATATCGACTTATCGTTCAATAAATGACAGATAAACGAAACATTTTAGGCTGGATTTCTACCAGTGCATTTGTCTGCATTTCCCCCCCATTTTTCTAATGCAATACTTACTTTTTTGTGTCTCATTGTATTTTAATGTTTATTGTGGGATATTTTAAGATTAAGTATTTTTTGAACAGAGCCTGTTGTTTTTGAGCTTTAGTGTTTGTGTCTATTGCAAAGAAAGGTCTCCAATAATATCATCATAGTCTCTTTAGATTTTGATGATTTGGAGTTTAGATAGATAAACTTTAGATTTTGTTATCGTGACCGGCCTGGGAGACCCCTGATCTCAATGAATGCCCACCATCAATATAATTATATAGCCAATGCTGAAATAAAATACATTAGCCAGTATTTGTTTTTGATTTGAGTTCTGAGCCTGATCTACTGTTTCTCCCTCTCTGCTGCTCATTGTGGTGGTGGGACTCTTGGCACTGTTTGTGCTGAATCATGTGGATATCGAACAATGACTGGCTGCACAAAAACTGACAACTAATGAAATAACTTTGTGGGAATGACACCCCGGGGTGGGGGCAGGCAGCAGGGCGACCCCTCATCTCTGCTGGGCCTATGGCAGCTCGACCCACACCCCGTACCAGGACACTGTCGGCGCTGTTGGCAGAGTGCCCCCCTGCTGTGCCGTATATATTGAGCCGGTGGTGCCCACACAAACACACTGGCACGGACAGGTACTGGTAAGGGCTGCATGGAGGTCACCTTTTATACTGTATTTTTGTTAATGTAAACACAAATTGTTTTACATTGTTAAATTAGTCAAAGATTGTTTATTGTGCAAAACATACAGTTTAGATAATCTCTTATTATAATATATTATTATAATCTCTTTATTAGATTATGTATCATTGTCGTTCTTTATATTCTATCTTTTTTTTTTTTTCCAGGTTTATCCTTCACTATGGCCACAGACCACCAGAACCCTGCATCCAAGCAGCAGCAGCCAGGCACCAATGCATTTAAGGTAAGTCTCGATCCATCCATATCCATGTTGTTTTAATACTATTTTTGCTGTACTAGTTTAGTTTTTCCAGAATTGTTGAAAGGGCCCTGTGTTTGTCCTAGTTTAGTTAAGGTTAAGATTAAGGTATAGTTACTTTATTGTCCCTCTGGGGAAATGTGCTCTCTGCATTTGACCCATCCTTCGATGCCACTGGGGCAATCTGTAAGGAGCAGTGGGCGACTGCAGCGCCCGGGAAATCTCCTGATGTTGATTCAGGTTAATGAACAACTTAGATCATTAGGTCTGATACAGCGCTGGTTTTAGTGATTTACCCTGGTGTTTTTTTACTCAATAATGCATTTGCCAGGGTTATTTCCTTTATGGTCATAACACTAATATGTTATGAAGAGGGGCTTTACAGCCATCATATATTTGTGCATTAAGAATGCAAAGTTGGTCACAATAAAAATAGGTTATTATCAAGTAAGACTGACATTATATATACAGTGTAAGAAAATAACAAATATCTGTTACTGATACCTTGTGTTTTGGTCCACAGCTGGTTATCTATGAGCAGGAGAACTTCCAGGGACGCTGCCATGAGCTGACTGGGCCCTGCAACAACCTCCAGGAGGCAGGCGTGGAGAAAGTGGGCTCAATACTGGTGCTGTGTGGACCGTGAGTGTGGGTCAGAGGCACACAAAGCTGAAGTAGAACACAAAACAGAGTTACATTCATAGCCAGTCAAAAGTCATGCTTAGACCAAATACATACCTGCATTTCATAACTTTTTAAGCTTTAAAAAGTTACAGAATTGTGATGGTTGTATTTTAACTATATGAAACAGCATCTCATCAGAATAGACAAACCATATCTAGTTTGCCCACCTTTGCCGCCCTGATGTGCCTCCTGACTGCTCTCTCCTCAGGTGGGTGGGGTATGAGCAGGCAAGCTGTAAGGGAGAGCAGTACGTGTTTGAGAAGGGCGAGTATCCTCGCTGGGATTCCTGGACCAACAGCCGGCGCAGTGACACCATCACCGCATTTCGCCCGATTAAAGTTGTAAGAAAACAAAACTTCACTCTCTTACACATTATCATAAACACAGAAAGAGAGAATGATCTGGGTATAAGTGACAATCTGTTGTCTCTAGACCTTTGTATGTATGTACTATTTGTATGTATAAAACTGTTTGATTTAGGAATTATTTCATATCAAATTCTTAAAAATGTATGTAATATAGACTATTTTAGTTTTTCTCTACTATCTCACAATGGCCCGTTAGATCTTCCTACATTGATACATGGGTTTGTTATTTGATTTCAGGACAGCCAGGAGCACAAGATTGTGCTTTATGAAAACCCCAGCTTTGCAGGAAAGAAGATAGAGATCATCGACGACGATGTGCCCAGCTTCCATGCTCATGGTTATCAGGAGAAGGTGTCGTCTGTGCGCGTGCAGAGTGGGACGTGAGTCAAACAGATTTTGATATGAAGAAATGTGTCCTATAACCTTCCTCTATGCTCATATCTTCAGAGATGTGAGAAGTAGTAGGGATCAGTTACTTAGAGATAATGCTTAAGCAAAAGTTAAAAAATATAGCCATTCAACAAAAATTACCACAGTGGTTCAGTACTTGGTAAAATATGTTAGTTAGAAATAAGGACATTGTTACCACTGCTAATCATAAAAGAAAAAGTAAAAACAACTATATGTAATAGGGATGCAATTTTTCACCACTCATAGCTTATGCAAAACAGTTCAAACACACTTCAGTCACAAATGATGATTTAATGATTTCTGGCATTGAATGAAAAAACAAACAACAAACGGCTAAATCACTGTGACTATTTTTCCTGTTTGCTTACCGCTCATGAATCCCGTCTCCTCCTCACAGCTGGGTGGGGTATCAGTACCCAGGATACAGAGGATACCAGTACGTGTTTGAGAAGGGAGAGTACAAAGACAGCACTGAGTTTGGAGCCCAGATCCCTCAGATCCAGTCGGTCCGCCGCATCCGGGACATGCAGTGGCACCAGAGGGGAGCTTTTCACCCCGTTAACTAAAGGCCTTTGACACTTTCTTCAACCCTGACCTCTGCATCTTACTAAAGCCTGTCCTGCCCCATTTTCACCAACATGCATTTTGATACCTATTGCAGTTGTTGCAGTAGTGACATCCTTACTAACCAATAAATCCTTGTTGCTTACATATTGCTTGTGTGATTTATTTAAAGTTTAAAATCATCTACAGCAAATTAGTAGGCCAAAGGCTGAAACCAAGCAGTCTCTAAACAATGTAGACTTCAGTCAATTTTCACTTACACTGTTGTCAGATTATGCTGAAACCACTAAATACCATTCCTAAATACAAAACACAATTTCATTCCAATTCATGCAAAACAGCTATGATGCCACTTGATAAAGTGAACCTCTCATTAGCCTTTTCTAACAAATCAGCGTTAAAACACATCACAACACCATAAAACAACACATATATTTATCATACTTAATATTTACCAAGCTGACTGATGTAAGGATGCAAAAATGGGGTGAAGAAAATGACGAAACAGCTGAGGCTTACAACTTGTTGATGTTATGTCAAACTCCGACCGATAGGAGTCGCTGCAGTTTCCTCGACGCTTTATTGACTTCTCGTGGTCGCGTGAACCCGAAGAAGAGACAGCAGCACATGATGAAACGACTCTACTGATAATTTCCCCCCTTTTCAATAAAAAAAAGTGCCTTAATGTTTTGGTTTATGGACTGAACTTACTGTCAGGTCCACAGGAAGACCCTCGGATCATCGTGAGCAGGGTAAGAAGTAGTTGTAAATACTTAAACGTGTAGTAGTTATTTACAGGAGCTAACGCAAGACTTGTAATCCACTACAAACTAACTACGTAATCATCACCAATCACCAAGTCTTGCATGTTTTAGTCTACGATGGTTCGCATATTCCGAGAAGTTTTCCATCTGAGTCGGCGGCTTTGATAACAAATATATTTAGGTTTGCCTCTACTTTTAGTGGGGCTCAAATGTTTCTAATTTTAGAAGGGGTATTTTGATTATTTGTTGTTACATGTTTGCTTATATTCACTAATATCTCAATGGACACGATTATTCAATACCTCAAATTTTAATTTTGTTATTATTTTCCAGACTTGGTGCAACAAACACAATGCCTGTCCAGTGCAGCAGTTGTTCCAAAAACCGTGCAGTGTTGAGGCGTCCCAAAACAGGCCACTCTCTTTGCAAGGAGTGCTTTTTCATTGCTTTTGAAGAAGAGGTGCACCGGACTATTGTTGCTGCTGAACTGTTTAAACATGGGGAGAGAGTGGGCATCGCCGCTTCAGGTGGAAAAGACTCCACAGTCCTCGCTCATGTCATGAAAGTCCTGAATGAGAGGTACAGCTATGGTCTCGAGCTCATGCTGCTCTCCGTGGATGAGGGGATCACTGGTTACCGTGACGACTCGTTGGAGACTGTGAAGAGGAACCAGGAGCAGTACGAGCTGCCGCTGAAGATCGTGTCCTATGAGGAGTTGTACGGCTGGACGATGGATGCCATAGTGAAGCAGGTGGGACTGAAAAACAACTGCACTTTCTGCGGTGTCTTCAGGAGGCAGGCCCTAGACCGAGGAGCCATTATGCTGAAGGTGGACAAGATATGTACAGGTAAGAAGAATTGTGAACTATGCTCTTTAGAGGGTTAAGTACTAAAATGATGCAAAAAAAACTAACACTAACCAAGGTCAAACAATGGGAAAAATACTTGTTTTACGGAGATACTAGATACCACACTTTGGAAACCCACATTTGCAGGACTGAACTGCATACTCATTAGAATAGTAATTAGTCTTATGAGTATGCAAAATAATGATGAATAATTAGGATGTTGTCTTTTACAGTTATGACAGTAATGATTTGTATTTTTCTACAGGCCACAATGCTGATGATATAGCGGAAACAGTCTTGATGAACGTCTTAAGAGGAGACATAGCTCGACTACGGCGCTGCACTGCCATCTCCACTTCCAGTGAGGGAGATGGGGTTGTCCCGCGCTGCAAGCCACTCAAATACGCCTATGAGAAAGAGATTGTACTGTACGCCTATTTTAAGAAGCTGGATTACTTCTCCACAGAATGCATTTATTCACCTAACGCATATCGTGGCTATGCAAGGACTTTCTTAAAGGACTTGGAGAGTATCCGTCCCAGCTCCATAATGGATGTGATTCACTCCGGTGAGAACCTCTCAGTGCGGGATGGGGTGAAGATGCCGGTTCAGGGCACGTGCAGTCGATGTGGGTACATCTCCAGCCAAGCACTGTGTAAAGCCTGTGTGTTGCTGGAAGGACTGAACCGAGGCCTGCCCAAACTGGGGATCGGCAAACACCATCGACTTCATGGAAAACTGTTGTCTCAGGAGCCACTGACTGAAAAGGAGGAGAGGAAACTCAAAGCCGTGGAATTTTGACAAGAAAGTATTGTACTATCTGAGATTTTAATATTCATTTAGAGGCATTTATTGGATTTTTTTTAACGCGGTAAATGTCAATATGCTTGATTTATTACTCCAAATTGCTCTTGGAGAACAATGTTTTATTTGACTCTTTTGGTGTTCATCATATCTAAAAATAAACATCTTCATTATATATGTTTCCTATTTGTTTTAACTTTTTAGAAATAAATATACATTAAACGTTCAGTATGTTGCAATAAAAAACTGGGTAGAAGCTAGAATTTTGTTTTAATTATTAGTATTTTTATTTATTATTTATTTATTATTACAATTTATTTTTTACCAACTTTGAAACGCGTATTAAAGGGGAAGTATTATGCAAAATCGACTTTTTCAAGCTTTCCATCATGTTATTATGTCATTCACTCATTAAAAACATGCCTGAAGTGTTGTCTTGGCACATTCACGTATTTTTGAGTAATCTGTAAAAACTCTGATGGCGGCCATTTTAGGGATACGTTACGCCTGAGTCCTCCTAGGAACGCCCCCACCTCCTGGAGACGCCTCCGAGCTTTCGTCACCAGCCGAGTAACCAACCACTGCTCCTCAGCTGAACCCCCTCCCCACTGATGCCACAGACAGCGTGTGGAGGGGGCGTGTCGGAAAGGGTCAGAGGTTCTTAAAGAGACAGAGGCCTATTTCAAGCCATTCACTACAGCCATTTTGAGAGAGCAATTTTATACAAGGCAGTTATTCTAATTTACTGCATTTACAGACCAACAGAAGGTTTGCTCATCATTGTAGTGTGATATAGACTGGTGCTATGGGACTGAAAAAAGCATAATACCCCCTCTTTAAGCTAATAAAGTAAACTGCTGGCCGCCAGGTGTCGCTCAAGGCTCTCCTCTCACGGTGCGCGCTCCCGTAAAGTACACATGCACAATGTCTGCGCGCTCACGGCATCTCCGCTGAGTTTAACTTCAGGCAGCAGGGAAGTTTGGACAGCACAAATCAGACTTCATTCACGGAGCAACCGCTCAACAAACAGGCGCAGGCGTCCCACCAGCTCCAAACATGGACGATTTAGGTAAGTGACCAAGATTTTACGCAGCGTTGAAGCATTTTGTGCAGTTTTTGGAAAGCCGATAGGAGCAGGGTGGAGGAGTAACCCATCGAAACAACGGGATTTCTTGCTTGAAAAGTGTGTGGGGGTCAGGGTGACTACCTTTGTCTACGCGATCGCTGTCTGAAAATTGCAATAACGTGTCGTTTCTCTCCGTTTTGCGCATTGTTTTACCTGTGCTTTGTTGTTCTGTGCGGGTTTTCACGCCGTAGAACTGACTAGCGGTGAGACTTTGGCTAGCCTGCGTGTACTTCAATGAACCGCCGTTACCTTCGCAAAGCTAATCTTACTTTCTCTGCTTCATCAGGTAATGTTATTGACTGAAATGAATTTACAACCGCGCGTTAACGCCGTTGCCAGAGGGTGGAGAGATTTGGCTGACATCTTGACACGAGTTTGTTCGCGTTACCTCCCTCAACTTTTTTTTTTTTTTTTTTTGCCCCGAAGCTACTCATTCCAACTTTGAAGTCAACAGGCCTTCCCATTTAGCCCCACACAAAGTAGGATTTTAATACATTTCCAGCAGACCGACACAGAGACCAGCTTATTTACAATGTCATGTACTTCTAGCGGTAGTGGGGCAACTGTACTGAATTATTAGCTTGTCCATTACAGGAAGACTTTGCCCACAATGTGTACTGAAATGTGGTGGATAATCTACAGAAGTGTAACTTTGGTAAATCTGTAGAAACACCTAAATGTCACAATAACTTTTGTAATGGATTTCCCCCAAAGTCTGAAAATATGACATCGCACGTTGTAACATAAAGGTCATGTTAGGTATAATGTCGTTATAGCGTTATATTGTACAAAAACGTTGATGTTTATGCCAACTGTAAATCAACGGTTCATTGCTGCCCATTGTGATGATGATGGAAATTTTACTTAATTCGTCATTCATCTAAATTACAGCATACAACTTATCAGCATTTATATGAGATTCATCGAACTCTAACAGGATTGATTTAAGATTTACATTTTTTCATCAAAATCCAAAAATGTATAATGTTTTTATTTTGATTACAGCACAGTAACTTGATAAACCTATGTTGCTGTGCAGTAGAAACCAGATGACAATGATCAATAGAATTCGGGAAAATCCACCGTTACCAAGGAGATCCGCCATCTTTGCAGCTGCTAGCAAACATTTCTATTGACTAACATTAGCTAAAAACAGTATAAAAAGTGGAGAAAAAAGCTGTGGAACAACTCCATTAGCTGCTGAGTTGCTGCTGGTAAATACATGTAACACACTGTGGTGTCCAAGTGTTTTAATGTGAACAATAACTCCAGTTTTTTTAACTTTTAAAATCTCCATTAGTTTATAGAGTTTGGGAATGTGACGTCATATCGCTAAGCATTATGGGATTAGCAGCAATTGTAACCTAATGGAGATTTTAAAAGTTAAAATACTGGAGTTATTGTTCACATTGAACAACTTGTATTTACCAGCAGCAACTCAGCAGCTAACGGAGTTGTTTCACAGCTTTTTTCTCCACTTTTTATACTGTTTTTAGCTAATGTTAGTCAATGGAAATGTATGCTAACAGCTGCAAAGATGGCGGATCTCCATGGTAACTGTGGACTTTCCCGAACTCTATAATTGCTGCTACTCGTGATATGACATCACATCCCTGAAGTCTATTACTTAAGTAGTCAAAAAAATATTCTGTAAACTTGTTGTAGCAGCCCTAAAATTCATATACAATAACATTTATTGTTTCTCTTTTGGATGCACTGGACCATGGCCTCTTCCATGACCCTTTGAACTCTTTTTTTTTATTTTTTTTTTACCAGTTTACACTCCACCTGGCCTGACGTGGTTTGGCTATATTTGCCACACCAAAATCTAATTCTGGTTTGGAGGAATGTTTCTGTGCTCCAGTCAGTCTGCTCTTGTAAAAAAAAAAAAAAAAAAAAAAAAAAGGGAAACTCTGGATATAGATTTGTGGAATTGTTTAAGTGGAAAGATGATGGCTCAGATTTTGGGTTTTTCTCCTGTTTGAGAAAGGCAGATTTGAACGCTCCTGTCGGTCTGTGGCCATGTGAAAGAGCTGATTGTTGGTGGCAATAGTAGTGGTTTAAATTAAATGGCCTGAACAGCAGACTAAACAAGAGCGACCTATTTTGTTTCCTTTATTTGAAGAAGCTGGCAATATGCAGTTGGTTATCAGGTAAACGCTGGGTAACCTGCTGGAAAAATGATAATGTAATTTCTCTGTATAGTGTGAGAGAAAGTTTAAGCAAAGTTTTAGCAGTCGACTAGATTGAAACATTGCGAAACTGTGCTTACAAGAAAAGCATTTAAACACATGGGGGAATAAAGTAGAAAGTTAAGTGTGCCACAAAAATGACAAGAGGTGATGTTTACAAGGCGGGAATAATTGCTGGTTTGTATTGCATCATAAGAAAACGTTTCTGCTAGTTTAGGACAAAATTTCACTTTGGTGTCAATACATGTTTTGAGATTGCTAATTGTTTTTATTTTAATTGAAAGAGGAATACTACAGTGCCTCGGTTTTAATAGTTTTTGCCCATTAACTTCAAAGTTGACAGTTTGATTTTTGGGGATGAGTGAATAAGTGAAGGAGAGATACTTTTTTTTTGGATTGCAGTTGAAAATGTGCTTGCCAAATTCTGATACATTTCTTCTTTTTTTCTTATTGGCCTTGTAACTCTTTTACTCTCACTGTGGCACCGACTGGTTTTGGTTTAATGCGTGGCAAGCCAGAGCTGCACATTTAAGATAGTCCTTACTTCCTGCTGTTCTGCTTGAAGCTGAGTGTTAGGAAAAAAATAAATACTGGCCGTGCAATTAATCAGAAACTTCATGGAAATGGCAATCTCAATTCTGGTCATGGAGCTTTTTAATCATCAGGTCTACAGCCGAGTCTGTGGCAGTGACGGTACCATTTTGTTTGAGTGTTTGATTTGTTTGATTTTGTATTTTTTGCCACATCACCTGCGCCCTACTACTGCTTAAACTGTGGTTGCGTAGTTTGTCTTCACCAAAGTAGGGGTAAAGCCACAGCATGGAGGAATGTCGAACATCAGTCTGTGTCAAGGTCTGAGGCCAAATGTTCACCTCCTGCTGCTCAGCTCCGTCCCACACTGCAGAGAGAGAGAGAGATGGTGGTTTGCCTTGAGACCTGCTGAATGCTTTGATTTGAGACTTTCCCACAGCTGTAGCCAATATTTATCATGAATCAAACTTGCACTTTACGTCCAGCCACAGGACATTAATTCTCTTTTGTTGATGATGCATTTCTGACTTTTCCAGAACAAATTACTTAACTAGAGCGTTAATGTAGTTTACTTTGGCTTGTTTTAGGGATTTTTTTTAAGGCTATTACTGATCATTATCAGTTTTTGTTAATTTATAAATGTAATAAATACAGTACATTCAGTGTTGCAGAAAAAAACCCCTCTTGGTTCAACTCTGAAAAACACTAACATCATTGTGTTATTGTAACGCATGGATAAAACACGGTTACGAAAAGAGCAAAAAGGCACACTTGCAATGATGAATAGTTTATCATAGCATGTTGTCAGCAAAAAGCACATTCAGTCATTGTACAGAGTTAGTACAGGGTTTCCGCTGGGTATTAAAGCATTAATAGTCATAAAATGCCAAAATGAAGGCCATAAAACTCAAGCATTACATTGGGTCCAAACTGGCATTGAATCTCAATCTCTTGGAAAAGGTCATGTTTCTTTAGAGGCAGAACTTACTCAATGACGATGCTGAACTATTTTTACTGTGTGCATTCATCAAAAATATAAAACTGATACAAATTTTGGGTGCAGTTTGGACTGAAATCTTACACAATCTTTCGCTTCAAAGTTTCCCATTATACCCAATTTGGGTTTGAATATCAACGTTTTCTGCATTTTGTGGCATTCAAAATATAGCATTAAAATGGCAATAAAAAGCATTACATTTGACTTGCTGCCTCACCTGTAGAAACCCTGCAGCAGTAGCAACAATTGTAGTATACTAATCTAGAATGTAATAAGTTCTGTTTAAATCAACCAACCGTTTGCCTGTGGGCACTGGGCAGTGGATCACCCTTTGGGGCATCCTCAGTAGCCCCTGGGACTTGTTCTACAAATCAGACAGTTCACTTTATTACATTTCTGCTCTTGTTATTCGCTATTTGTTTATCAGCATGGATGATTTGGTTAATATCCTACAGCTACAACTTTTAGTGTTTTGGATATATTGCTTGTATTGCCTATGCTGCTTTAATCTTGAATACCATAAAACATATCAAAGCATTTGTTTTCCCTTTAAAATCGAAAACCTTCTACAGTGTTGTTGTTTTGTAAACCCCCTTTTTTCATGTCACGTAGTTATCACCATGACCTGTGCCCGGTCCGAGTCACAAGGGGATGTACATGTGTTGAGTAACCCTGCTCTACGTAAAGTTGTATGTGTGTATAGTTAGCGTCTCTTCCTGTTTCCCCTTTGAAGCTCTTTTGCCCGTGGTTTATGATGCTTCTAGTTAAACAGCAGCTGAGCGAGTCCCAGGGTCCTCCGGTTCCTTTGACGGGGGGCTGTTTGGAAATCTGACCATGCTTCGTAGAACCACCGCAGCCTCTTTAATCTGTGGATATTGATCCCTCTTCCCTGCCCCGCGTGCTCCTGAAGGGAATTCTCTCCAAGACGAAAATGAACGCTCCTCCACTTTTCCTCTGAGTCACTTTTTCCCAGAGGTTCCCTTTGATGGGACCGGACCAGGTGGCTGACAGACCTGGGTTTAATTTGGAGATTGTGGCCTAAATCCAGGGGTAGAAAGTTTAGAGTTAGCATTTCTCTTGTATTTGAAAACTGTTGGGTGATCGTCATCTCATGGCTCATCATTGTAATGGGAATCATCTGTGCTGAAACAAGACCTCATCCAAAAGATATTATCGAGGACTTTTATACATGATTGCTCTGAGCATGCCAAAAGCTTGGCCTTTAGATTGCTTAAGATATTTTCCTGTAGGTCCGTTTTTACTCTTTGGCAACCATTCAAATAAAGTCAGAGTTCTTTAGATTGAATAGTTGCCTCTAGCAATAGCATTCTGTTGCTAGTTTTAGCATGTTATTGCTAGCTTTAGCATGTTGTTGCTAGCCGTGGCATTTTATGTGGTAATCAAAAATACTTTTGGGAGGGTAAAAATATTTCAGGGATTGAATTCCCCTTCAAAATGACATACAAGCATGCCCATATCCACTTAGATTTAGTTGTTGAAAGTTATGTTTTTAAAGCGGTGAGAGCCAAAACAGGTATCAGTTCAGTATCAGATATCTGTCGCTGATACCAGTATTGGCTCGGTGCATCCCTAAAACAAATACCCAATAATGTCCAGGCAAAAATGTCAAAAAATTGTGATTAATATGATGAACCATTTCAATACTGTGTTTTCGGTTAAATATTTTTTAAAGGGTTGCTCGCCAAAGATTACTCAAATTTTAGATGAATTTTCGGTTTATTCTGAACAAGCTGAAAACAATTGGTCCAATATAGCAAAGTAAAAGGACTAAACTCAAGTCACTTTCTTTGAAATACCATCTTTCTTTGAAATACCATCTTGGCAAGTAATTCTTCTGGGTGAACTCCACCTAAGTTGCATTTTTGGAAGTGTGTTTTTGAACATAAGTAGTTCTCCGATGTTCATATTGTGTAAAAGTAGCTCGTCAGGTAAAAAAAGGTTGGAGACCCCTGCTCTACATGTTCCAGCAGTGTCTTAATGTGTAGAGGAGCCCAGAACTATTCACCACAACTGCCTTTAAAATTCTGCACTGTCACTCAAAAAGTTGTGAATTCGGGTCAGAATTGCCTTCATGCACGAGCTTGATATAGAAATCGCAGTTACGCGTAAGACCTGAGGTGGCAGTAGTGAGTATAAAATTACCAACTTACATCTAGTCACTTTTAAAGGGAGTTTTATAAATATTCTCAATTGTTAAAAAGAGAAAAGAATTTGAAATGCTTACTAGAAGTAAATCAACAAACTCAAAACTAAAAACCTTTGCAGATGTTTTTAAGCTATCACTTTTGCAATGGCGATGCTTATGGCCCAGGCCTAGTTCCTTGTCAGCAGTTCAGCTGGTGGATTGGCTTTAATGGCGTATTGTGCTATAATGTGCATGTTTCAGGTTAGAGGAAACCAGAGCGCCCACAGGAAACGCATTCAGACATAGTAACAGCATTCAACGTGGTCTACCTGATTGTCATCACAGTACCAGAGACGGGCAAAGATACAGATGAGGCAGCAATTTCTTAACATTACACAATATCTAAATGGATGATTATTAAGTGATAGGTGATAGCTACCCATGTTAATACGCACAAGTAACATTTATTGGTGAGAATGATGACGCCAAATTATCTTAAACTGTCTCAACGTTGTCAAAGTGTGCTACATTTTCTTGGAGTGATTCAAATTTAATGTTTTACGAACTCCCCTCCTCCAACAATACATTTATGGTTTACTATAAAGAAACATGTCTATGCTGTTTGAAGGCGCATTCAGTTTTCTTGTGCAGGAAATGAGCGGTATAAATACATATGCCTTGCCTCGGAAGGGTCAAACCTTGGTAGTTAAGTGTCATATATGAGCAGCAGCGGATACCGTAACTTGTTAGAAATATTGCAATGTATAATATTTTTGCAACAACGAGCCATTGAATATTTCATTGAATTGGCCGGGGTTTAATGCAGTGTCCATTAGGGGATTGTTTTTGTGAGATTTCACGGGCATAAGTCACTTCTGCATGTTATGTTCCTTTTCACAATCGTGGCTATTATTGTACAAGAAAAAAAGGTGTTGCATCGTGGTGCATTAGTCTTGAAGAAGTGTAATGCCCTTAGCGTTCTGTGCTGCACATACTTTCTTATATTATCACTTTATTCGTAATGCTCCAAATGTGGCATTCAGTAAAGTGAATATTCTAAACATTAAGGATATCACGTTAACATCACAATTGATTTTAGGCTTGAATTTTCATCTACATGCACATTTCTTTGACACATCAGACACTTTACTAATTAGTCTATCTTTTAGGAAACGCATCAAAAAGCTCACAGAAAGAGGTTGTTTTGATTGGGTAGGGATCGAGCACAAGGAGCTTTGGGATAATGCAGTTCTTTTATCTGCTCAGTGTGGGATATGAAAACACCTTTGACTCTGCACATTCCTCATGTGTGTGTTAGATTCAGGCGGACTGACCTCACCCTGCTCTTTCACAAGAAAACCGAGCACATGTAAAGAGTGCACAGAAAGCAGGATAATATAAATGCTTCTTGACACTACTGCAAAAACGTGTTCCTAGAAGCCCATCCATTTCTGTAGTCAAGGCTTTATGTCCAGCTTGCCTCATGGTATTTATTTATAAGTGCATGTTCTCCTCCAATGATGGTCACTGTTTGAAAAGAGGATGTTAAGTTATTACTATATTGGTATTTAGTTGCGGAGTGTATTTTTAAACTGCTGACTTTAATAGGCTTCCCTCTCTTCTCCATCTAATCTAAAAGCAGTGTACGCCTCCAAACCTCTATTATGTTTTCTCATCAGATCCAAAAAGAGAGGAATGGTATGTTGACATTTAGCTTGAGGTAAATAAAGGCATAGCATCAGGGCTTTACAAGTGTTGGACGTATCCCACAGCACTATCCTTCGGGCTTTGCACAGTTAACTTGTGCGGCTGCCAATGTCCAAATATTAGGAAGCCTGTGTGCCCTGATAGCTCACCTGATAGAGCGCATACCACATTTGAAACGCTGAGGTTTTGAATCCAGGCTCAGGCCAATTTGTTCCATGGCATTCCCTCCTTATCTCTCACTCCCATGTTTCCTGTTCACCCTCGCGCTTATTTTTCATGATAAATATACCAACATTTTTGTAACTTTTAAAACAAAGACCTTGAAGAACCATTTGGGCATGTATTGAACATTCTCATCATGAGAAGAAAAGCATAAATTAGGGTTTTGCTTTTGATAATGATAGACAGAAAAAAGTGGCATCTAAGCCAATTTCTACAAAACGATAAGTTTAGTGCTTTTTAGTTGGTCACATCTAGTGTCCAATAAACCTTGTTATTATATGATCAATAATCAATGATAAATTATAAATTGGAAGCCAACGTGCCATGCTTTTGTATAGCTTACTTCATCATTCATTTATTTAGGATAGGGATGTCCAGACTTTTTTTTCTTGGAGGGCTGCATATTGATGTGTATAGTGTGCAAGGTTTATCAATATTGCATCACAATCGGGGTTCTTCTTACCTAACCTTCTGAGTTTTTTTCATTTTCGGTCTCTTTCTTTCGGCATTTGAGGGATAGATGTTCACTAACCAGAGTTGTCTGTCAGGTTCAACACTGCACCAGATAAAAGGTCTGAGTTTCCCTGGAGCAGATTCTTAAGTGTTTAAAATAAGTCTTGGATGGAATCACATAGCATCTATCTGGTCACGTGGCTGTCCCCCAGAGGCACTCTGAATGTCGGGGAAAGGGCGCTGTCCTACATAAAAACAAATATTTTGGAAACTTTTGTTGTGTATTCTAGATTATTATTGTGTTTTCTAATGTGGGGCAGTTTGAGCAACAATACAGTATGTTGTTTGACATTCTAAAAGTAACATGACTTCCTTCACTCATCAGTTTAGCAGTTTATGCATTTAAATGTATCAAATCATTTAAATCGTGCAGCCCTAGTGTACGGTCAGTGATCAATGCTGTCAAATTTCAACTGAGTGCATTTTTGTACAGTTTAACCTGTGTCCCACACCTTTATTATGGGTTAGAACCTTAGTCAGCTCTTTCCCACAATAAAATGTTAGTTTTTGAGGTTAGTATTGTGCAGAATTAAAAAATACCATCTCTGTCTATTCACCAAAAATTAATGTGAGGACCACATTTGGTCCCAGGCTGGGCCTCACTTTGGGCACCCATGGTTTCGGAAGTGAAGCTTGGCCAAGAAAGCCTCTCGGATATCTATGACTGGCCTAGGTTCCTTTCCAAAATATTCATAATAGCTGTTTAGTATTTCTAATTTTCAGTTCGTTAACAGCTGCCACCAGACATCTTCTTCCCCCACGTAAAACCCACAAAGTCTAACCGCTACAGTCTTGTGTCTTGTAAGTACCTAGTAAGTAGTGATCACTTTGCAGATCTGAGCTGAGGCGACATTGGTTTTGAATATTTGCAGCACTTCCACGCGGCATACCGAAAAATCTTAGCGGGTCTGGAGGGGCTCCCGTGTCCCTGTGTGGCCGCCAATCCCAGTTACTGTTACCGGCCCAGCTATCAACACCCAATGAGAGCAGGGAGGCTGGCGCATACCAGCCCCAACCATGTCCACTGCATTAAAGGAATAGGCCACCGTTTTTATATACTAAGATATGTTCTTACCTCACTTTAGTCGAGTTAATATATCCCCGTCTGGTCATTGTCCGCGCGCTCTGTCACGCAAACGGAGCACATACGCAGCCTCTCCCATATGTGACATAGCTCCGAAAAAGCTCACGATAGAAGCTACCAAGCTCTTCCACGTGTTCCCTATTTAAATAAAGTTACGTGAAGTGTTTTCATGCGAAGTATATTTACACAGAAATGTAACGTGTCGATTTTATAAGCAAATAAAAAGGGGGACTATATTGTGAGGCGTAATGATACGAGGAGTAAAACGTCCGCGCAGTAACTCCTAGAGGTTATTGACGGAAGTGAGCGGGGGAAGTCTTTAGGAGTTACTGCGCGGACGTTTTACTCCTCGTATCATTACGCCTCACAATATAGTCCCCCTTTTTATTTGCTTATAAAATCGACACGTTACATTTCTGTGTAAATATACTTCGCATGAAAACACTTCACGTAACTTTATTTAAATAGGGAACACGTGGAAGAGCTTGGTAGCTTCTATCGTGAGCTTTTTCGGAGCTATGTCACATATGGGAGAGGCTGCGTATGTGCTCCGTTTGCGTGACAGAGCGCGCGGACAATGACCAGACGGGGATATATTAACACGTCTAAAGTGAGGTAAGAACATATCTTAGTATATAAAAACGGTGGCCTATTCCTTTAAGCGCCTAACTGTAAATCAGAGAGTTTTTTTGGGCGGGATCCACACCCATCCTGTCCTGGGACACACTGGGAGAGAGAGAAAGAGGGATGTGGAGGGTGGATATAGCAAGGCTTCCACAAATAAGCATTAAAATGAAATGAATTGTGCCAAAATGATGGCCTTAATGTCATTTGTATTTACGTCATGAATGAAAAAACATTTTCGATACATGTTTTTGTTTTGTTTTAAGGCACAGTTTTACTCAAAATCTGCCCGCTGTGTCTTGTCTTTAAAGAGATCACATTTTTCCTCAATAAATTGTTTACAAATCTTGGATCGATCTTTTGCAATAGTTTTTTGTGAGTCATGTTCAAAAACGTGACACCACCGCCATATTTGATAATGTTTCTAATACACATGTATTAGACTGTACGGTATAAACATCCATATGGCCCAATTTAGACTTCACTTTATTTGTATGTAATAAATAAGTTTATATTTCACCAGAAAATGGCTAAACGGAGTGAAAAATTGTATTTCCCAAAAGATTCTGTTTTCCCCCTCAGCGAAGCCACCTTATTCCGGAGGTTCGTGTGGGCGCCGCCATTAATTGTGCCCGCCCCTTTTTTCCTATCATTTAACATGGAACTGGAGAAGTCCAGATAAAATCAGTCACTACACCAAAACAAAGCCGTTATTAGGCTCTGCAGAGAAACGTTGCAGTGTTGACATGTCGGTGCAAATGAACATGGGACATTTTAGATAAATCTACTAAACATCAGATTTGAGCGGCGAACATTTTCCCTTATTCTCCACTGAATGAACGGACTTTGCGCTCGACCGGAAGTGTCAAGACAACGAAAGTGCCGAGACAAAGCAAAAAGAGGCGAAAGTGGGCGGGGCGGAATAAGGTGAATATAAAAGGTCTTGTAGCAGCTGAAAGATGCTGTGTAAATGTTTGAAACTTTCATTGTGTAAGGAATTACTGCTGGCCAAAAAAGCAATTTAGTTTAATTATGTAATTTCAAACTTTTAGGGATAGACATTGATCAGTCACCATGGTGATTCGCTAGTTAGTAGTTTTCTTAAAAAGATTGTGGCATTAAAACTATTCGTATTTGGTGTTGAAATGGCATTAAAAAACCTGTGTACAGTGATGGAGCTCAGCAGAGGAAGATCAGAAGTGATCTATAGGGAGAGATAGAGAGGGAAGGGAGAGAGAGCCGCATGGCTGACCTCATCTCTTAGGCAACAGACCCTGCCCCATATCCTGAGGAAACGCCGTCGAAAAACAATGAGCGGAGTCAGGGCTGCTGCAGGCTGGAAAAGGCCATGGAGTGCTGCCTTTGGGGGGTAGGCTTTGGGCTTGGTCTTTTGATGATGGCTTGCAAAAGAGCTGAGAAAAACATGGGATAATGGATGATTTGATAATTTGATATGATTGGCAATGGGAACATTCCAACATTTTTGTTGTAATGGGCAAAGTATGTGGATGGAGATGAAAAGAAACAAAGAGATAACCCTTTTAGAAGCCAAAGCAGACCTAAAACCTGACAATGACATGGGAATTTAATTTGTCACTACATCTGGACATTGACTGTATTATTTTTTTGCTAAAATCTAAATCCATCCATTTTCTTCCGTTTTATCCGGGGCCGGGTCGCGGGGGCAGCAGTCTCAGCTGAGATGCCCAAACTTCCCAATCCGTGCACACCTCCTCCAGCTGTTCTGGGGGGACCCCGATGCGACACCAGGCCAGCTCGGAGACATAGTCCCACCAGCGTGCCCTGGGTCTTCCACGAGGTCTTGTCCCACTAGGACATGCCTGGAACACCTCCCGCAGGAGGCGACCCCCGAAAATCTAAATCTAGAATTCAAATTGATTGCCATAACATTTCAGCAATTGGTCCCTAATTGCTTTTGTATGACTTGTCTAAACATTGCCGTTGTTTTACCCTGTTTTCTTTTCTTTTTTTTCCTGATTTGCTCATTTTCCTTGATGTAATGGTTTGGAAACGGAGCATGAAAGAGTTGAAATTCCTCAACACTGATTGGGTAACGATGCAGTCAGCTCTGGGAATGAGTCACTATTAAACATCAGACTGTGTACAGCCAACACACTGCAGCTAAGGAACTCACAAGTCACAATCCAAAATTTCAAAATGGTTACAATATTACAACTTACAAAAATAAGTAGGGTGTGTATATGCTGAGAAAAGTAATACTAGGTTATTTTTGGGGTTTTTCTTCTGTGCTGCATTAAAATTGATTAGCTTCTTGGATTGTATTGAATAGTTTGAATCAAATGGGGCAGTGGTTCTCAAAGCGTGCCACGTGGGCTGCTTACGTTGTATTGAGACTCCTGCAGTTCTTTAATTTAGGTCTCTAAATTAGATCTTAACCCCATTGAGAATCTTTGGGATGTGCTGGAGAAGATGTTGCGCAGTGGTCACACTCTCCCATCATTAGTACAGCCGGGTTGCCACAGGGCATTTAAAAGAAGGGGGGAAAAAAGCATTCAATTATATTCAAACTAGCATTAAACCTGAATTTATTGAAAAATTATGACATTGCTCAACAAGTTTTACTGTATAATAAGTTCATCAACATCATTTGCAGTTTTGGCTCATTTTTTCCCTCAACAGTTGAAGTAAGTTGTTTACCTTAATAAATCCTTTTCGTAGTCCTTCTGGGGGTAATACAAGTGATAAATGGGATGATTGGGGGGTCTTTCATTTCCCCGTGGTGTCTCTGGCCAGAAAACCACGCTTGCAACTTCCCTGCCCCTGGGTCGGAGTCACCAATACACACAAATGGAATCACGAAGAAGAAGCTAGCAGGCTAATGGGCAAAGCTAACTGTGAGCTAGCACCACTTACAGTATTTACAACCAAGTTACAAAAATGATCTCCATTGTGTAATTGGATGTACAATATCCCTCTCTCCCTTTGTCTTTTCTATCAGCGTAGTATTTACTCTCACGGACAAATGAGTAAAAACGCAACATGCTGCGAAACCTGCAGTGAAGCTTATGGCCTCTAGGGGCCTCTAGGGGCATGAGTTACTTAGTACTGCTTTAAAACTGGCATTAAAAAAGCATTAAATTTGACTTGTTTCTACCTGTAAACCCTGTACAAAATCTTGGTGAAAGGTGCTTTATTTCTCATTATACAACAACTATACAACGAAATTTGTCCTCTGCATTTGACCCATTCTTCGATGCCGCTGGGACGACCTGTAAGAAGCAGTGGGCGACGGTGGTGGGACCCATCTCCAGATGTGAAGCCAGGCTGATAGTCAGAATAACCTATTGCACATGTTTTTAGTGGCAGGGGAATGTGCTAAGGATATTGTATTATCTAAATATTTCCAGTCTTTGCGATCAGCGAATTATGACCACCCCTTAAAACGTTGATTGTGTAACTGGCTTATCGTGGCCCTGTGATCCCGTTGTTTGGTCTCTGTTTGAGCCATTAAACCTTGTTGTTGTGCACTTCGTCCTTCAGTCCGCAGCCCTTTCCCATGAGGCCGAGTCCACGCCTGCTCCGGTCCTGACCTTGATCTGGCTCCGGAGCAGAGCTGATGACTGGACACTGTCAGGTTGAGGTAATGCAGCTGGAATCCATGTCTGTACTCCACATACTCCGAGTATTATGTTTTTATAATGGGAAACACCGGATCATGTTGAGTCTGATGCTCCCGGCTTAAGCTCTCAGATCGAGGACTCTTATCGGCTTTACTTTGGGCTGCCGTAACTTCTACTGTGGATGGAGTTTTAAACCAGGGGTGATTTTAAGACGCTGTGTTATGTTATGTTTGGAGGGTCAGTACTGTTTTGCTATTGTTACTCTATGAACATTGCCTGATAGTTGAAAGTTTAAACAAAAATGGCAGAATTTGCATACAACAATCAGAATAATTTGTATCTAACTTTGATCTAACGTTTTTTTTATGTTAAAGCAGTAAGTAACTCATGCTCCTAGAGACCATAAGCACCACTGCAGGTGTTGTAGCATGTTGCAGTTTTTTACTCATTAATTTTCCTTGAGAAGAAATTCTACGCTGATAGAAAAGACAAAGGGAGAGAGGGATATTGTTCATCCAATTACACAATGGAGATCTTTTTTTTTTTACCACAGCTAGCTTTGCCCGTTAGCCTGTTAGCTTCTTCTTCGTGATTCCATTAGTGTGTATTGGTGGCTCCGACCCGTTTCCATACACCATTCACAGCCAAGCGATTCATCGTAAAAATGTAGGTTTTATCGATTACGAAAATAATCATTAATATCAGCCCTAAAGTGTAGTTTTTGTGTTATTGGGCAAAACCGTAAGAGCATTGAGACTGATGAATACACATTTTTCTTTAAGTAGTTTGAAAATCTCTTGCCTACATGTTTTATTTGTGTGAGGTCCAAGCTGGAAAATATTGACATTATACATAGACTTTCTCAACAATAATCACAATATTTCGGCTTTCAGAAATATTGGAAGTGAATGGTAAGGGTAATGTTTTGCTCAAAATAAGTGAACTGACATTCCAATAAACTACTTTACATTTTTTCTTTTCCACCAGCGATTTTTTTTAAGCCACCAGTTACTTTCAATCATGCTATAGATATCACTTGTATCCAGTTAATTGCTCAATACTTGTTGTAATACACTCCTCCCTTCTTTAACTGTCTGTTCAATGCCCTGTTCTTGTCTGGGACAGTCTCTCGTTGAAGTACCTCCATTGGGTCGGCGCTTTGGAGCAGGACAAGCCGGCCTTTCTGCGAGGGGCCGACTCATCCCACTTAATTTAGTCTCTGGGGACACAAAAGGCCTCTCTGACACTGGCATGCCGCTGTGAATGAGGGCTCAGACAGAACGTTGCGTCAGTCCGAGACTTTCCCGTCTAATGCACTGCTCTGAGGGGAAGGCTTTATTTTGGTGCTCCGTTCTCTCCGGGGGGTGTCATCTTTCGGATACTGGGGCTGCTTTTAGGGATGTTTATTTTGAAGTAATGAACCTGAAACGCTCCTGTTGCTCAATTATCATCTCATTAGTGCTGTGTGACTTTGGATAAATAGCTGCTGTTGCGATAGGATTTTGATGGTCACAGGACACATTAACATTTCAGAGAAAACTCGATTAAGAGCAGTCACAATATTGCATGAATCACCTTCCATGAAAGTAAACTTGTCTGCAGAAATCAAGTTTTTTGTTGCAATTATCAGTGAAAAGGTTTAAAAAGTAGGAATTTACTTGGGTGAATGGTGCAAAGTGGTACATAAATTAGCAGTAGCAACACAATTACATGCAAGAATGCCCACTGACTAAACCTGTACATTTGTGAGGAGTCTGTGAACCTTTAGCACACATTTTGAAGCCACTGGCTTTACTCCCAGCGAGCCTGGTCTTCCCGGCTGACCACTTGGCCCCGGATTGTCTTGTTTGATATAAATATCTATGGGTCGGCCTCGGGGTCGAGTTTCGGTTTGGGGCCGTGGCCAGTACTGGCTATAAACAGGTGAGCCGTGGACCCCGCTGGCCTGACACCTTCTCCCTCACGTTAATAGAAGAGATTAAACGGTGCTCGTGGCTGCACCGGCTGAACCGCCTGCTCCGTGGGGGAATGGGCCGTAACCTCTTCCTTATCCTGGAATTCAAAGCACGCCGCTGTTTGCAAGATGCGTCCTGTAATCATCAACACATTTTCTGACCTGGCAGCAGATTGAATTTTGTGTCATTGCAAAGCTTGATTTGGTTTGAGCCAGTTTATGTCCTAGTTAAACCCTGGTTTAGTCTTCCTGGTCTTCAGATTAGAGATACTTGATTGTCTAATAATTTAATTTACTCCTACCTTTGTTGGTAAGGGGTTGTCTTGGATTATACAAGATTGCGTCCTGGTATTGTCTCTTACCAGTCTTTTCCCAGCCTACTCCAGGCTTAGTCCTTGTTTATAGCTCAGATTGGAGTTTGTGTGTGTTTTATTGTAAACCTTCACTTAGTCTGAGCCTTTGTTGAATTGGTTTAGTCTTGGATTGTACCCGATGACATCCTGGTGTAGGGCTGGGTACTGTTAAACGATACGGAAAAAAAGTTTAGGTTCTAATGGTATTGAAATGAACTGAAGCACCGAAAGACGGTATACCGAATAAATACATATTTCTTTGGATCCAAGTCTTGATGCTGTTGGTCCAGGTACAGCAGGAAAGGAAGTGACTACATTTTTTTGTCTTATTTTTAGCCCAGCTTTTTCTTGTTTTTCCATTTTTTTTCCCTTCATTTTTGCTCTCCCCCATTTTCACACATTTCGTGACATTGGAGATGAACCTGAAATTGTACATGAAAAAAAAAAAGTATCTTTTAAAGTACCGGTATCGAAATAAATGTAACTGTACCCAGATCTATCCTGGTGTAGTTCCGGTTCTCTCTGGGGCAACTTGGAAACCCTTACCTAAAATACATTTAAAGCTTTCCAACGGCATGTATTTCATTCACAAATTCACATTATTCATATTCACATTAGTTAGAAATCGTCTTTTTTTTTGCATTTCGAGTGGGGGCGCTGTAGCGATTGTTCACACAGAGACCACGCAGATTAGTTGAGAGTGCAGATTGTTTCATTGTAAAGCTTTATTTTGACTGTGCCTTTTGTTGCGCCGCCATTTAAAGACGGGTTGTCCATGGTTTCACTGCAGAGGGGCGTGGCTGCTCCCTCTCCCTGAACCACCTTCTGCGTTGGCCGCTTGATTGCCTTCTTTCTCCTTAGTGGACACAGGAATGCGAGGAATTCCCCATGCACCTTCGCTCCCATCTGATAAAGCCTGTGGTCGCGCGAGCCGAGGGGGGTGTGGTCAACAAGACTGTACACGTCCCACCGCCACAAGAATGTCTCCCTCCACCATCCCCAGCCCACACTGCACAGAGCACTGTCCAACAATATGACATTATAGTTTTCACAGCGCGACCGCTAATGGCTCCCCCGACACAGTGCAATCTGTTTACTGTCCCAGGGATTCATCCTGCATTATTGCTCCTCGTCAGATCTGTTTTGATGACGGCTCCATTGTCCCTGACCTCATACAATCGACTGTTTCAAAACTGCGATAATGATACTATTAAGGCTGCAACAAACGATTATTTTTGTAAGTTATTAATCTGCAGAGGATTTTTGCAATGGCTTTGTACCACATAAAGCTAAAGTGATGCCACTTGAGGACATGTTAATGAAGTAAACTTAAAGTGAATGTTTGTTTCTGTGAACCAGCCATTCGAAAGCTAAGACCCTCCAAGAGTTTGGCTACTGAGCTTTACAGCAGTAGTAAGTAACTTGTTTACCTTAATAAATCCTTTTCGTGGTCCCTCTGGGGGTAATACAAGTGTTAATGGGATGATTGGGGGGTCTTTCGATATCCCCCCGGTGTCACAGGCCAGAAAACCCCACTTGCAGCTTTCCCTGCACTGGGTCGCGCCACTTAAACAGTATTTACAGCCAAGTTTGAGTGAAAAATGATCTCTGCTGTGTAATTGGATGTACAATATCCCTCTCTCCCTTTCTCTTTTCTGTCAGTGTAGTATTTACTCTCACGGACAATGAATAAGTAAAAAAATGGTTCTGGGACTTTATCTGGGACAGGAGCTGGGATTTAAGGAAGTGATAGAGAGTCCTTTTATGTTCATTTTCAAACTGGTTTAAATGATTGGCAACAATAAGAGTGAAGCTCATTGTGCTTTCTGATTGCATAATTGAGACACAGTCAGATCATCTTTATGAAATTTACGATGTACACAACACTCCACATACACTCCAGTAACTTTAAGGTTTTTCATCAAAAATACTACATAGTCATGTCATTTTTGCTGTTTTTGAGTTGGTGAAAAAGATTAAACGAGTAATAATGATTAAAATGGTTCTAAACTATTTCAATAATCTTTTTTTTTTTTTTTGCCCTGGTTACAATTTCAACACGGTACATTCCAAAAATCATAAGCAATGTCTGTTTTTCACCAAATCAGGACCAAAATAAGACTAAATTGGAGCTATATTAACCCTACCATGACCATGCTGACCATTAGCTCTCACCTCACACAATACGTAGTTCAGCCCCATATTTAATGTTTGAATGAGAGGTCGATACAGTAGTTTACCCTGACCAGACCACAATGGACTACTGAATCCGGTTAGTGCAGAATTGGACTTTGTCTCTGCAGCTCTGCCCCCTGGTTAATGGAAAAGATTATCCTGTTACTTGGCCTACAGTGAGTGTTTGCATTATTTATGTTTATAACTCTTCTGGGACCAAACTTGACAAAGAACTGTTGTTGTCCAGCCTCATGCCATCGCTGCCCTCCTCAGGCAAATCAGACCAAATCGCTGTATGTTTGTCTTTTCTATTAACCAGAGCTGCCCTGTTAGAAGGGTCAAACGCTGTGAATGAGCTGTGAATGAGCTGTGAATGACACTTTTCTTTTATCAATTATGTTGTATGTTTTCATCCTCCTTTGGGTTAGTATAGCCATGGCTCAATCCTATTTTAGACCTGGTTTAGTCCTGGTTTAGACCCACTATAGTCCTTTAAAAAAAAGAAGAGAAAAAGGTTTGTGAACACCGGTTTCGTTTAATGTGTGTACTCATTCTTTGATGCTGCTCTTGCATAAACTCGGAATGTAATTTGCTCAGCAAGGGGCGAGTTTTCCCTTCAATACAGCAGCCTTCCTCGAAAGAAGCCCTGTTGGGCCTATTAAGCATTGACTCGTGTTACGTGACTTTATAAACAAGGCATTGGTGAAGGCCTAAAAGCAGCCTGCTCCTTTGGGATTATAAAGTTAAGCCTAAATGAAAATCTGCCTCACATCAAAGTCCAAACGATTAATCGAGGATGCAAGGTTCATTCATTGTGATTTTTGATTTGGATTTGCCTTTGCCAACAGGTAGTTTTTATATTATTACCCAAAAGTTTGCCGTCCGTGCCACTTGCGACTGTTAAAATGGCAACTTTCCGTCGATTGCAGTTCATTGTGCTGTTTAAATAATGACTTTAATTCCCGTCCCCTGTGGCGCTGGCGAGTTCACAGGCTGCAGGTGCGTTGTATCAGCAGGTGGGAGGGAGAGCGATGAGAATTAAATCTTGCCTTTCGCTTCTCCAAATGGTTTCAAGGCCTCGGGCTGCTCTGCTCTCCATTTTGTCAAGGCTATTTAGGCTTATTGAGGAACACATTACCTTCATTAGCGAATCTGCAGGCGCCGTTCTGTGACAGCTATAATAGTGTATTACATGAAACGTGTAAATCCACCAGGAATTCCAACATAACACTTTTTTTCCCCCGACTTTGTTACCTTTGCCCTAAAACCGGCAGGGGTGTGTAGGAGTGTGTGCTCTCTTTGTTTTATAAGTGACAAAGTGGGCCCGCTGTAAGTCCAGGTTTAGCATGTCCACACCAGGTGCAGATTATTTTGAGCCGGTCGTGATATTTCAGCACGTTTGCGCACAACACTGGCTACTCTGACTTTAAATAGACCCATACTCCCCGTGTGGTTTATGTCAAACTTCGTAGCCATTTCGACTTCTTGCCAGGACCTCCACCGCTGACTGATTAATGGTGCATGAAGTATGTTGTGTTTATTCTACACTTAACCCATGGGCTTCTATAATCGTATGTCAGCTGATAAAAATGTACTTTGCTCTATTGCTCACCTTAGTTCTCCCCCGTTTCTGCATAGGGAGCACCGGTTTCCCCGAGCACTTGAAGCATAGAGTATGTTCCTCGTACCCTGAAAAAAGGTCAAATCAAAAGAATATAGGTCCTATATAGGGTCCTGATTATTCAGTTAATCGATTAATCGCCATTATCGGCTTAATCGGTTTAAAGAAATACTAGCAATTAATTGTTACGCTGTTTAAGAAAGAAGATAAAGTCTAATCTTCTGAAATCTATCAGAATTAGAGCAGGGCCCAGTATAAAACGTTTTTCAATACCAGCACTTTAACTAAGGCTGCAATATATTGCATAAAATATCGTGTCGCGATATTAGGCAATGCGATATATTGAGGCTTCTTGGGATACAGATATTGCAACATCACTAAGGCCTTGATCTGACCGAGATCGAAAAACAAACATTGAACAGAACTTAAAAATGTGTTAAAGTTCAGTTTTAGTTTAACCTGTCCGATTTGTGTTTAAAAAGAAGAATATCGCAATAATACCGTTATTGCAATATTGCACCGCCGTATCGCAAGTTACTTGAATATCGTGCAGCCCTAACTTTAACAATGCTTATGTGATGATAAAAATGCTTGAACAATATTTTTTTCATGCCTATACTGACATATTTGTCATGTAGAACCATAAAACAGGACAGTAATGTGGATTTATTCCATAAAACACTATATATATTACTTTGTCATTTATTTGACCTGAAACGACCAAGTAACTTTCGTTGGTGCTGTTCCTGGACTCAACAGGCATCAAAACATTTTCTGTTTTCAATGCCCTTTAAAAATAGTCATACATAAACTTTTCTTTTGTTACCATTTTGGTATCGTTTAACAGCACACAGCCTTATCAGACTTAAGGGCCGAATAAACATAACATTAAACAACCGTTTCCCAATAACAGTTTACAGTTAACCAATAATGGAACAGAATGTGCATCGCTAGTCTTGGATTAGCCTTGGATCAGGCCTAGTTTGGTCCTCAATTAGTCCTGGTTTTGTCATGGTTATATATTTCTTAAGACCAGGAATGGCTTAGTCATGGACTCCTTCTTGGACTAAATGCAGAACAAGCTTGTTTAGCACACCGTTTTTTTTCTTGTGACATTTCCATTTGGATCTAGTCCTGGTTTAGTCTTGACTCCTCCTGGTATAGCCCTGGCCTGGCCCAAATCTAGTGCTGGTCTTCCCGGGTTTATTTATCAGTGTTGTTAAGTCCTTTATTTATTATATTGCTATTTTAGGGAAATGGGGGGAATCCCGTGTTTTCTAATGGCACTTGCTGTAAAAAGTTTGTGAATCACACCTCATATGATTCATGGGCAGCAGTCCCCCTTTATAATTGACTGTGACATTGCACTGATACACTAGACGTCTGCTGTGCGGATGCCAGACGGATGAAGGCGTACAGTTGTTGAGGGATATTTTCACCTAAGTGCGACCCATAGACCACTCCCCCATGTCCCGGCAGAGCGTTCGACGTCCCTGCCACTCCATTCGGCCCGAGCTGTCTGCCTCGCACTTACTGTAGACTCTTCCCAACGCGAGGACAGGCTTTAGGCGAGCGGTGGGAAGATACTGTGAGTACAATGACTCCCAAAAGTTAGTCACAATAACATGTTTTATTGGCATCTTGTACTGTATTTCAGATTTGTACTAATAGAATTTCAATACGGGCTTGCTTTCCCTATATTAGATCAGTGAAATGACAAGATTTACTATCTTGAAAGGCATAGAAAGTTGGCGCAAATTATCCATATCGCAACAACAAGGCACGATATATCGCAAAATCCCAGAGCACTTCAAGACTTGCAAGATTTGCAGATTTAACACGGCAATAGTTCAGTTTCAGTCAGGACTTTTGAAATTTGCTTCCATTTTCTGATTTTGGTCATGTTTCGACACAATCTGATTAAAACAAAATGCTTAATATGTGTTTAAATGGTTTAGTAAAGTATCATTTTTTTAATCCACCGGAATAATTTATCGGGTTTAGGTTATAATTGCTTTATCAAGTAACTATTGATTACTTTTTGTAACTAAGCCTCTTTTAGAAGGAGTAATCAGTAATCAGTAGTTTTGTGCAGTAATCCCAACCACACTTGTCATCAGGCAGTTAAGCCACGCTGTGTGTATGGCTTTGAGCAGTATTTCATTACAGTAAAATACATTTTGGATGCATCATGTTGATCCCCTGGTGTCTGTGGACTTTTAAAGCGGTGCCGTTGGTTCCTTGAAACCGCCAGTCCCGTAGCATAGAGCTCTGTAGTGTAACCGTACGCTGCTGGTGATGGCAATCTATTCTGGACGCCCTGACGATGGATGGATTGTGTGATGTAAGGCTCTATTTTGTTCCCCCGGCCTCAGAGGGGTCACACTGCACCCCCTCAACCCTGGGTGGGACACTGTTTGGGCTCTGTAACCACAGGGGCTACGAGATGTGAGGGGGAAAAAACCTACACTGTTAAATATTGAGATAATGGTTTGAAAGCATTAAGGCTGAGTCAAACTTCTACCAGGGAAATCGCTATGTCACCTGTAAAAAAGGTCATTAAAAATATGGGGGGAAAAGAGAGAACAGCCATTCTAGTAAAATACTGGATAATTGGAGTTCCACCTATGAAAATATTGGCTTACATGTGCCACCAACTTTAAACCTTATCTTTTAAAAGGACAATGCCGGGAAAACAAAACCTGGCTAAACAATCTTTCTATTCAAAAAGGATGGTGATCTTTCACATGTAGAATTACATCATCGCTTATTTTGTTTATTGTGCTAGAGCTGCACCATTCTGGAAAAAAGATGTCACTGCGATTTTTCTGATGCGAATAGCAGTTTTGATTAGTATGTGATTCATGTTACAAAATCAATTGGGGTTCCACTGGCGTTCCCAAACCTTTCAAGTCTCAACCTCCAAAATGTTGATGTGAGCAACTGGACACATCCACTGTAAAATGTAATACCGCATTATCTGAATGACGTCAGCGCTGATAACACACCCCTCAAAAGTCCCGTGTGCTTTGTACAAACACTGGCCTATGAGTAGTATACCACTAATTACTACCACAGCATTCCCACAGAATTCATCTTCTAAACAACTGCACACACATACCCCTCCCTAACCACGCCCACATCATTCTGCGTCTACGTTTCCTCAGCCCCACCCCCCGGTCAATGGTCGGTCGTCTTTCCTGTCCCCAAGAAAATATTCCGCACGTGACCTCGTGTACTGTGCATTTGCCATGTCTTGATGTTTATGTGCTTTGCCTTAACTATAACCTGATTGTAATTTCCCATATCTTCTTCTGTAAGGCGCATCGAGTTGCCTTGTGTACGAACTGCGTGGTATAAATAAAGTTGCTTAAGTTTCCTTTTGAAAATCCTGTCTTGAAATAAGCTTGCGCCACTTTGGTTAAAACAGTGAAATGATGAACATAATGTGCCGTCCTATCCACTTCCTCACACAAACCATTGACATACGGTTATAAATGTTTGTGCTTGGTCTGCCGACAGGTAGCAGCTCATTGACTGTAATTTTAGTGACGAGACCCCCAAGGACTTAAGGTAGCGCTGTATTTGCGGCCGATGGATTAGGTTTGGACAATGATTTAGCCTTGTGCAGTGAAGACAGTGTTGGTGAAAGGCAGGAACGAGACAAAGGCATTGTTACTGACTTTTTTATAGCCTGTTGCTGTACAGCTGCGAAACGGCCATTAAAAAGACAATGCTGTGAAACATTGTCATAAATATCTCTCAAAATAGCTTTCTTTGTTTGGAAAAAATGCCAGTCTCTTCACTTCTAGAGATTTCTTGAATGTCTTTTTCTTTTCAGACGCGTTGCTTGCGGACCTGGAATCCACCACGTCACACATCTCGAAGCGCCCAGTGTTTCTCCCCGACGAGACCCCGTACTCCATCCCGACTGGAGGGCACTCGTACCAGGATGTGTCAGTCCCTCCCCCCGTCCCGCCTCCGCCCTCCGCTGATGCTTTAAATGGTTCTCTTATCGACCCGCCAGACTCTCACCACTCCTCACAGCAGGTACCGTCAACAAATGAGATTTATATGTTTCAATAGGCGTACCTATAACAGGGATTGTAAATTTAATGAAAAAAGCAACTTTGGAAAGATTTTGTTGTTAGTTCGCTGTAGAATCGTTTCAATAAGCATCTGCAAAGTCCAAAAAATCTTGTATTAATAATGAGAGAATATGACCGCTGTGCAAAAGCCTTCTCCAGCACATCACAAAGGTTCTCAATGGGTTTTAGATCTTAACTCTGTGGTGGCAGATCCACGTACAAAAATGATGCCTCATGCTCCTGCTCTTTCACAGTGTGAGCCCAATGAATCCTGGCATTGGCATTTTGGAATATGCCCGGGCCATCAGAGAAGAAGAAATACATTGATGGAATAACTTGGTCATTCAGGATGTTCAGGCACTCGCATGATCTCATTCTTTCAGCACTTAGAGTTGCTGAACCTAGACATGACCAACTGCAGCAACCCCGGATCATTAGTTAAATCCACATGGCGACTTTTAAATGTTCTTATCACACTTTGTATCAGTGGTTCTCAACTGATATGGTGCAGGGACCCACCATCACACACAAACTGCGACCCAAAGAAAAATGTATTTGTCTTATGTAATGCCAAATATCATATTTTCCCGTCAGATTAAAATTGAATAAAAATTGGTTAAGCCTAACGAAATAAAATCATGATGAAAACAAGCTGATAGCGAAAGAAGACTCGAAGGCATTGTTGTACTTTTTTAGAAGATAAATATTGAAAGAAGAGGGAAAGGCTCACGACCCACCAGTTGAAAACCACTGTACCATACTATCCATTGAAAATAGTATTAATATAATTCTTTAGAATCTATAATAGAAATGCACTAATGTGAATGTGAATGTTGTCCAGTCTTTAGCCTCAGCACAGAAGAGCTCATGGTCCCGGGACAGTAGCAGCTCCCCTCTATCTCACGCGGAAGAGGACCACGTCTACAGGTATTTTCCAACTTGAACACGAAACATAACATTCGCTCGTGCTCTCCTGTTGCTGACAGTGGTCTATTTGTGTCTTAGTTTTCCAAACAAACAGAAGTCATCGGACTCCTCCACAGCGGCCATGACCTCTGCTCTGGGTAGTAACCTCTCGGAGCTCGACCGACTGCTACTGGAACTTAACGCTGTGCAGCAGAGCGCCCCCTCCTTCGCCACAACAGGTACACACGCGAGGCTATGTTTAGACATTGAGAATTAGCTTTGGCTAAAATGTTGTAGTTTGTATTATGAGTTTATGTGGCATACTTGTCCCTATTCAAATAAACTTAAATAAAATAAAATAGACTCCATGTGCAAACTATGGTCAGCTTTCCCCAATATCTCTCCTTTTCTCTACCTCATCGTTGTTTTGTTTCCACAGAAGAGGCTGCTCCCCCTTTACCCTCCTGTAGCATCACTCACTATGAGAACGGCAGCGCCCCAGAGATCATGGTGAGCCCCCCACTTCAGGACAAGCCCAAGAGGAACGGGATGAGAGAGGAGACCCGCCCCACTGTGGAGAGCCTGCTGGACGAGCTGGAGGGGTCAGTGCCGTCGCCCAGGTACACGAGCCAGAATAGTTTTGTCATTTCCATGGACAGAGCTATTCATTCTTTTGCCTATGAGTTCCGAGTTTATCTGGCTTTTTGTCTCCTTTTTACAAGACAAAAAAATGGGTAAAAGAACTGGCAACATTTTTTCGCCAAGGCGCTGAATCCTAAAAAGTAAACTTAAGTCCTTGTGTATTACAAAGGGTGAATGGAAAAGTAAAAATGACTGTTTAGATGCACTGTATGAGAAAAGCGCAACATTATTTGATGTTTGATTCTGACTCGTTTACTGTAATTTGCAATGGAAATTGTGGTGCGGTTAGGAAACTCGTACATGGTGTAAACTTTAAGCCTAATTACAATGTAATCCCCCTAACGTTATGTGGACTATTTAAGTTTTGATTGCAGTCATATGGCCATAGGTGCATGTGCCAATTTGAAATTATAAACCATTAACATATGGGCTGTGTTCTTCTGCTTCTCTTGTGTTCAAGAGCTAAGGCGGTTCACATTTGTATCTAAATAGGGTTTCTGTGATTGCCCATAATAATACAGCCCATTTTAATTTATGTCTTCCAGCCCCTCGTCCCGCCACAGTGATTTGGACACACCCTCTCAGCAGCAAGCCCGAATCTCAGCCTCCTGCGCCACAAGAGAACTGGACGAGCTCATGGCCTCTCTGTCTGACTTTAAGGTACAAAACCCAACACACCGATCCGCAAGTCTTTAAAAATCTGTCACTATCACCACTACTATGTAGTCTGTTTCTATCTATAGCAGTGGTTCCCAACATTTTTACCCCATGTTCTCCTTTGGTTTTTATCCATACAGCCACTACACCTGTATCAGTCCACTCTCACTTTCTCACTCTCTCTTACTGTTAAAAATCTACTGAATACTACTACGATATAAATTCATATAGTACGTAGTTTTACCTCACCTCGAATCTGAAATTATTTCTGTTAAATGCTAGAAGCGAGATTGGTATGGTATCAATGGCCAAACACGGCCAAAAGAAATGGATTTGTAATGCTGCCCCCGTCTCTCTTGTGTCCTTTGGATTTGAAGATTTGTGTCTCGAAATAAGCAAGTGATCCCCCTTCACCTGGTTGGGAAACACTGCTCTAGTAAACGTGTCCTAGTCCTTTTGTCCTTTTCTCATTTCTTTCTCTTTCTCTTTCTCTGTCCCCTCTCCAGCCCAGTTCTGTGGGCTCTGTGTTTGACCCGGTCGGACCGTCCTCCACCTCTCCTCCTCACCCTCCAGTGTCTTCACCTTTCCTAAACCTGTCCCATCCTTCCAGCTGCGCGTCTCCTCTGTTCCCTGGTCTCGAGCTGCACATTGACGAAGACGGTAGAGACAGCAGCTTGTCTGCGCCCCACGTGAACCGCCCCTTACGACCGATTAGTCCCATGTCTTCCATTTCGGCGGCAAGCGATTTAGACTTGGACGGCGCAATAGACGTCTCCGCTTCAATGCTTTCGTCGCAAATGAAAAACCTCCTAGTGCTTTCTCAGTCGGCCCCGAGCTCGAATCTGCTCAGGAGCAACTCGAGCTCGTCCAACACCACGACGACCACTCCTTCCATGACATCGGTGAACACGGTTTTGGATCACAAGTCGCCTAGTCCGTCTGTAGAGAGAGTGTCGCCCTTCGCCGCGGAAAACAAAACCTCTTTTTCCAATCATGATTTGAACTACTCAAGTCCGAGTCAGTCTAAGAACCTAACTCCACTGCCCACTTCTGCGCCAAAGACACCCTCACCGCTCCCTGCCGTCCCTTTTCCCAAACCGCCAGCGTACAACATTGGAAATGCCTCGGCTTCCATGGTTTACAATGGTCCGCCAGTCCCTTGTAGACACGTCGAGGAGCCAGTTACTTCAGTACAACATGATGAACCCTCGCTGGATGAAGCGTTAGACAAGCTTTTAGCCATGAGTTTTGCCCAGAATAACGCGGAAGAGCTGCAGCTGAAGATGGACGCCCAGTGTTTAGGAACAGACATGGTTCACGAAGACCTCATCCTGCCCAACGATCGAAACAGCGTTCAGCCGGACACTTTCGCGAGCACCACCAACACCATCACGGACGATTCGGTGGACGGCAACGGGGAGTTGGACTGGGCCGACGAGGAGCTCTCCATGTCCTTCCACGACGGGACCATGACTCCGTTCACCGAGAGACCCTACACAGACGGCAGCATGACGCCCCTGACCGAGGCCAGCTGGATGGACGAGTGCATGACCCCCTCTTCCTGTCCCGGGACCCCTGACGTGGCGCTGGACCTGCCCCTCATGCACTCCCCAAATATAGACCGCGTGTCTGCCTCCGGACATGTATGCTCAGCATGGCCTGGTTTTGTGGGCAACGAGTGCAGCTTTTTTGCTTTTTAAACTAATAATTTGACCTCATTCCAGTTTGAAATGCACCAATCTTTGAGTGTTATTTAAAAATTGTCTGATTAGCGTTTTTCACCCTACAAAGCATCATTAGCTCTGGACAAAATGCAAAGTCACACATTGAAAGGTTGCAAGCATCAAAGGTTGTCACAGTTGTTTTGATCACATAGGCGTATATAGGCAGTAGTTTTGCCATCAGTTGATTCATCTTTTGAGTTTTGTCACCATAGCATGGTTTTCACTGACACAAGCACTGTTTGATGATGTGGAGGCTTGATAGGATCAACATGTCTTGTACTTGAGGCTTGGCTTGAACATTGTGCATGTAAAGCACTAACAGCTGCAAGACAAACGATTATATAATCACTTAAAGTGTCATTTTGGATGCTAACCTGGCAACAAGTTTGATGTGTGAGTTTGATCCGGCTGAGCCCCTTGGCCTGCGACTCACCTGCTACCAAAGAAGCCTTGTTCTTGTTTGACAACTTCCTATAACACGACGATGGCCATTTCCTCTCAGATAAAGTCTGTGATCAGGCGCACTAAAGAGACCCCCAACGTGCACCCCATGTTCCGAGATGGAGTCCTGCGGCGCAAAATGGGGCCGGTGATTGTCAATAAAAACACGTCCCAGGACCGCCTCATCGAGGAGCTCCAGGGGAAATTCGGGATCGGTCGCTCTGAACGAAACCGCCGTAAACAACCGGACGACTGGCTCACGGAGGGCGTCATTGTGACCTCCAAACCGCAGCGTTTCAGAGCAGAGGGGGCGACTAATGAAGTCGACAAGGTTTGCTCCAGTGGTGTGGCCAAATTTTCTCCAGCTTTACACTTTTACTCCTCTATATCTGTCTCTTTTCTGCTGTCCTTTCCTTCAGATCATTATCCCCCCAGAGTCGCCTGTCCCGGTGCGAAAGATCCTTCCTCCCCTCTCTCCCCCTGCCCCACGATGCCCCCCTGTCACAGAAGAACCTAAAAGGCCTGTCCTTAACCACCATCCGGTCCCCACCCCGCCGCCGCTGCCACCTCCACCCCCCTCTCCTCCTCCTCTACAGCACATTTACATCCCGGAGCCTGTCCCGTGTCCACCCGTGAAAAAGCCCTCACCTCCGCCTGCCCCCATACAACAACCCCCTGCTCCCCGACCAGAGCCCCCACGCCCTGTTTTCATTGCCCCGCCACAGCCCGTCCCACCTGTGGACCCACCTGCACCGCCTAAAGTCCTGGTGTCTGTAGCCTGCCAGACAGAGTACAACCCAGTCTTCCCTCCAATGCAGGCATGAACCCCCCCTTCTTTACACATTAGGTTTTCAAAAATGGGTACAAGATGCACTGCCTGACAAAAAAACAAAACACTATAATATTTGGTTGAACCGCCGATAGCTCTGATTACAGCTCTCAGTCACTGTGGTGATGGGAGAGTGTGGTCACTGTGCAAAGACCTTTCCAGCACATCCCAAAGATTCTCAATGGGATTTAGATCTGGATGGAGTCTGTGGCCAATCTGTGCGTGAAAATGATGCCGCATGCTCCCTGAGCCACTCTTTCACAATGTGAGCCCGATGAATAATCTTGGAATAAGCCTGTGCCATCAGGGGAAAAAGAAATACATTGATAAAAATACCTTGGTCATTCAGGAGGTTCAGGTCGTCTGATGTAGTTCTTGACCTGACCAACTGCAGCAACCCCAGATCATAACGTGCATCCAGGTGGCAACTTTCTTTTTTTCTCAGGCAGTGTAAATATACAGAAATATGAACACAGAGGTTTTTTTTAATTATTATTTAGTGCAACATTTTTGTCATTTTTTATCATTTTTATTACGCACACAAAGTGACACACGAATACAATATGACAGTTGTTCATCAACTCATAAAATCTTTGATCTTCCAAGTATCACCCGGCCTTGATCTAGAACAAATTAGCACTAAACCTGATGTATAAAGGGGCCAAAATTATAGTATATATAAACTGGTTGTAAACCATATTTTAACTTAAAAATCTTAAACACTGAAGCATAAATGAAATGATCTGTGATAAAAATTCAGTGTAAAATTGCGTAGTACTACATTAGCCTTGCAATAACATTGGGACACCTTTCGCCTTTTTACATTTTCAGATAATGGCCCAAGGGAAAGGGGTGCCTGGTGGACCTCCGACTCAGGTGAACAAGCTGGACAACATGCTCGGCAGCCTGCAGTCGGACCTCAACAAACTGGGGGTGCAGACCGTGGCGAAAGGAGTCTGTGGAGCCTGCTGTAAACCTATTGTGGGACAGGTGAGAAACGAACGCCTGTTGCTTTTTATACAAATTAATTGGGAAAAGTCGTGAAATTTGTATTATATTATGTTGTGTTGATTATGAAATGAAATCTTTGCATCACATGCCGGTTTCACCTCTGTTTCCAGGTGGTGACTGCCATGGGCCGCACGTGGCATCCCGAGCACTTCGTTTGCACACACTGTCAGGAGGAAATCGGTTCGAGGAATTTCTTTGAGCGCGACGGGCAGCCCTACTGTGAGACGGATTACCACAACCTGTTCTCCCCGCGCTGCTACTACTGCAACGGGCCTATCCTCGATGTGAGTGATGTGCAATTTTTTTTAGAATGATGTTCCCTGCAGGAGAAAACCAAAATCGATTTATGCGCTTGTGATGCAATTTTAGAAAGTCGTAACGGCGTTGGATCGGACATGGCATCCTGAGCACTTCTTCTGTGCCCAGTGCGGATCCTTCTTTGGCCCAGAAGGTACAGCAGCTATTGATAATGTAGTTAATATTACAATCAAATGTCCAACCATCTTCTGTTTTGCTTAGGTTTCCATGAAAAAGATGGGAAGGCCTACTGCAGGAAGGATTACTTTGACATGTTTGCGCCCAAATGTGGCGGCTGCGCTAGAGCCATTCTGGAGAACTACATCTCCGCGTTGAATTGTCTTTGGCATCCGGAGTGTTTCGTCTGCAGGGTCTGTATATCACATTATTCCTGCTATATGAAATTAAAAGGATAATTCCCTGACATAGGGCCTCATTTCCTAGTTATCCAGAGTGTTGTTGATTTCTGGAGATATATATTTTTTTTAATTCATGCAGTCCTTATATTTGAACAGTTTAGTGGTGCTAGGCTAGTGCTAGGCTAGTGCATGTCTATGGTAACTAGTAGCCTGCATTAAAAACAGTCTGACCCAAGCCCAGTGCACCTGAGGCAAATCACTTATAACACCAGACTATACCAGATATAAATGTCTGCGTTGACTGAATCATTTTTGAGACATAGCCATTTTGAATTTAAAAGACCTTACATTTGAGCAGCATCAGCTTCCTGGTTGTAGCTACGCAGCGGTGGAGTGATCTGCTATTTCCCGGATCTACAGTAGTTTGTTTACCTGCGGCCGGCGTTACTACACGTGGAATTCACGAAGGAGCTTTCTACAAATCAGACATGGAGGACGACCCGATGATTTTGAAGAGGTTTTTAATGCAGGCTACTAGTTACCATAGACATGCACTAGCCTAACACTACTAAACTCTTCAAATATAAGGACTGCATGAATTTAACAAAAATATTTATCTCCAGAAATCAATCACGCCCTATGTCAAAAATCCTGAAATACATTGTACATCATTGGAATGAATCAATGTGTGCTTATAATTTTCTCTTCACGTTTTAAATCTTTACCCACTTCCTGCCGTTTTCAAGCAAGTTGTGCAGCATAATTATTACTATTAGCTGCTGCCACCACTTGTTTCTAGCTCTCGCAATACCTCTCACACATCCCAGTTTTATAAGGGAATGACCATTGAGCTGCTGAAACTTGCATATAATACAAAGTGAATCATGTCAGATCACCATTGAAGTACATTGCACTGCTTTTTAACTCTTTATTTCTGTGATAATTGACCTTTAAAAATTCACTGTATTTAGACACTTCTAAAAACATGTGTCACCTGTCTCTCCCCCCCCCCTCAAATTGCGACGTCGATGGCAAAATAAATGATCCTGTATCTTTTTCCTCTTGTAAGGAGATGGCCATGTTGGGTTTCGCGGCTGTAAGACTAACCTGTTTGTTCCCTCAGGAGTGCTTCACCCCGTTCGTGAATGGCAGTTTCTTCGAGCACGACGGCCAGCCGTACTGCGAGGTGCATTACCACGAACGGCGCGGCTCCCTCTGCTCCGGCTGCCAGAAGCCCATCACCGGACGCTGCATCACGGCCATGGCCAAGAAGTTCCACCCTGAGCACTTTGTCTGCGCCTTCTGCCTCAAGCAGCTCAACAAAGGCACTTTTAAAGAACAGAACGACAAGCCCTACTGCCACGGCTGCTTCGTCAAGTTGTTCAGTTAGAGAGGAGAGAGCGCGAGGGGAGTTAGTACAGGAGTTTTCAGCGGCTTCAGAAAGTTTTCTTCTGGTTTGTTATGTGTTAGTCCAATACGGAAAATCATATTCACCTTATTCCGCCCACTTTTGCCACTTTTTGTGTTGTCTCGGCACTTCCGTTGTACAGACACTTCCGGTCAAGCGCGAAACCCGTTCATTAACAAGGAGAACGAGGGAAAATATTCTCAGCTGAAATCTGATGTTTAGTCGATTGATTTGTGTAAAATGTCCAATGTTCATTTGCATCAACATGTCAACACTGCACCGTTTCTCCGAAAAACAGCTTTGTTTTCGTGTAGTGACTGATTTTATTTGGACTTCTCCAGTTCCATGTTAACAGATAGGAGAAAAGAGGCGGGCACATATCATGGCGGCGCCCACGCGAACGTCCGGAATAAGGTGAATAGACCCTTTAACTGATGACATCATCGATGACCTCGGCTGGAGGCAGGAAGTGATCAAGAAAAATAAGATGAAACTAAAACTAGCGATTATAAGTGTAACTACAACTGAAAAATGTGGTCCTGTTGCGGCAGAGGTGCCAGAACAAGAGGAATGAGATTACAGATGATAAAATAATGTTTATCTCATATTTCCAAAAACAGTTAGACATTTTTTTATTGTTACTATGACAACAGCTGCAATGGAAATAAATAGGACTCTAGCTTCCAGCCTCCAGCTAAGCCCTGCATGTTTACAATTAAAGGGTTTATAATTATGTTTTTAGATTCTATTGGTAAATACATTGCTCATTACCTTACAACAACACATTCAAATAGAAATAAAAAATATGGTAAAAATACGATTTGCCAGTATCAGACTTCATCATAATAACCAAAGAATAAATAGAAAAGTGTGAATACTTCCTGAAGCCTCTGTGGGTGTCATCAGTGAGACGCTTTGGTCAAAGAAAGTTGTCCGTAATGTTGAACATGAGAATTATGAATGTGTGTCAAGTCTGTTTTTTGAGAAGAAATCTGTCAGTGATTGGGAAAATCATGGCGCCTCCAACCACACAGCAATAATGTTTGCCAAATATCTGTTTTTTACGGGCCTTGTAGTGGTGTCTAGTCGTCAGGGTGGGAGGGAGAAACCTTTGACAGTGGAATGACGGAAAACACTGAGTCGATGCGTCGTATGTCATAACAAAAATAATCATGTTCGAAAAATATTTGAAGGAAGAGACTTTTGCCAAGAAGTGTACATTATGAGTTTAGAAGTTTCAGAGTGAAAAGAGGGTATAGAAAGAGGAGAGACATTCAGCAAAGTGTTGCAGCCTAAGCCTTAAATAAACTCTAATGAGGCTGTTGTGCGGTGCTGTTAAAATGAATTCATAGACTGACTTTTACTGTTAAACTTTTCAAATCATCAGAGTCCCAGAGTTGTCGTCGAGTCTGTATATTTTTCTTTTTACTTGGCTGAGAAACACTGTAAAGATGTGCGTTTGATGTTGCTCACTGGTTGAGTGTCCTTTTAGAGCCCGTTATTTGTTTTTAATTCTCTCATTTCAATGTAAACTTCTGATTGTCCTTTGCCAGTCAAAGCATTTGGCATTTGGATTAAGTCAATTTAACAACAGAAATATGCCAGATTGTGTATTTTATAGTAAATCTTCTGTTTAAAATAACCTCACACTGCGTCAACAAACCATTCCTCTCTTCGCCTCTCCGACCGCCTCGCTCATGTTTAGGGTGAAATTGCAAAACATGAGGCTCGCTTCTGTATACTTTGACTTACAGCTTAATTTTTCTGTATATATAGCCTTTATCTGAACCACTCATTAAGGCATAACAAAGAACATTTTGTTACTGTGTTATAAAATCCAGACTGTGATTTTATTATAGTCCTGTGTCCGTAACACTATGCAACTGTTTCAAGTCTTTGTGTGTGCCAGGGGTTTGTACAGCAATGTGCCATTTTATCAGTGCCATGTCTAACAACACTGGGACATTTAGTAATATACAGTTACTAAAGAAAACTATATTGTTTTGATTTTGTCTGTGAATATAGGCAGCAAAATTCAAAGCTAAACAGACTTTATAATGAAGAGTTAGTGTGGGCAGCGTCTACTGTAATAACCTGGGTCTATATTTTGATATTCCTGAAATGCATATCGGGCCTGTTATATGTTCAGGGATTTGTGAATCTATTTAAACCGACATATAGCGACTATCTTTTCAAGCCTTTTCTTGTGGGCTGCTATTTAGCCAAAGCCATAAGCAGTTTGATTGGTGTCTTGTGTAAGTGTGTCCCATCCTCCTTTTGCAGTTGATTGTTAATAGGTCTGTATAGTAAGATGTCTCGCCTTTACTCTTCTTAATTATGCAAATAAATTCTGTTTTTGGTATTAAAACCTGTTGCAAGAGCTTTGTGTTATCACTTATTCATCAAAAATATATTGTTCATTTTGACCAGTAATTTGATAGAAGATGAAATGAAACTTTAATGCAGAGAAAAAATATATATATATATATATAATGGTTGTTCAACTGGAGGAAAAAGGTGCATGTTGCGTAATCAGAATGAACATGAATGTTGATAAAAATTACAATAGAGGTACAATATCAAGTAGAAGTATACCAAATAATAACTCAAGTAAAAGTAAAGCATTAGACGACTAATTATAAAAGTCTGATGTGTAGAAAGACCGAGAGTGTTTTATTTAAAATTGTGTTCCTTGTTTTTAACTCAACTGGAGTGCTAATACTTAAAATATGATTACTCGAGTCGTAAAAAGTGTTGTGAGTAAGATTCTTTCACGTAAATGTAACTGAGAACTGCCCGCCTCTGTATAATAAAAGTACTGCACATAAATTAGACCGTCGTACAAACACTTACCAGTAGGTGGCGACAAAGCGGTTTTCTTTTCTTTTTTTTTTTACGCTACCGAAGCGGCCGCTCTGATTGGTCAGAGCTCTTTACGTCAAACCCGGAAGAATGACAACAGGGTTTATTGACATTTCGAGGAGCAGAGGTAAGTCTCTTTTTCTCTGTTATCTTAAAATAGTTTGTAATAGGTTAGTAATTTTCCATATAACGAAATGGCAACGTTTATTTTGTTGTTATTTTGTGTTTAGTTGGGCCGCGACTTGACCATAAATTGCTGTTAACTCTCCTTGATTTCCTGTTCTTTGTTCATTCAACCTCATTAACCCCCATGTTTTTTGATAAAAGGGAACTATAATCGTTAAAATGCAGAAAGGCATATTTTCGTAAGTCAGAATGTTCTTTTAGTAGCAAATATCTCGTTTTGGTTTGGTTTTATTTGCTTGTTTTGTTTCATCATGTCAGTTATCACGAGTTGCTTTTACTTATTGGCTCACATTCTCGCCAGATTCTCAAATATAAATCTCTTCAATCTTAGTACACAAGTGATCATTTGTGTATAGCTAATAACTGTAAAATAACACTGCTTTACAACAAATGTGGTGTCTAAGTTTTGTGAGCTGATTTAGGACAATGCTGAATCCAACAAAAATCACACTGGTTTTGCTCTATCAGGCATCGAAGGGTATTGTCTTTGTGTTTTCAGTCCTGGTCCCGTCTGTCCACAATTGGGGGGAGATGGGGGTTGGTTGTAACATAGTTTGGCATTTGTGCATATATTTTGGTCCACAAAATCTTATTTCAAATCTAAAAATGTAAGCGAAAAAAATCCTTCCCTGATACAGAAAAGTGGATGCAACTTTCAGATTCTGTGTTGCAAAAATGGTTGGACACCTTATTTTGTGTGTGTGTGTGTCTGTGTCTGTGTGTCTGTGTGTGTGTCCGTGTGTGTGTGTGACCCAGCACGCTCTCTTAAACATGTGTATTTTTTGTTCAAAGCCTGACTGAACCACCATGGCATCCTACTTTGAAGAGCACAACTGTGAGCCCACCAATCCGGAGGAGCAGTATCGACAGAATGCATTACTTGAACTGGCCAGGTAAGTCCCACTTTTTAATAACACGAAGGACTGTCGAGCTGCAGTTAAAAAGGCAATGTAAGGCACTCTGCGATCAACAAAACTCATCAGTTTTAATATTGTGTAAAACCTGTTAAGACTGTAGTCCACACATTAATAAACATGTTCCTAAACGCCTTGGATTCTTGTAACAATGTAGCAGATCATATTTCAGCTTCCTCTTAAATCAGGGGTGATCCGGCCCATGAGATGATTTAATCCGGCCCCAGCCTTGTAGAGCATAAATTCCAGAGAATTAAAAAAAAAAAAAGTATATGTCTCTAGTCTAGCCCATTCCTTTGTGGAGTTATGATTTTTTAAAGAATAACCAGAATGCTCATTCTAGCCACTAGGGGGCATTAAATAAAAAAAAAAAAGGAAAGAGTTCCACACGTGTCCAGCAGAGGGCACTGACATAATAAGAGCTCAGGATATGAACAACACATTATATAGCCATGTGGTAAATGGACAGTCTGCAACAGGGCGGCTGTGGCTTCGATAACAGCTGAACACCACCGAGTGTGGAGTGAATGAATAATTACTATGTAGTACTTTGAGAAACTCGTGACACAGGCTTGTAAAGTGCAATACAAGTGTAAGCCGTTGTTATTAATGAAACTACAGTCAAGTTGGGGCTTTGACCAAATCACAGCTCATTATTATTTATTTATTGGAAAAATGTTCTCTATTATATGCGAGTTTGACACCCCTGTCTTAAACGCTACTGCTTCTAAACATGTTTAATGAAATCCCTCTGAACTCATTTGTGATTGTATATCATACATCGCAAATATAATTGCAATAAGTGCAAGAAAGGTATTATTAGATAATCATTCAGCCCAAAATGGCGGCTTTAAATGCTTTGGAATATGTGTAATTTCTTCTGATTTCACTTTCAGATCGTTGATGCAGGGAATTGATTTATTTGATTCGGGTTTGGATCTGACCGACTGGGACCAGCGTCTTCCTCCTCCTGCCGCCAAAGCTGCAGTTCAGACTCTACCGGCGGTCGTCATTTCTCCAGAACAAGCAGGTGATACTCGCGTCGCAACATTTTAATAGAAACTGACCAATGGCCTCATTGATCAGCAACAATAGAGTTACCAACCCCCAGTTACCATGGAGATCCGCCATCTTTGCAGCTGTTAGCATACATTTCCATAGACTAACATTAGCTAAAAACAGTAGAAAAAGTGGAGAACAAGGCTGTGGAACAAGTCCGTTAGCAGCTGAGTTACTGCTGGTAAATACATCTAACTCACTGTGGTGTTTACATGTTTTAAAGGGGACAATAACTCCAGTATTTTTACTTTTAAAATCTCCATGAGTTTACAATTGCTGCTAATCCCATAATGCTTAGCGATATGACATCACATTGACACTGGCGAGGTGGGCGAAGCGGCCTGCCCAAAAACGCTCTTTTTACGGCAACCTTTTAATCAAAGAATTTGCAAACGTCTTGCTTTGGAGGACATTGTAAACCAGCATTTTGAATAAATAATAATGCACTTTGTTTCACAGATAAGGGCCTGAAGTGTCCAGTTTGTTTGTTGGAGTTTGAGGAACAAGAGACGGTTCGGGAGATGCCCTGCAAACACCTGTTCCACTCAGGCTGCATACTGCCCTGGTTAAAAAAGGTACGGACTTACCCACTAAATAAAACATGAGTCACACCCACTTTAAAACAGCTGCCAAGAATAAATGAGATCATTAGTGAATAGGTTGGTTTCAACCTTTTAAGATTTCAATAGATACAAACAGCATCACGTCATAGAAGGGGGCGTGGTCTCGCCGAGGGGGAAAACAGAATATTTTGGGAAACATAATTTTTCAGTCGTTTTAGCCCTTTTCTGGCGAAATATAAACATATTTATCACATAGACATACAGTCAAGTCTAAATTGGGTCCATGTGAATGTTTAGTCACAGCAGATTGTTCAGTAGAAGCGAAAAAACGGTAGTCGTAGCTAGTTCTAGCTAGCGTTAGCATTAGCACATTATCCGTTATTTATGTATTTATGGGCTGTTGAACCACTTTGCTCCTTTCCATGTCTCTGTATCTTTATTTAGTAGAAAACTATATTCATAATTCAGCATTTGTTAAAGTCGTTTTTGAATAATTAGAGAAGTTTAGATTTTTCGCAATTTTTCCCCCCCCTTTCCTGTTTTGAAACATGACCATATATGGGCAATGCCAGAGACTATCTTTTTTGTTCTACTCCAGACAAACTCCTGTCCGCTTTGTCGTCACGAGTTACCGACCGACGACCCCGACTACGAGGAGTTTAAAAAAGACAAGGTCAGTGTGTGCTTCGAATATTGATCACTGACCGTTTATACCTTTGGTTTGGTTTCATGATCATAAATAAAGTTGCATGGTTTCTATAACAACAGGAGAGGAGACGACAGAGGGAGCACAGACTGGAGGACCTTCACGGAGCCATGTACACTTGATTTGACAGTGCACGCTTTTTTAAATTATATTATACTGTGTAATATTTGTACTTTTGATACAAATAGGAAAATAAATATTTAACTTTGTGTCCCATCATAAATCATATTTTACGTGGTTATTATGCAGAAAGCCCAGTTCCCCGTTTTATCATTTATAATTGTTTTTTTTTCCTGAGCCAAAAACTATAATAATGCAAAACTGCAGCTCATTGTCTCTTGGACCAAAAATGTGTTGTTTGCAAATAAACTTGAACATTTCAGTTTTATTGTGTCTGTTTCGTGCACATGCAAACGGTCCACACTAAACATCCGCAAACAATTTATAGTTTTTATTTCATTTTATTTGAATATAAATCTCTGTCAAATCAAAATACCTAAATGATAAACAAATCATACATATTTACACAATTTATAAAAGAAAACAAATAGTCAAGGTAATATAGTTTTTGAGGGACGTTTTCAGCTTTGTCGTTCCCAGTGGTTCGTTTACAGAAGATGCGACTTTGCGATGAAAAAACAAAGGACTTGGAACAGATCAGGCAGCTGTAATGAGCTACAACAGACGTACACTGAAATTAAAAATGTTTGGCCTGACTTTGAAATCGTTGGTTCATTCAAGCTGCCATTTGAAGGTTTAGACGACAGAGTGCCCTAAACCGGACGAAAATCAAGTTTAAAACATGTTCACGAACAGGCCAGTCCCAGCACCACATGTTGGATAAGGCTGAAACTACAATGAAAAACGCAAGATCATGATGGTTTTTTGGCAACAAATGTACAAAAAAAAAGAAAGTTCCACACGACCCCAAAGGAATATTTGGATGAAGAACGAAACTGAATTCATCACACACTGTAGGCCCACGTTGTACTCGATACTGCCCCCTTATGGACTTTGACAACAATCCGCACAGTATATAAGAGGTAGGCAACATGACTTTAGTAATAAATATTGCTGGCATCCGTTTTTTTTTTTTTTCTTAATTGTCTACACCAGTGGTTCTCAAATGTTCCGCATGACAAATACAAGTATGCGACAAACGATCTCAAATCATTACTGCAAAACAAGGTCATAAGACATAGTGGACCAAGTGGACCAACAAAGTAATGCTTTCTTTGCTCTCAGTGTTATATATGGAGCATGAAAAGGAATAAAGGAAATACATTTTTATGAGTTACACAATTAAGAGTTTTTAGAGATAATCAACTGAATAACTTTAATGGTGATTTAATTTTGTAAATTTTTGGATTTTCTTAAGACTAGGCCACCGTTTTTACGTACTGAGATATGTCCTTAACTTTGTGCCACGAGTACATCGACATCCGCGCAGTAATATCTTCACTTTACTGTGCGGACGCCAAAGTACTGGTATCATTACGCCTTACAATATAATTCCCCTTTTCATCCACATGGAACATCCACATCGTTTAAAGAGACTAGATGCTAGTTGGTCATTTTATTCTCACTACTGCCACCTCAGGTCTTATGCGTAACTGCAGGTTCTATATAAAGCTTGTGCATGACGGTTTTTTGAGTGACAGTGGAGGATTTTAGAGGCAGTTGTGGACGGTGAACAGGTCTGAGCTCATTCTACACATTAGGACATGGCTGGAACATGTAGGGGGAGGAAAATACTTACTTTTAACATGTTTAAACACTGTATAGTCCCTGTCATTTTGTGCAACTATACTTTATCGTGCAACACTTCACAAGACCATATTTAAATAGGGAAGACGAGCTTGGTAGCTTCCATCTTCACCTCGTTTGGAGCTGTAGAGGAGAGGAGAGGCTAAATGCTAACGCAGTCTGTGCTGTGTTTATGTGACTGAGGGCACGCGTGAAGACCAGACAGGTACAAATGAACTTGTCTAAGGTAAGAACATCTCAGAATGTAAAAATGGTGGCCTATTCCTTTAGAAGTGTTAACAGTGATTGAAAGCTAAAACTAGTGATGCCAATGAGGAGCAGTTTGGCAGAGCACCAACAGACAGCTTATTCTGTTACAGTGAAATGTGGCGATTGCAAGCGGTTTCAAAGCCGTTCAGTGTTTTATGAGGTCTCCATTCACCATCTCTGGTTATAAAAATCTGTGTTCACTTTTTTTTTTATTGCTCTGTGTCTTCCCAAAGCCATATGCACCTTTAGTTCAATTCACTGCACCGGTAAATACATTTGTCATATGAATCCATATAAATGCATAACAAAAAAACAAAATCACGCTTCAGTTCTGGAATTTGAGAGCCACTGGTCTAAACCAATCACAGGTCTTAATACTGTGTAAAAGACAATGTTAGGGGACAATTAGCACATGATTAAAGTTAATCTGAGAACACACAGTAACAGACTATATACTTAGTTTGCATTGTGAACAAGTTCATGGCAGTAAAAGATGTTAAAATTGGCAAAACTCAACACAGACGCCTCCATGCATTCGTGTAGTTGTGCCACGGTGTAAACGTATGGCACAAAAAGAGGTCAAAATCATCGATTTGTTGACGTCAATAGTTTTGTATAAGGCTTCCAAGGGACCAGCCTGGAATCTTCAAAGTAAAAATGATCTAATTGTCATCAATGGAGGACACTTAAAACAACGTGCTGACATTTGAATAATAATTTTTTTTAAAAAGCCCCGTTAAAAAAAAAGGATGGAAAAAAAAGGCAATGTCCACTTCTGCCATGAATTAGAGAAATTATTGCACTGGTGTGATTAGTTAGCGTGGAGGAACTTGAGAGAGCGCATGCATTATTGGTGGAATGGTATCAATGGGTAAAAAGGAGATTATCAGATTTTACAGCAGAAATTAGTAGTTTTCAAGCTGCTGTCCAGAATGTTAAAACTCAAGATTAACAGGCTGCTTAGGAGTATACTTAAAATAATCAGCATTCAAATTTAGCAGTTGTCAGGCAATAAAATGTGCGTAAATAAACTTGGTTGCTTGATTGGTTGAGAAGGCTGAACAGCTTACAAAAAAAAAGTACTTACTATTGACTTTTCACACATTCAATATTTCTACTCACTATGAAAAACGCAAAACTTGAACAAAAAGACTTTCATTCGTAAAAAAGTGTTCCGTGCAGCAATAAGCAAAAGGCCAAAAAAGACGTATGAGAATGTTGCATCCACTTGCAGATTTGTATATTAAAATAAATTGTTTTTCGGACATGTGCTCTGAACATTCTGCCGTGGTCTCGACGCTGAATGCTGTGTGCCAACACCAGACGGCACCAGTCAAGACTTTACCATGCTGAAACGTAAAGCTACAACATGAGTATGGTTTCAGAAAATTGTGTTAATTTGGGGACTTTGGCTCCGAGCATTCAGCTGTAGTGGAAACACTGAACACCAGAGGGCGCCAGACATACTTTGTTTTACACGCTTCATGCCAGCTGCACAAGAGCTTTGTCAATATGGGTTTATGAAGTTAAAAATTATGATGATCTTTAAAAAAAAGGAGTAGGACTTTGGCTCCTAACATTCATCAGTAGAGGCACAGGCAATGCCATGTGCCAAGAAGAGGGCGCCAGATATATTCACTCGATTACTATACACATCATGCTGCAACTTGGAGCTACAACATGGCTATGCTCTCGGGGGTACAGTTGAGATGCGTGGATGTGCTGCTGCCCCCAGGGGATTTGAGGCCTTTGGTGGCCCCTCCTAGTGCGGACCCTCGAGACCTGGGGCCCATCATAAGCCCAGGACTGTGGTGGTGGCTCTGCTGAAGACCGGCCATCAAAGTTTCACTAGTGACGGTGCCGAATTCATAGGTGAAGGTCCCGTAGAAGACCAGGATGTCCACAGTAAAGACCCACTCACAGATGGCGGCCGTGTGCTGCAGGACGAAGCTCTCGTGAATGAAAAAGATGCCGCCTGAAGTGAGAGCAGGGTTAAGGGAAATAAAGGCTTTTGGTCTATGGACGAATAAATATCACTGTCTTAATAAAATTGTACTTCACATAAAAAGCTGCAGAATGCACCTTTAAGGGAACGCCGGGTCCACTTTTTCACTCAAAAAAGGAGAAATCAAACCGAAACAAGGTCGGTAATCAGAGCAAAACTGGCTGCTCCGAAACCACCTGCTCATCCCAGTCCAGGAGCAGCTCTTTAGATCAAACCGGAGTGTGACGGTTGGATTCACGCTGACCCAAAAGCCCCAGGCTGAGAGCCCTGTCATTAGAAATTAGTTGCTGAAGTATGATTACATTATCAAGTCAAAGTGATTTCATTAAGTTTATTTTTGTATAATAAAGGTAAAACAAACGCTAAATGTAATACAAGCATTTTCAATACTGAACTCTACTTTGAAGGTCAAATGGTCTAAATCCAGCATATCCTCAAAATATTTGTATGTATCACCTAAATGGGATTTTGTTTGGATGTATTTCATTATTTAAGTTTAAGGTAAACTTGACTTGAGGATTTAATAATAATACATTTTATTGTCTTCCAATGCACACACACACACACACACACACACACACACACACACACACACACGCACACAAATGGAGATGTTGAGCCCAAAAATGCTGACTGGTGTAAAGCAAACCCTCATAAGAGCAGGTGGACGTAATAACTCATTAATAATTGCTCAGCTGTCGGCGCTAATATTTCAGAGTGTCATCTCCCGATTCATCTTGAGAACAAAGTAGGTTACAACACTACAACAGCTGTAAAAGCAAAGCCGTTTAAAAAGGATACTCAAAACGAGAGAGATCATCGCCCCGAGAGCCAGGGCCACTCGAAAATGAGCCATCCAGTAATCGAGGGCGGTCAAAGCCACTCGATACGTGAGGACGCACTGTAGACACACGAACAGCAGCCCGGCCGGGAACGCCACGCCCGCTCCCACGTAGTGCAGAGACTTGGCATGATCCACCTACAACAAGAGGATCGATAGAGGGAAGCTGAATGAGAGTCAGGCGGTGGTGTTGAATGACTAGCGCTGGCATTGAAGAAAGTGATGCCTCAGAGGAAAGGTTGAGGCTCTTTTTGATCAGAATTAGGAATAAAAACATCAGGAAGAATGCAGATACAGAGGAATATAGATAAACCTAAAGAAAAAAGCACGTCATGTTTTACAGATTAGAAGATTGGACAAAGGAGGGATTAAGGGTTTGTTCGATGCATTCTGTTGTTTGCATTACACCGTCACATTATGTGTAAAATGGGGCTTAAAGGGGCTAGATGCAAATTGATCATTATATACTCACTACTGCCATCTCAGGTCATACGTGTAACTGCACCTTCTATATTAAGCTCGTGCATGACGGCAATGCGGACCCGAAGTAACACCTTTTTGAGTGACAGTGCAGGATTTTAGAGGCAGTTGTGGTGAACAGGTCTGAGTTCATTCTACACCTTAGGACATGGCTGGGACATACTTAATTTTTACATTTTTAAACTCCATGCAGTCCCTTTAACAATTTGGGGAAAGTATCTAATAGCCAAGAATGTGCAATTACTGTAAATCCTGGACTATTGAGCGGACCTGAATATAAGCGGCACCAACCAGGGACATGAGCTGCGAATTAGCACTAGCTACAAGCTCTTCATGCATCGCATCAGCTGCAAATATTAATTGTAACTATGTTGATTGTATCGTCCCTGATATACTGTATAAATAAATAAATAAAAAATAAAATAAACAAAATTTGATAAAGAATTATTTTTCTTACATATACACAGGCTGCACTGGTCTATAATGTCCACACGGTTCCAAGTGCATTTGAAGTGCATCAGCCACTGGAAATACTGGACTTTTCTCCTTGTGTATAAGGTGCATTATTTTTATTATGTTGATCAAATTAAATGTATTGGTGTATAGCGTTTTTCTGAACACTCCAAAAAAAAAAGTAAGTGGCTAATGGTCCGGAAATGACGGTCCATGTTTGTGATTTTCTTTATAAATCAGGATTCATTAGATTCACATGCTCTTCTGTAAATGTTTGTAGACGTCTACTGCATTGGGTATTGATTTATACACAATACTCAATGGAGACAAAGGGATTATTTGATGGCAGAACACTAAATAGATGTTGCAAATATCAAATCTCTTAAGACAGCATACATTTAGGCAACTATTAAAATTGTAATTGCAGCTGTGGCAAAAAACAAATTGCGAAATGATGAAACTAATTTATTCTAACCGCATGACAGTAATTTGGCGTGAGGCGAAGAATGAGGAAGGCAATTCAATGCGTCGACCGCAGATTGAAACCGCAATTAGGATAAGATTGTAACAGTCAAAACACCATCCATCACCTGGAAGTTGCCGACCATGACGAGGCCGACGGCGTTGGTGCAGCCGGACACGAGGGCACTGGTGTTGACCCAGCACCTGTGGCTGTGCTCGATCACTTGGGCGTATCGCAGAAGGCACACCATCACCACTGCAACAGACACATTCACTTCATGTAGCGGTGTATGTTACGAGTGCACTTCTTATTACATTTAGGACAGACATGTCAAAGTCAAGGACAGCAGAGAGATGTAAGAATAGTCAGTATGTGGATATGTGATAACTTAAAGGGACTATAGGGAGTTTAAAAATGTTAAAATTATGTATTCCCCCCCCCCCTACATGTTCCAGCCATGTCCTAATGTGTAGAATGAGCTCAGACCTGTTCACCACAACTGCCTCTAAAATCCTGTACGGTCACTCAAAAATGTGTCACTTCGGCCCGAATTGCCGTCATGCACGAGCTTAATATAGAAGGTGCAGTTACACATATGGCCTGAGGTGGCAGTAGTGAGTATAAAATGGCGAACTTGCATCCAGCCCCTTTAAGGCTCAATATTCATTAGGGCTGGGACAAAATATCGGATCGGACTTGGATTGCAATACTTTGTGCTGCAATACCAAGTATCGATACTTTATCAAGTATCGCAATACTTTCAATACTTGTGTTTGGGGGCATTTTTTAATCATACATTCCATTGTTTTCCAGTAACAGTAACACGGCACTTTGTGACATTTTGTGTTAATGCACTTTTAAATCTAAATGTTAAATGGCATTTAGTTTATAAACTTTGGACACATAAACGTATCATTTCTCATAATTACTTCTCGCAATACGTATCTGATCGGCCCCTGGGTATCGTGATATGTATCTGATCGTGACAAAAGTGGATCGTCCCAGCCCTAATATTTATGTTCTTTTATTTATACAAGCATGTAGGCTTACATAACGTACTGTATTATCCTGTGATGTAGCATCAGCTGTGAAAGGTTGAATAATGAACACATTTACAATTCAATAAGAACTAATAAGTTTTCTTCTACATGGGGCTATGTTTATACTGTAGGAATATCTGGGGAGGTTTAATTTGATGCAAGAGTTTCCTTTCCAATGACGCAGCCGGAGAGAAGCTGCAGTCCTTCCATGGACCTTTTATCGATGTATCGATTTGAGCGTTTATAAAAGATGCAAATATTTTAACTCTCCTTCATGCCGTACTTTGATTGATGACAAACTGGTAACAAGTAATGTCGGGTCTTTTTAAAGTTTTATTAAATTGTCTAGTTTACCATACATTTTCTGCAGCGCGACAGTTTGTTGCTCATGTGAGAATTTGTTATGGATTTCTTTTTCTTTTCTGAAAGCAATGCCCTTCAAGGCTTTCGTGCTTTTTGAAAAAGAGTAAATCCTATAGAATATGTTCATCCTTGTGTGCTTGTTCATAAAAGAATCAGAACAATTTGGCATTTTAGAAGAAGATGATGAATTTAAACTATTAAATCATCATTTTAGATTAGTTTCCAAAAACACAAAGGAAGTAGAACATTACTTAAGTCGACAACGCGTATGACATTTACAAACAAAGACTAACGGCTACAATGCGTTTTCCATGCATAGATTGCGTAATTCATCTTGCTGCAAAGTGATTTTCCTGAACATTAAACCCATTTGTTACATAAGAAGCCAATATAATCTAGTTACAACAATGAATTTGCAAAGCTCCGCCGAAAAAACTCCCCCACAGGCAATTGAGCAGTAAAGGTGTGCAGCATTGACATACAACTGGAAAGTCAAAGGTTCAGTGCTAAGTGGACAAGAAAGAGCAACGGCACAGGGGTGATAAAAAGGACTTGGAAATAAAAAAAGACAGTAAACAGATGCAATTAAGCCGTTGAGGAAAAGCAGAGGCATCTAGAGAAATAGGCGCCGACAGCAGGTGATAAAAGCAGGAGCAGAGATGGAGGGAGGCCACGGAGGAGGCAGAGAGGACAGAGGAGGGAAGTGGAAGGAAAACCGCATTCATTATTGATTAGAGCGACCGGGCTATTTCGGGCCCTTGTGTTTCAGCCCGACGTCGCCCCGGAGAGAATTAATAACACCGTACATGGGTTTCACCTTACTACGCCGCTACTGTTACACTCAGGCAGCTTTGGAGAAGCGGACAGTGTAGCTTTGTTAATAATGAATGGTCTGAAGGATTGTGTGGGGATTTTTTTTTTCCTGACAAATGTGATTAGATTGGCATTAAAAAAAAGATGACATTAATTATGCATATTTTAATTAGAAAACTCCACATAATTACTTAATACGAGAATCACATGCACAAGGTTTATACATAAGATTATTTGTTTGCATTGAGTGCCCACTCAAAATGTGATGAAAAGGCAATTTATCCTATTCTAATGAAACATACGCGGCCTCTCCCACATGTCATATAGCTCCAAAAAAGCTCACGATAGAAGCTACCAAGATCTTCCACGTGTTCCCTATTTAAATAAAGTTACGTGAAGTGTTTTCATGCGAAGTATATTTACACAGAAATGTAACATGTCAATTTTATAAGCAGATAAAAAGGGGCACTATATTGTGAGGGGTGATGATACGAGGAGCACAACGTCCGCGCAGTAACTCCTATGGGTTATTGACGGAGGTGAGCGGGGGGAAGTCTTTAGGAGTCTATTCCTATGCCTATTCCTTTAAAAGGAAATATAATATGATATTTTACAAACTTTGAAATAGTGTAGATTGGTTATGTGGTCCTGCAGTCTGTGACCTACAGGACATGTTTACTAAACGCTAGATGCAGCCAGATCTAATCATCTGTATAGTCCTATAATAAGGGGATAAGTATCCTAAAATAAAGTTGTATTGGTAAAATATTAATAGAAATTAAAACGAAAGACTATGCATTTGTATATTATTAACTCAGAATAATAACAGCTTAATATTGACAATAGGGAAGAGTAAACCACATTTGGCCGGTCACTGTAGTCTTAAACACCAAAGAACAAATCCATGCTTGATACACATGCTTCACTTCACACATTCAACCCTCTGTTCGGGACGTCCTGTTGTGGGCATTAGACAAAATAACACTGTGCACACACATCCAACCAAGGTCTTACCCATGAAGGCTCCCACGTTGCCGATCAGACTGAAGAGGCAGCTCTCGGGAGGGTACGAACCACATTTACTGTGAGACAAAGAGTATTAAATGGCGGAGGATTAACTTATGGCTTCTTAACCCAATCCTAAAACCATCTGCCCCTGTTTAGGCCTTTACTGGTTTAAGGCTACATTAAGGAAATTAATTGTACTAAAAGTACTTCCTTCAGTATTAGGCATGAAAGAGGCTTATTTTAAGGCTATGCAAAAAAATAAAAACTTGCATGTCGAGCACAGCAGTAAAATTTGTGCCAACTTTAGGATTTATCAATAACAACAAAGAATATAATTTCATATTCAGTTAAATAAGTTTAAGTTACCACAATCACACAAACACACAAACAACAATAATTTAATTGCAATTTTTTAAACAAATATTGCAATAGTGATTCCGTTAGCGATTTTTTGAAACTGCAAAAATGAGTGAAAGAAGTCATGTCACTTTTAGACTTTAGTCAAACAACATATTCTTGCTCAAATTGCCCCACCTAAGAAAAATACATAAAAACAAAGCTTTTTGAAAGTAGATTATGTAGACATCTGGAGGAGTTTCCCCGACATTGAGAGTACCTCTGGGGGACAGCCATGTGACTAAGTCTGGGATAGAATCACATAGCGTCCATAGAATACAGAATCTGCTTTATGGAAACTCAGACAAACTTTTTTGTGTTGCAGCTGAACCTGAGATGGCAAAAGCTTGACAATTTGGATTGGTCGATCACTCAGGCGTCAGAGACAGAAAAAAAACCCTCAGTCCATTGAGGTTCGGTTATTGCAGTAGTCAAAACCTCAATTGGTATTCGATATCGATAAACCCTGCAGCCCTAAATCATACTGAATAATTAAAGACTCCCTACTCCCTTGTTCCCTAGTAACTTATGCCCTCTTGCATAATCTGCTCATGTAAGATGTCAGACAGTTTAACTTTAAACATCTGCTCCAATGGTGCATATTATCGCCCTTGTCATTTTCAAAATACACAAATGTAATTAGACATCAAATACGCTGATGACATGGCACTGCTGGCACGTCACTCAGTGGCTCACTATGTAAACTCAATAATCGAGCTCATGAAATGGTTTCAGGACAGTAATCTCCAGCTAAATGTAAATAAGACAAAAGAAATGTGCTTCACTAGCCAAAGGAAATCGGAGTCGTCAATCCACTTTTCAACCACTGCAGTTAAACGGACAGCATGTAGAGCAAGTGGACTCATTTAAGTATTTAGAAAAGGCTTTTTTTGCTGCGTCAGCTGAAAGGTTTTTAAGTCGGTGACCAAATCTGAACAAGGGTTTATCAGTGCTTAAATGAGAGCGTACTGATATTTCACATAGTCTCTTGATTTGGCCATCTAACTGTCAAAAACAAAGCTAAACTTGGCAGAGTTATCAAACAGGGCAGTAAAATCACAGGCCAACAACAAACCAATTTGTCTCAGCATTACAGCAAAGCAGTGCATCGTGTCTGTCATAAGATCACAGATGACAAAAGCCACGATCCACTGTCCCATTACTTCGAGCTCTTTCCATCACGGCATAGACACAGACTTCCTTGTGAAGAAAAATGTGTACAGGAATTCTTTTATGCCCTGTGCCATTAAGGAGCTGAGTAAGTTGTAACCCCTAATGCTGCCCAGTCTGTTCCGTTCCTTTTCTTTTGACGAAGTGAATCTGCTGCTGCTGTGTCTGCAATGAACCGATTTCATAATGGACTTTAATGCATTATGTATTTTTATTATATTTGCTGGGAAAATGTATGTGAATGTGTGAGCAAGCAAAAAGCCCATTTCTGCCATCATTTGTGCATGGTAGACAATAAAGTTTATCTCCTCTATTCTAATATCTGACCATATGAAATAGATTATTTGTACAAAAAAACAATTAAAACTTCTCCTATTCCTAATATTAGCTTCAGAAAACATGGAGCTATTGTTAGCGGAATATATAATTTAGTTTCCTTTCAGTAAACAAAACGTCCACAGTACTCAAGGTGTGAAACTACATCTATTCTTAGTCACAAACAAGGGGGGAAAAGCTACCAGGTCTCATGACGCTGTTTCACAAGAGCTCTTTTGTACTCGGAAGAGGCTGGAGGCTGATTTGCAGATTAAACAAATGTGGCCAATTCAAATGTGGGTTAAGAACTTGTAAAAATTGAGCCTTGGGACATTTCCTGACACGCACTGTAGTTTGTAGAAAGAATACAAAGGTGTGTAGCCCGAACCTGATGAGGGGTATGTCCTGGATGGTGCAACAAGTTTTGGGAAAGCCGGGACGGGGCAGCTCCTCCAGGCAGGTTACATTGTAGGTCCTGTTGAACATCAATCAGTTCAAGTTCAGAAACAATGTGATACAAGGAGCACAATAGAGGCAGAGTTTAGTTCTGGTAATGAAACCTTTTAGGAGAGGTCTTGTCTGTAAGCTCTCAGTTGTCCATTACAGCCAAGTTGCCAGAAAGTAAATAGAAATCTGCTCAATTCTCAACCAGGGTTTATAGAGGAAGAAGCAAGTCCAATTTAAATGCTTTTTAATGCCATTTTGAATACCCAAATCCTATATTTTAATGTCACAAACCCAGAAAAAAAAATCAGAGGACATTTTATTTCTTAAACATCGCAAAAAGTAGAAAGAGAATTGGACAAAGAAAGCAAAGAAATTTGGTCAATTTCAACCACAACTGAATATGTTTTACCATAATTTGGGTATTTTGGATGAACCGACACAGTAAAAAATAGTTAAGCAATGTTAATAGATTTAATGCCAGTTTTGAATCTAATTGAATGCTTTTTAGTTACATTGATGGCCTTCATTTCGGGTAAAGTCTTTTAATGCTTTTTATTGCCCTCAACCCTGCCCAGATTACTTTTATTTTATTCTTATTTATAAAAGTTAATCCGAAATATTACTAGGGATCAAATTATAGTGTTTATCAGAGTAGATTTTGTTTCTTTCCCATTGAGAGATATGGCTTTCATGTGGGCTGGGGAAAAAAATCGATTTGATTTAAAAATCGAGTTGGTAAATCAAATAGATTCGTATATAAAAAAAAAGATTTTTAGAGCTCACTGCCCTCTGCTTAGAAGAAGAAGGTCCTGCTGTACAAATGTGCCTAAGTTACCTCAGGATTTGTTGTTTTATTAGCTTCATCCAAATACAGTATAAATAATTTGGATGTTTAACAATCTTTGTTGCACAGTGACTTTTCAGTTAGAGAAAGGGTTCGCCTTTGCAATTTTACAGTAAATATATGCAATTTACAGTAAATATATGCTTTTAAAATGTATTTTATATATATTTTATATAAAAACATTAATGTACATTTACAGTGTACCACAGAAAAAAAAAATACATTTATTGCAATTTCTCCCCAAGAAGCCCATCAGACACTCACCAGTTTTCTACAGGACAAACATGGTGATTCATCACAGCCATGGCGTAACTGAGAGGAGAAAAAAACACTCCATAAGTCAAAGCAGGAAAAGCCAAATGCCAAGCACAGGAACATGATTCAAAGAGAGCGCTCTGTGGAGACAAGACTTAACACTCAGTCAATGAGGAGCATAAAGTAGCCAGAATAAGTTAGAATCCTCAGTAAGATACTGTCAGCTTCTTAATAAATCTGTACAAGCAGGACAGATCTGAATATTGAAGTGAATGAAAAAACCTTATGGACTACTGTAAGTACTATTTAAAAACTAGGGCACGTTCAAGGCCATTTCAAGAAGTGTTTTCTTTGTATGCAAGTCACATAAGTTATAGCAACAACTGACCTAGTTAAAGTCAGATTTTCTGTTAAAAAATGTATTGATGTCACTGGCTGCAAAATGACCTCTTAATGCCTAGTATTGGGTTCTATAAACAAACTTGCAGAGAACATGGATTAACCACTAAATTGTATGATCATGTCCTAAATAACAATATGAAGCTTATGCAACGATAAGATTAGATTAAGTTTAATGTCTACCTCGGTGGAAATGTGATTTTGTGGCTGTGATAGTGAACCAAAGACAAAGTCGCAATAAGACGGGACAGACAGTATCAAAGACAACAAGTTAGTGATAAAAACAATTGCATGTACTGCATACTCCACAGGTTTGTAGCTAAAGGCACAGTCACTAACGATCGATTTGGCTACTCTATGCAGAGCTGTCTGATAAAGGATATCCAGATATTTTTTAAATCACAACCAATCACCTTTCCTGCCACACGGTATTAAAAACAAGGACACTTTCAATCAACTGACATAGACCCGCTCAAGAGTGTGTGGGCTCCGGAGCTTCCTCATCATACTGTATATAGTCTCTGGTTGGCTTTCTTATACATCTCATCAACATTGTGAAAAATTAAGTTCTTCGTCATCAGTGTGGGTACCTAAAGCACTTAAAGCTAACTGGTGGACCCTCTACCAGTTGAGAAGCATGACCATGAAGCTGAAGTGCAAGCAAAACAAAACTAATAATAATGAATAAGGTTTGTGTAATGTGCTATTCAGATGCTCAAAGTCACTTGACTCCATACTTGGTGTGGTGGTAAGTTATGTTGGGAGCCAGAGCTGCCCTGAGAAGCAAGGCTGCCAATTTGAGCCAGTCCCTCTGACCAGTCGTCTACATTGATAATAAGGAAGACCAAAGAGCTAATCCTTCTTTGTTCCAGTCCTGCTCAATCTTTGTCCATCTGTGACAAGTTGGTGGAGGTTGGAATCATTTTTAGTGGAATGCGAGTCTTTCTCAGAATACATTTCTTTCAATATTTTTCTTCTGAAAAAGTATAAAGCTGAAGAATCTGTAAAAATGACTGCTATAAAAGTTATTTTTATCATGAGTTCAGCTTTTAAGGCTTAATCAAAGCTTATTCAACAACAATTTGTGGGGAAAATACAGTATTTTTCTTTATATGTTACAAATGTATTGGGTCGCAGCTTGTCATCCTGGGGTGATGACGTGTCCCGACACCATACCAGGTGAGAACCACTGCTCTAAGCTATTGGGGGCATGATTTTGCCTATTAGTGATCACTGTTATAGAGGGTATGCATACATGCAGTCTTTTCATTCTACACAAAACCCTCAACATACAGTGAGTGGCAAAACAAATGACAACTCAAAGATTGACACTCATTTGACTTTTGTTGCCGTGATGATGCAATTGTTTTTAACTTTAATCAAATCTTTGTGTAATGTAAATTACTGACATAATTAATAATAATCAAGGAGTCTTTTTTAGACAGCATTGATCACGATCATATCAGCCATCAGAGCTTACTTGATAAACGTGAAATGCAGGCTATCTTAATTTCAAGAGATAAAAAAAAGGAACTAAATGTTTTCTAGAAGTAAAAATTCATGTTCCCATGAATAAGACTTAGTCAGTGCTCTGACAAAAAAGGACGAAACCAGTACTTGAACTTGACTGCAAGGAGTTGTTTGCGCATCAAGGTTTGAGAGCCACAGAATGATAGAAGATTAGCGTTGTGCATGCTCAGCTTATTGATTTTTGGGAGACTTACACTATCCATATCCCTGTGATGGAGAAGGCAGACAGGCTGACAGGCAGGACGATCCAGGCAGTCATTGGGCTGGCAGTGAGCAGACTGTGTCCGTTGCATGGGGTTGAGAGAGGGGGGGCTTAGGGCCGGAGTGGCGACACAACACGAGGGGGGCACACCGGGTGGGACGGTGTCAGAGGAGGAGGGTGGAGGGGTCTCTAACACACAGGAGAGTACACGGGGGGAGGCATGAGAGGACAGAGGGGGAAACCGACCGCGCTGCTGCTCTTCTGCTCCACAGGGGCCTGCAACCAGCACCAGTCTGAGAAGAAAATGACAGAGCATAGAGTTACTGGACGAGAATGGAAGTAGTAACCCGAGAACACAGATAGCATTGTAAATGTGTGGCACAAAAAAGATCTAAATAAAGGTTATTTGTTGCAGACTGAGCTCAGCTCTGGCCAGCACTTACCGTGTCCTTGGGCAAGGCACTTCACCTGCTTTGCCTTTGGTCTCTCTCTGTCTACACTGGTGCACGACTGCATGTGTTTCTAAATGCAAATGTGGAACAACAGATGGAGAGCTTTCCCTGGCAACAATCCAGTGTGCTCCGACCAAATTCACAAATAAAAATAAAACGCACTGCTGATTTTTATAGACGATATGCAGGGCAGATACCAGACACATTTATCCAATTGTAAAATGACATATTTCCTTTGGCTATGCACTTTCCATCTACAGCTAAATGCTCTGGAGAAATAATAAAATAAGAGATGGTTTTGAGGGCTCCACTGAAGGCCTGTGTCAGGCATAAAGCCTGATTTCAAATCTCGCAAACAAAATCATCTGAAGAGTACAGAGATTTCATTAAAAAAAATATGCAAAATTTATGACGGTGGGTTGAACTGAACGATCAAAGATCTCTATTAAGAAATCACAAAGGCTGCTGCTACTTAGGTATTGTTTTCTGCAAAAAACTAACTTAAAACAAAAACAAAAATCTCAATTTTCAATCAAATCGGCAGTTAAGCAGCTAAAGCAATATATCAGTTCTTCACAAATGTTTGTGTTTGTTTTTAGCCTGTATAAGTTATTGGCTTAACAAAAGCTATTGGCTCTTCCTGCTGTTCACATTTAATAGGTTTATGTCTTATGTTAATGTTAACACCTTTTTTAAGTGAAGCGATGATTTAAAAAATAATAATAATAATAATAATAATAATAATACAATTCTACAGCTTGAGGCTGTGTATAACATTTTTGCTTTTGTAAACAACAGTCATTTTATCAGCGTTGAGGCGGAATCAGGAAAATGTCTTGCCTAACACATTCAAATGGAGTAAACAAGAAATGACAGGCTCATTGTTAAACAGTGAAGCTGCCAAAGGCTCTTGTTCAGGACCAAAGACCCAGGACTTGGTCAAGGTCAGGTCTTTGTGGAGGGAGGCAGAGACCAACACTGATCTCTCTGCACAGTGTACAGTTACAATGTCCTCCAGTCAGAAGGTAATACAGAAGAAAATTAAAACACTAACAATTAAATGTACAAAGATACACTTAAACGCCAAAACTTTGCCAAATATAAAAAATGAGTGAAGAGTAAAAACATGAAAGATGCTTAGATGGTTACTATAAATCTATTCATTTGTTTAGTTAATTACTAATTGATTAACATTTCCAGAAGGTTTAGTAGGTGAAGGATAAAATAATGAGTTTGTTGTGGAGCAGTTTTAAGTTGTTTAGCGGGGATGTACGCAACTCACATCCCTGTAAGCTGTTACCTCACAAACACACTAGAAACAAACACACTTTCCATTTGGTTTGAATCTAGGAGTGTTTTATATATTATATTTCCAGAAAGCAAAATTTCATAAAACAACTTCTCTTCCTGTTTCTACTACATGATATAGTAATCTTTGAATGTAGACAACATAAATCAATGAGCATCTTCCCAGGTTGATTTTGTGCAGGCTCAGCAGGTGCAGTGTGTAAACAGGATGTCATTTCAAAGGGAAGTGTTTAGTGTGATTGAGGGCTTTCAGAGAAGGCTTGCCAGGACAGAGTGGCCATTATGAGACCCCTGCTCTAGAAGACAATGAGTCACTGCCCCCATCTGCTTTAATACTACTCCATCTGCACTGGCAACACACAACAAACAAACCCAAACACATGATGGACATTCAGGCACAACTATAGACAAGACGTTTCTATTCTACACATAAAAACGCCTTTGTTTACATGACATAATGTTTCCGCACATTATTTCATCATTACTGTTAACAACAAAAGCATTTGTTGTGCATGAATGCAGATATACACCCTCATTGCAAATAAATGTATTTGTGTACAAAGAATTCACTGTAACACACAATAAGATATCTAATTGGTCAAGTACCTGTTATTATAAAAAATAATATAATTATTTCCATTATGATTATAAGACAGATCAGTCAATCAAAATATCCAACACCTAGACAAGCTAACCCCAATCTGATATACTGTAACACCATTATGCAGCACAACAGCAGCACATCAGCCTGACGCTGGGTGTTACTGTAGACCTCAACAGTCTCAATACCTCGTCCATTGCTTTTCAGCAAAAGTGCAATAACTTTCATTACAATACATGACAACCAAATAATGTATTTCTGATGAACTCTAGCAATGTAAAACCCATTGATTTAGTCGGTATTGGATATGAGTACAGAGTACGCGAAGTACTCTTACATTCAGTTTACATTCACAACGTTTGCTAATCTAGTTTATAGCATTATGTGTATCTGTAAACGAGTGACCATTTTTTCATTGTGAACTAGCCTCACAGTTAGCTACCAACCATGGAAAACGATCATAACAGCAAAAGCTAATATTTTTGTAGCACTTGCTGCAAGCAAGAACTAAATCAGCTTTGCCATTCAATCAAAACATCAGTGTTCCCCTTACCCAGATACCATCAGGCTAAAACGCTCCACAGGCGCAGTTTTTAAGCATTATTTGAGGTTTTAATACATTTCGACCGAGTTACGCAGCTGTCTAGTAAACTGGAGCCGTTGATGACCGTTATCCGGGTTAGCCTCATGCTAACTAGCCGGGCGAGCTGCACTTCACCAGCTGTCGCCACTTGACACAAGCCGCATATTTATTTCTACACATCTGAGGACTAAGATGCCCAACCATACGGCTTGTTCAGACAGAAATATCAAAATCTCGCTCAGCGCAGTGTCCGCAGCAGAGTTGATACGTACCTGGAGCCTGCTACTCCCAGCCTAGATCTCCACAACCTTGGTTTCCCTTTAAAAGCGCGGTGATTTCTTGGCAGATGGAACTCGCCGCATTATAACATCCGCCTGGAGTTTCACAATAAGATTTAATTTAACTACGCGCCAAGGCAAAAGCATGAAAGAGGAAGCCACTAAATATGTTGGGGTCACTTTTCAGGGTCATAGTCACAAAAATAGCCTGAGAGTCCAGGAATGGAAATGAAGTGAAATTTACCACTAATGTCTGAGTTTACTAAAGGAGGACAAAACTTTTTTTTTTCCAACTACAAAAAATTAAATAACAGGATTAGTGCAAGTAGACTGTGTTGCCAAAGTAGACATTTGTATGAAAAAGACCTAAAATGGTGACATGTGCTGATAAAAGTATTAGGAAAGTAAGGAATGACATTTTTGCCCACAACTAGGCCAACAATTGTAAATCTATGCAATCACTATTTAACTGTTTGTGAAAATTAAAATATTTTTAAATAATAATTTCAATAATAGGCCTGTATAATAATAAATGCATTACAGAGCAATAATCAAAATGCCATCCCTTTGCCATTCCCAGTTTACGCCTGTTTTATCGAGCCTTTTATAGAGGCTCTTGTAGATTTGGGGTCCCAGTCAGACCCAATGGTACAAATCACTAAAATAGACGACCTGTCACATCTGCAAAAGGTCAAGTTCAACGGTCAGATTATTGTTACAGAAAACAATCTGTGTTTAGATTTGCCGCAGTAAATATCAGGGAGTGTGTATGGTACGAGGATTTACATACCTACAGGAAGGATTAAAATCTGCTTCTTTCTTTACTAAGCTGCTTTGAAGAGACCACATTTGATCCGTAAACTCTGGAAACAATAGCGACTGACAGGAAACTGCAAACCTCAGAAAATATGGACTGCCTATTTACGTAGTCTGTATGCATTTTATTCCCTTCTCAAGGTCTATGATGATGTGGCACTGCAAGGAATAACTTTTGGCCATGCATTTAAGACAAAAAAAGCTTCATAACTATTTAAAATTGCAAAGTGTAATAAAAAGTAATGTAGATAACCCCAAATGTAAGATGATTTTTTATTGCCACAGACAAACAGTGTTAGTTATCGGGTATGCATACACATCATTTTGGTTCAAAACAGTATGCTCACTGTTCCCGACTGACTGTCAAACATTACAATAACAATGTAGAATTGGGACTGATTTGGCTTCTTGTCATGTTGTTATGGTGTGACATTGGCAGAATGTCCTTTATTTTGTATCGGCTCAAGTTATCATTTGCACTGGCAGTGGCTGGATGTCACAATGGGACACATTCCATTTTACTGAGCTTGCCCCTGGTTTCTGGTTTGCATGGTGAATCCATCTATCTGTTCTGATGACACACTGCTCTAATAAGACTATCACAAGTCTGGTGACTCTATTTCAATGTCACGGTTTTAGCCTCTTAAACCTTTAATTACTCTCACACGTTAACAGGGTTGGCACCAGGAAGTGTAACAAGGTTAAAGCTCCAGTTCATCCACAAAAGTCAAAAGTGGTCTTGCACTACTCAAAGAACAGGCCTGGATCTACAAAGGTGCAAAAAGGGACCCTCATTTTAAAATGTTTGCACTCTGAGTTTTAAAGGATCAGGTCACTGTTTTTCCATACTGAGATATGTTCTTATCTGAGCTTAGACGAGTTGATGCGTACCTGTCTGGTCGTTGTGCGTGCGCTCAGTCACGCACAACGACCAAAGATGTTGTTAGCATTTGGCCTCTCCCAGCATACTTCTATAGATCCAAACGGGGGTGAAGTTGGAAGCTGCCACGCTCTTCCACGAGCACACACAGATCAGACAGGTATGTATCAACTCGTCTAAGCTCAGGTAAGAACATATCTCAGAATGGAAAAACAGTGGCCTGTTTCTGTAATTGCATCTCAGTGTATTTTGATAGTCACAATGTCTATTTGCATCCTTTTAGAACTCTGATGCACCCTCAGCAAGTTTGTTCTGGAGGCGGAGCTGCTCAAGAAAAAAATATATTTTGATGCGTTGGGTCATTTGGGACAGCCTTTGTTAAGGTACTATGTTTTGAATAGAAATCATAATGACAACAAGTGTGGCGAGCTATAGTCAATCACTTACTCAAACTTCACCTTTTCATCATCGTCAGATCCTCTGGCAAAGAAAAAAATGAAAAAACAAAATGCCATGGCACGCAATGGCATTTTTCAATCACTGCCTTCCAATATGACTTCCTCTGAATAATCTGTGGGGATTGCAAAAAGATTAATGCACTACAGAGTGTATAATGTGAACAAAATACAAAGGATTTCAAAGATGGTTGAATATGCCAATATTGCTGTGAAAAAAACCCAATAGTTTGACTATTGAAAACTACCGATTAAATTGTACAGTTTTGATGGGCATATGTTGCCATGCCCAGCAGCCAATGCTATGTCAGGGTGGCAGCTCAGCAAGGGATAATGGTATTTAGATGTCCTGTAAGCACACGGATCCTCTCAGTCAGCAACATTAATGGGGCCATGAGGCATCCTGCTCATGTCCCATGCTTATAGGTGCAGGGGTATTAGACGCAGTAATGCCTCTATAGTTTGTATTGTCTGCGCAGTGCACGGGGCTCGACATGGGAAGCGCCGGGAAAGTAGTCAGGTTTTTAAACAGGAGGCAGAGTCTCTTCCCCAACTATAAAGTGGGAGACACTGATTTGAACCGGAGACCTTCAGAAATTGCTTATCCATTGGCCAAGGAGAGCTGTGTGAAGACCTGGAACTCTCTGCAGGAACTGAGCCGAGACATCTACGACATCTATGCGGAGTATGAAGAGGAGTACGAAGATGGGATGTACCCCCAGGCAAAACAAATCTCGCCATCTAAAAGGAATTACATGATCAATATCAATGTGGGAGGCAAACCTTACCAAATAGCGTATAAGATGGCAGCCAAGTACCCCAAAACTAGAATAGGTCGCTTGGCCACCTACACCGACCACAATATGAAACTCGACTTGTGTGACGACTACATTGTGACAAACAATGAGTACTTTTTCGACCGGGATCCAGATGTTTTCCACTGCATCTTCAACTTCTACAGGACTGGGGTGCTGTGGATCAAAGATGAGCTGTGTCCTCGCAACTTTCTGGAGGAGATCAACTACTGGGGCGTGCGGATCAAAAACACCAATCGCTGCTGCCGGATTTCTTTTGAGGAGAGACAGGATGAACTGAATGAACAGCTAAAAATCCAGAGGGAGCTGGAAGCGGAGGTAGAGATCGAGGAGAATGAGGAGCTTTTTCAAGACATGTTCATGGGCTCGATTAGACGAGCCATCTGGAACCTTATGGAGAAACCGTTTTCATCTATAAAGGCAAAGCTCATGGCAGTCGCATCCAGTCTGTTTGTCTTAATCTCTCTGGTGGCCATGACTTTGAACACAGTTGAGGAGATGCAGTACAAAACTGCCTCTGGTCAGCTCAGTGGCAAAACATACTGGGAATGTGTCGAGTCCATGTGCATTGCCTTCTTCACCATGGAGTATGTGCTGCGATTAGTGTCCACGCCTGACATTAGATCTTTCAGCAGAAGTGTTCTCAATACAGTGGACCTTATTGCTATTCTGCCTTCATATGTCCAAGGCATGCTGGAGATTTTTGATGACCATGGCAACTATGTAAAGCACGAAGCGGACATGCAGGCAGTGGGGCAGGTGGGAAAGCTTGGGCAAGTGCTCAGAATTATGAGACTGATGCGCATATTTCGTATTTTAAAATTGGCCCGACACTCCACTGGGCTGAGGGCATTTGGCTTCACTCTGCGGCAATGTTACCAGCAAGTGGGCTGCCTCTTTCTCTTCATAGCAATGGGGATATTCAGCTTCTCGGCCATGGTCTACACAGTGGAGCACGACATGCCACAAACAAACTTCACCAGCATACCTGCTGCATGGTGGTGGGCTGCTGTAAGTACTTTAGATCTATTTACCTTTGCCAAGGGCTGCAGGGCATAATAATAGATGTATGCAACATTACTGTGCAATGCTTATATAATGAAAACTGCTCGGACAGTACGTGCTAGGGAAACACATTTAATCCAAACTAATTGCATAAACAGAAGCCAAAACTACATTGTGGTGAAAGAGTAAAGCCAGTATGGCCAGAGAAACTATGATACATTACAGCATTATAGCTTACATTGTAATTGGGTATTTATGATAATAATGATCTTTTTTGTACAAAACATGTGGTCCAGAGGAAGACCAAGAGCACATGGATGTTGGGTTAGTTTGAGAGGATTTCCTAAAATAGAGGATGCAGGCAGATGATGCTGATGCGGCATTGCGTCAAAATCTTCAAAAATCATATAAATTGTGATTATTTTAATACTATGGACACTGCAACAATAACATCCCGTCATATTATGTGACAAATTGCTAATCCCTACAGGATAGACCTCTGCAAACATGTCCAGAAATTATCCTGGATGTTTATAAAATGTGCTCTCAGTCTGGATCTTTAAATCTTAAATCACAAATCGCAATGTTTCTCTGAAAATCACGATTAGATTTACTCCCCAAAATGATCCAGACATAGCAGCGACCCCTGGAAAAGAACAGCTGAGAGGAAAAGCAGGAGCAACCTGCTTAAACACAACCAGGTCAACAGTCTAGTCTGTGGCACATGGGATTTATGGAGATAGAAGTGGCAATCACAAAGTCACAAAGACAACAACAAAAAAGTTGCCATTGCGCTTAAAAAGTTACTCTGTGTAAACATACATCAGATCAACTACTTTTGCTGCAGTCCGTATAAAACCAGTGACCAGGTCATAGGGGGGCGCCTATACTTATTCCTGCCTCTAATCCCGGAGAAGGAAATGATAATCCTTATAATCAGAGTAAAGGGCTCCTGCTACAGTGCCCGAGCAGTATGCTGTTTACCTTGACCCTAAAGAAGAGCGGGCCTATGTACAAGCTGTTCGTGTCCACATGTTCACTTATAGCAAATGAGCCTTGCAGTACTTGATATGCATTACACTAACTATGCAATTTTGTTTTATGACCATAGAGAACTATTAATTAGATGAATTCATACATTTTTATAGCACATTATTTAGTGTATGGTGCTTTAGTTTAGCTGTTTATTGGATTTAGGTGATTTGCTGTTTATCCCAGCTCAGTTTGCTTCTTATATGTTGTAATGTATATTAATGCGCAGCTAAAACATAGAATTTCTGTCTCTAAAGAGGTTTGGGGAATTTTGTGGCCTGAAACTATCTAACTACTAAAGAAACTAAAGAAATAATAATTATTAATTAGCTCATGAACTGGTTTGTATGTCATCTGGCAACCATTATCTCTCTCTCTCTCTATATATATATATATATATATATATATATATATATATACAGTATATATACAACGCATTACTCTCTTGGTCAACCACATTGCTCATTTACCCTTTTTCAATGATTTGAGGTGATCAGTGCTGGTCACCCTCTTTATCCGACGCAGAAATGATCGGGCATTAGAGAACTGTCACTAGAAGAGCAAGTTATTAAAGGCTAACTATCATCATATTAGGGTTTGTTGTAACAGGTTATGACATCATATCCCTGTCATCTTACCTCCTTCACAGGTGAGCATTTCCACTGTGGGCTATGGAGACGTGTATCCGGAGACCATCCTGGGCCGAATATTTGCTTTTGTCTGCATCGCTTTTGGAATTATCCTCAACGGGCTCCCCATCTCAATTCTCTTCAACAAATTCTCTGACTATTACTCCAAACTCAAGTCCAACCAGTACACGGCCTTCCAGAAGAAAAGGGGCAAGATTAGGTTTGTCAACAGGACAGTAAACACATTCAGCAAGGCCTTGGGAACCCCGCGTTGAAAATAGACATTTTTGATTTATCTTAATATCTTCACTTTTGCAATGTTTAATTGATATTATAGACTTATAACACATTAAGAATGAATGTTTACACAGGGAATAATAAACACATTTGGGGATTGATTTTTCCAGCAATGGGGATTTTCTGATGCTGTGTTTGCATGATTTTACTCACTTTGTTCTTGTGATGCTGGATTAGCATAATTTTGCTCACTTTGTACTTTGCTGATAATAAAACGTATTGATTTGCCATATGCAAAATATTATATTTGATACTGCTTTTCTTTTTTCTTTTTAATAAAAAAGGTTTTTCTCAAAATGCTTTTGTTTGAAGGATGTAACTTCAGAATCAGACTTCCTTTACTCAGGGCACAAGCCCTGGGATAGTATAACTCCAAAGGATCAGTGACATCTCCTGGACAGTCAGTATAAGTGCAAGATAAACGATAAAGGCCCTATACCTGATTTTTATTACAATGAAAGAGGAAGCCACTAAATTAGAATGGTAGATGTGCTTCAAACTCATTGCCAACTTTCCAAACATATTTGTAGCATCTCAATTCCTCACAGTGATGAGTTTAAAGGCTCACCCTGCCGGGTTAATGCTACTTAAATGCCAGAAAAATTGCCTGTACTTTCATGAAACTGACACAAATGCTATAAAATTAGATGCACAGTGTTTTCACCACAAATGTTTGAGTTTACAATTCTCATAGGAGGACAAAAAATGTGCTCCATTACTTGAAAAAAAAAAAAAGAGTGCCTTTAACCTATAATGTATCCTATATGTATTATTAACATTGCTACATTGCTTATCATTTATCTACACAACTTTATGTGAGAGGAAAATGTTATTACAGCATAATTAATGTGTAGGCCAAATCAAAGCATACGTTTGCGAATATCAAACAAATGCTTTTTTGTTTTGTTTTTTGATGTAGGCTATTCATAATTTCTAAATTGAATAAATATTTCGTTATGATAGGCCTTTTTTTCCTTCTTCATGTATCATGTATGTACTGTACTGAAATTTAAATAATCTGTCCACCAGGGGGCAGTGTTGGCTCATGCCCTTTACAATAAAACTCAGGAGGACCCATCTTCTCCCACAGTGCTTTGCGGTTGGAAAGTCACCTCTGGAGCTAAAGGCTAAAACACCAATACAATGGCACCTCCTGTCGCGGTTTCGCCTCTGATTAAGGTTTGTGATGCATGACATGTATTCAAGTAGTTAAGTCATTTCAGTGTTTCGCATGATTTATTAACTCTGCAAAATAACTCGCCGTGCACGCAATGTGGCTAAGCTTGTATGCTAAGCTCCCTAACATGCTAACTGGACAAGGTGTTCTTGTCAAAACCGTGAACATGGCAACATCAAACTATATTTGGTTTTATGTGAGAGATTATACAAACTGTGAATATTAAGCAAGTAAACATTACCGCACAAATAACTTTGATCATTAACACACAAACCTTTGTAACCTTGTTTCCTTCTGAGCATGTAGCAGTTAGCTTCTCCAACGGCTACGCATGTCATTGATAAGCGTCAACTGTTTTGACAAAAATGAGTTTCTCCACACAAAAGGAATACAAGTTATAGTTTTAATCTTAGTCAAACCAAATCCGAAGGCAAAACGTATTCCGTCAAGAAAAATCGGCATATTTTCTAAATACTGTGTCGTAATTATTGTATATTTAATAAAGTCATTCCTCTCCCATTACAGACGGCAAGGTATTCCGCTCTGATCGCTGGCATCTTCTATGGCAAAAGGCGATATGGTGGGTGCTTCTTAATCTGTTCACTGTGTAAAACTTGGGTCTTGATGAACTTGAGTGATTTTGAAGGATAGAAAATGACAGATATATATATATTTTTTTTTACAGATCACCTGAAGCCCATTGCTGCAGAGGAAAAGAGGATAGAAGAGGAAGAGAAGAAAATCCGTGAGGAGCAGGAGCGCATCGCCAAGCAGCTGGCAGAAGGTAAGATTGAACTTTTGAATCTTTTTTTTGCATTGTGTTGTCTACAACTGAAACTCGGAAAAATTTGACTATGGTTCAAAAGTTCATTTATTTCCGTAATTCAGCTTAAACTCTGAAACTAATATATGATATAGTAGCAATGCCAGATGAAAATTTGAAATACAGTAGATAATATTCATAAGAGCATAGGATGGTAGAGGTCAGCAAGAGGATGAAAAGGTTTTTTGAATTTTTTAAATACATCAATTACTTCCAAAGTTATAAACATTTCAGTTTTCATTTTCGGCCACTTTTGGTGAAATCGTTTTCCATTAAAACAATAGGATATGGTCTGGACCGATTTATCACAAAAAGTGGTACAATTTTCAGCTTCTTTGTTCTCTAACTTTCCCATCTCCCCAAATATCATTCTCAAAATTCACATCCAAGAAGGAAAATTGTCAAGGATTTCAAATATGATGTCAGATTTTAATTGTGGGCTAAGACAATGCAACCAATTTGCATATTTTAACAAATAATTAAGGCGAGACACTGCAGGTGGATACAGAAAACATTTAAAGTGAGTGATATCGATTTTAAACTTCAGCTGTATATTATTAACACAAATCTGAACAAAAACTGTATTGCTGTATTTCCGTAATATTTGATTATATATAAAAATAAGAGTTTATGCTAAAATATGCAATTTTTTGCAGATTAAATCTAAATAATGCACCATCCATGTTTAAAATAATGGTTTAAGCTTTGTTGGTACATTAGATAAAAAGATTCTTTCAGAGGGGATTTGGGATATCTTGTATAGTTTTTTGAATAAGCCAGTTATGGTGATCTCCAAAAAAAAAAAAAAAAAAAAAAAAGTCAAATATTTAGGACTTTTTTTTTTTTTTTTTTAGTTACTTAATTTGTAATTTTATAGTGGAAATTCAGCAAAACATATCCTATTGCATTTCTGTTATTTTGGTAAATTAATCACGTGAATAAGATTGTTTTAAGAGCTAATTTGTAGTTCAAAAACTCCGCATTGTGGCTTTATGCAAATGAGTGCGCACCGCGGAGCAGAGAGGATTTGGAGCGAGACACGTTATACCATAGAAACTAGCTTCGTAGCCTCACACTGTGGCTGATGCGGGTGCCCTGCGGACCCCGCTGGTTCCCGGTGTGCCAGGGCATGTGCCAGGGCATGTGCCAGGGCCATAAACAGCCACAGACCTGGGCTACAGTCGGGCCGTTACCGCGCGAGCGGAGCGGAGCTAACGCTAGCTACACCGCGGACTCGCCCTGGTTTAGAGCGGCCGCTGACGGCGCGGCCAGGTTTTATAACTTCATTCAAAAAGCCGCGGGTCAAAATCACATTTATATCCCAAACCAAAGCGCAAATAAGAAAGAATACTTCTTATATTTTATGATCATGATGGTGACTTTTCGAAAAATGTCCACACTTTCAGCCACGATTGCGGAGACTTTCCCCCACAATATCTCAGGATTTACAGCAAATATGCAGAAGTCACCAGCACCATTGGACTCGGCTACTCGTGTTCTGATTGACTGGAAAATATCACGGTCCGGGAACGTGATTTGTTGCCGCGGAAAACGAGATGAAAAAAGTGTTTTTTTCGAGCGAGGTCCAGACTACTGATCGACGATTTTGACGCTGCAGGTGGACTTTACTCATTCATAACTCAACAATTAATTGGCCTACCGAAGAACTAAAAACACCAGTGGATTCCTTGATTCAAGCTGCGTTTAATGATACTAGATTAATAAATATCCGTCGAATATTGTAACCGCTAGATGGCGCTAAAGCAGAGGAACGCTCATTCAGGTCATTTTTCACCACTCAGTGACGGCTGCATTTTGCGTTGCTAGATATAGACTCATGTAATGCAAAAAGTTATGGCTTAGTCCACTTTCAAATATTCTTATTTTATGAGATGTTTAATTTGGGGTTTTTACAAGCTGAGCCATAATCAAAATGATAACAAATAAAGGCTATACATATCTCACTTTACATGTAATGAGTCTATCATATATTAGTTTCACAGTTTAAGTTGAATAACAGAAATGAATAAACTTCAACGGTATTCTAATTTTCACAGTTTCACCTATATATTGGTAAATCGTATTAATGTCTGTTTCAAATGTGATTTCTTATTGCAGCAAACGAAGACACCATTTTGAAGTAAAGCTGAGTGAAGATGACCATCTATTTGTGCAGTTTTCCTGAGTCTAGTAGAATGAATGTGGATGACTATTTCCCGTTTCATCTTCTGAAATAAAGCTCTGTCCTCATGTTATAACACCACAACTACATGCTGAATTTGTTTGTATTCATGTTTTGGGAACACGTCACATTCTACACCGCCCCTGTACATTTCCACATGTGACCCTTAGTGCTTTTTGGCACATCTGAGATCATTAATAAAATTACTTTAAATTATATTTTTGGTTTTAAGTGTCTTGTTTTAAACTTTGAACTTTTTTTTTATGGAAAAAAAAAAAGTTTGAGGTTTGGCCATTTCTTTTAATCGAGTCAAAAAGAAAGATTTCACTATTGGTAGGAAATACCAATGTACAAGTGAGAAAGTCCTATTTCTATTCTGAGGTCTGAACTCTATGTAAACTTTAAGGTATGAGTCAGATAAATATAGAGCTACGACAATAGTGCAGTATGCTAAAATTACCCTGGACGGATTTACCAGCATTTGGAGCTGAGCCACTGTCTCAGAAATATCTCGTCGGTGCTGCGGAGGTGAGCGCGTTCTCGCTGGCAACAGATAAATACGATTACAGAGATCCACTTAGTTTTCAGTAAATAAACAATAAAAACTGATTTTACAACACCTTATTTGACTGTAAAAACATAGAGACAAAATCACACACTATGGAAAATGTCTCTGCAGTGACGCTTATTAACATGTTATAACTGAAATCTAAAAAATGACTGTACACCTTCACATTGTTGCATCTTTTTTGGCAGCTGTAGTTCTTCCAGTAACATGGGATTAGTTTGTCTCTCACTGTGAACATAACAGACTGTTGTTACCTAAGGAGCTTGTCTAACTGCTGACGGGAACGGCTGAGCCTTTGTTGGCGCAACAAAACATGCATAACTAAACAACCTAACAACCTAACAAATGCAACAATATTGCACTTCCGGGGGAAAAAAAGCTTGCTTTGGCTGCTCTCCCCCAACACCACAAATTATTTTCAAAACAATCAGATTGCTATCATGCTACTTACGTTATTATGATAAAATCATGACCAAATATTAAAAAAAAACATATTTAAATGTATTTTCAGTGGTGTAAAATAGATCTAAGAAATATTTATTTTCAATTAATTATTATATGGGTTGATAATTTATCCCATTTAGACTCTTAACAATAACAAAAGCCCCAATAACAATGCATCAGTTTTATATATAGCTTTCCATAACACTCAAATATGATTTATTATTAATTCACTCCACACTCGGTGGTAGTGACAGTTGCCCTGGAGCCCCCCAACCAACACCACTCACTCACACACTACATTCACTTAGGCAACGTGGTTGAAGTGTCTTGCCCAAGGACACAACGACAGTATGCACATGTGCTACCTTTCGGATATAAGACAGCCATCAGACAATGACAAACTACTTAAAATATTCATATTTTTGTTAATACCCTGTACATTTATTAACATGAAGTTAAATGAAAAAAGTTACAAGTTAAATGAATAAAATGTTGTTGCAATGTACTAGTGAGAAGAGGATTTCCAAAGTGAAAACCCCAAATTTCAATTCATTTGCAAAAACAATACATTACTGTAAGTTCATCATGTAACAAACACGTGTTCATTGTCGAACTGCCATAGACCTGTGGCATCAGGCTCATGCCACTCCTCCTCAGAGCACCTGCCATTATGGATCTCATTATGTAGCACCGAACACAATTACATAAACCCCACACTCTGCTGAATGCATTGGTTCACAGGCTTACGGTAAGGATTTACTTAACTGGATTAGGCCAAGATTTACGGTCTGCATTTAGGTTCAAGAGGTGAAAATAATCATTGAGCCTGTCTGTGTCTGCTATAAAAGGCCCGTCACTGCATCTCCTCACAACAACTCCGACTTCTCTTCCCCAAAACCATCTCTCCAGAGACCTTAAAACTACACATCAGGTAAAGCGCAATTCAAATAATCTGAGAAAATAACTTCCAGATGAGAATGTAGTAATAATGATGCAACTCTTTTTGTCTTTCAGGATGGATTTCCAAATGTTTGCCATGGTGCTGCTGTTCCTGGCCTGTGTGGAGCAGAGCCTGGCTACATGTGTCGTGGACAGCTTCACAGTGAAGCAGGACTTTGATCCCAAGAGGGTAAATAAAACTCTTTTTAATTAGTGAAGGTGCCGATAACCTTTTCCTTTCGACAAGTTCTAATTTGTGGCTCTGTTATTTTTCTAGTATGCAGGAAAGTGGTACGCTCTGCAGAAGAAGGACCCAGAGGGGCTGTTCCTTCAGGACAACATCTCAGCCGAGTACACTATTGGAGACGATGGCTCCATGGTGGCCTCTTCCCGGGGCAGAGTCACACTTTTTGGGTCAGTATATGGATCGTACTTTAATGAGCTTGAATTTAAACTGTATATATCACTAATCTGTGATTTTGTACGTTCAGATTCTGGGTTGTGTGTGCTGACATGGCTGCCCAGTACACCGTGCCTGACCCTGGCAATCCCGGCAAGATGTTCATGAACTACCAGGGACTCGCCAGCTACCTGTCCAGTGGAGGTAAGCCTTTTCACAAGCACAATGCAAATATTACATTCTTGAGTAGTTCAGCCAGTCAAAGATAAGTCAAAAGTTATAATCAGTTTAAGAACATTTTAATCCTGTTTTTACCCAGTTTATTATTTAGTTTATTATATAGATAGACAGTTGGTACTTGAATAAAAAACAAACAGTCATGACTCTCTTCTCTGCTCTTTCAGGTGACAACTACTGGGTGATTGACACCGACTACGATAACTATGCTATCACCTACGCTTGCCGCACTCTGAACGACGATGGGTCCTGCAGTGATGGCTATTCCCTGGTGTTCAGCCGCAGCCCCCGCGGACTGCCCCCCGCCATCCAGAGACTGGTCCGCCAGAAACAGGAGGAGATCTGCATGGCCGGACAGTTCCAGCCCGTGCTCCAGTCTGGTCAGTGCCTCCCCTTTCTTAAAACACTAAGTAGAGTTTTTGATAATGCAGCATTGTTACTTTGGATAAGAGTTATGCCCAGTTCTTGTAGGTCCTGCCCCTTAGATTAATGCTCAGCCCAATGCCAGTAACTGGTTGGCAGCAACAAGGGCAGGGACAATGCAAGACCAACCACAAACTGGGAACAAAAGGAAGTTTGAACCAAAATGATGATAATGATAATTTCATTGGGAAATATTAGATCTACTGGTTGGATTTAATGTTTCTATGAAAATTCACTTGGAAACAGAAAAATTAAAACTTAAGGAAAACATCCAAATGTTTGATGATAAAATTAGTGGATGGATCTAGAACAAATCTGTTTCGAAGCTATTCCTAGCTCAAAAAGCTTTCCCCACATTGGGTTATGAGGGTCATGTATTTTATAAAGGTGATTAAGACAATATATTGATATATACAACAACAAATAAAATAGAAGTTCCTGCCAGTCTAATCTAATATAAAAAGAATACAGACAAAAATCTGTGGTCATTGCTTTAGTTTAAGCAGCAATAAATAGAGGGGGTTATCAAGAACAACTGGAAGAAGTTTATAGAAAAGGACATTGTTTTTGTCTCCTGTTTTGATATACATAACACTGACATTTGTCTTGTCCTTACAGGAGCCTGCTAAACCCTTCACCAGACGGCACTCAACACATTACCTCATTCACCTCTCAAACAGACCTCTCCAGGATGCATTTAGCTCAATAATCCTGTTACGGCCATGTGAATTGCTATCATTGTCCCAGGGATAAAATTAAACCAATCCAGGTTCACCTACTGCCGACCCTGCAGCTGTACTCAGAGTACGAACCGCATCATTCAGTTGTTGAACTCTGATTATAATAATTTCAATAACTATTCTCGTAACGTCAATTGGAGTCCCAGGTTTACATGCAGTTTAGAACAAGGCCACTAATTCGGTTTCCTCTTTGTACACGTAAACCTGACCATTGTGACGCCAAATCAGAAACCTAATGTAACAAAACAGGGTCCAACAAGTGTGTAAGACTGTTTTGATGGTTAACATCTTGTGTGATTGGTAACAATAAATATTGTTACTGAATTTGCTGCTGTTCTGGTGTTTTCTTCATAGGCCTAAATTTAATATATTCAGTGCAAGTTTTAGATATTTGGTAATTAGCTGGAACATACATAGAACAATATACTGCACCATATGAGTTTATAAGCCTATATTATGAACACATTGTAGAAGACCCAGTAGATTCAAGTTGTGAAGATTTATTGACATGACAAAAATATATATTTATATATATGTATTTATAAAAGTGTTTTTGAAACCTTTGGTGAGAGAAGTATAAAAAATAAAAACACAAATACTCCAAAGTCCTACAATAGCTGTGCTACTCTGAGTACCTCTGTCTAAGTGAATAAGCTCCAGGCCTGTCCCAATAGTCCACAGCCCTCACCCTGTACAAGCCACTCACCTCCCGGTCAACTGAGAACATAAAAGAGACATTACATTTACAATGTATATGTAATACTACAGTAAGTCATTCAAACATTGGGTCTTTCTTACCAGGAGAATGAACATATGAGGTGAAAATTGTGTCTTGAACATTAATCCTTTTAAAATCCTTCCCTTCGACTGAGAATTCCACTTCAAATGTCTTGATGCATCTGGATGTACGAAATAATGAATGAAGATGGACAAGACGAAGAGCAACTTCTATGGTGTTGAGCACTTACTTGGAGTTCACACAGTGGTCCGACCAAATAATCTGAACTTGTCCTGCAGTAATCCCAATGAAACGCAAGCCATTCACCTACAAAAGACAAAAAAACATATTCATGCATTTTAGCACAATCTGGCACTGAGGCACAAGAAAACATCAGCATTGTCATTGATTTACACTAATAGGAAACTAGTAAGTTAATCGGGTATGAGTTTATTTTTGTAATAGGCACAGAACTAAACTTAGTAGCTACAGGAGCACTTTGGGTGTGTTAGAACAGGTCAGAACATTTACAGGAAAACTCCCTATAAACACGATTATATAATCTCCAATCTATGCTGATGCAAATAAGTTCCTGGATCTTTTAACCCAAAAATGTATAGAATCAAGCACTGAATACACACCTTAAAACAGAGCAATGTGAACAGTGAATAGTATAAATTAACTATTAAATAACTTCCTTTTTTTTTACCTGGTCAGGAGCAGGTTTGGGCTGTGCACAGACATGAATGAGCAGGACAGAGGGCACAGGCAGTTTGGCCTTCAGGGTCAGTGTGTCTCCCAGAGGAACAGGCCAAGGTCCACCAACAACAGGGTCCTGAAAGAAGCAGGTCAAATACATATGTAATGCTTTATCCTTTGAGCATTGGTATTTCATGTTTTTGTATAAACAGAATTGTATGGGTGCACAGACTGGAGAGAAGCAGTTTAAATGAAGCTAAACTCAATAGCTGCGAGGTATTATGAACTCATGTATAACTTTCCTAAAACATTTCACTCACTGTAATAATAATAATAATAATAATAATAACAATAATAATACATTTTATTTGTATAGCGCTTTTCAAGACACTCAAAGACGCTTCACAGAAAAACAATAATAAAATCACATATAAAAATTAGCACATTAAATATAGAGGTTACTTTTTAAAGAGGTGGGTTTTGAGTTCTTTCTTGAAGGTGGGGAGGTCAGAACAGGCACGGAGCGGTTGGGGCAGCCAGCTCCAGAGTGTGGGTTTTGATGTCACTCAGGCAGTGGGTGAGGGTGGAGTGGATATTGGAGTTTATGAATGTAGTGGAGATGTAGACCTGTATGTCATCAGCGTAGCAGTGAAAGTCAAGGCCATGACGTCGGATGATGTTGCCAAGAGGGAGGGAACGAGCACCGAACCTTGGGGAACACCTTGAGATAGGGGCGCGATGGAGGAGGAGCAGCGGTTGATGTGGATGAACTTTTGCCGGTTTGAGAGGTAGGACTGAAGCCAGGAGCCGGTAATGTTGAGGTTGGGTTTGAGGCGGGGACAGGAGGATTGAGTGACTGATGGTGTCGAATGCTGCGGTGAGGTCCAGGGGGATGAGTATGCTGAGGTGGCCAGAGTCGGAGGAGAGCAGGAGATCATTTATGACTTTTAGCAGGGCTGTTTCGGTGCTGTGTTTTGGGCGAAAAGTGGACTGGAATGGTTCGAACAGACTATTGGTATAAGGTCACTGAAGTCAGATAGTTTGTTACCTGTGCCTCTCTGATCGTCCTGAATTGTTGAGGAGTAGGGAAGTCAGGGCTGCCCATGCTCTGCCACAGTCGGTATGGGTTGGTTGAATTATTGTCCATATAATAAGTGGCATAGACGAGACCTAAAGCCAAACAGATTAGCTTATTATTATTACTTTTGCCTTCTAATTTGAGTCATACAGTAGCATATTTTCAGTAACAATATTGAGTAGGGTGGCCAAACACATGGATATTCTAGGCCTATTACCAACTTCAATAATGTTTTAAAATTGGTTATTGTCGTTGGAAAACGGCCAATAAAAAACCTTTACTTGGCCTACGGTTGAATAGGCATAAAGCGCTAAGAGCACATTTTACCTTTTAGGTCTGGCAGTGACTTCAGTGTCACAGTTACATCGTCAGCTCTGGTTGAGGTCTGGTTGTCGTCACTGTTGTAGACCAGGACTGAAGTTTGCCAACTGTCTGAGCTCCAGGGCACCGCAGGTTTATGGGAGCTGGCTAAAACCCCCACTGTGCTGCTGTTGGGCATTTCAGATGAGGGCATAATCTGAGACAGGACCTGGGTGTCTCCTGAGAGGGAAAATGGAATTAAATAAATGATTTTGATGTATCATAAACAATGGTTCTTCAGTTAGACGCCAGAGCTGGTGTTGTAAAATAGCTAGTCTATACTTAAGAAACACTAACCAAGCAAAGCCAAGAGTCCCATGACAGTTAAAGCGGGTTTCCTAATCATTTGGACGTGAGGCGGTTGTGTGTTGTTGACCTGGAAGCGGGCGGTCAGTGTGCGCTGGGTGAACTGGTGCGGATGGTAACTCAGAAAGGCATTGTCGTTACTGAGAAGAGTGTAGTTTATCGTGTGGTTTGGGTTCGACGACAAAAGGTCTTGGTGCTGCTTTATGACCTGGAAGTAACAGGAGAGATGTTGCCCATTAGGTGACACGATTAGGTAGCCAATAGCAACATACAATTTGTCCTCAAAGTTGTTGCGGAGAAAGAAGAAGGAAGAAAGAAGAAAAAAGAAAGAAGAAGAGGGAGGAGGAGGAGGCAGAAGAACAAAGAAGAAGAAAGAAGGAAGAGGGAAGAAAGAAGGAAGAAGAAGGAGGAGGAGGAGAAGGCAGGGGAACGAAGAAGAAGGAAGGAAAAGGGAAGAAGGAAGGAAGAAGAAAGAAGATGAAAGAAGGAAGAAAGAAGGAAGAAGAAAGCGGAGGAGGAGGCAGAAGGAGGCAGAAGAAGGGCTTTGAATTATATCTGTCCAGACCTTTCTGTCTTTTGTGTATGTGTAATGTAATAAATATCAACCTTACCTTGACGACCATTGCAGCGTAGGTAACGTCCGCCCGCCACTCCTGGGGCCTGGACCATCCTACCAGCGGATCAGCCTCATCGTTGTAGATCGGAAGATTATGAAACTCGGGAAAGCGTTCGTGAATTTCACCTACTGTCTGGATCTCCTGTTGGAGGATGGGAAAAGAGCCTCCTCCACCCTAAAGGAAGCATCACAAATAAACAGAACCAAGAAGCAAATAATGATGATCTGCCCCTGAGACCCCTCACTGTAAAACATAACCACTCTAAAAAATTAAATCCGCAATAAATTATGTTTTTACATTGGTATTTAAATAGTTACATTGCTTTAAACTGAATTTCACAATGAACATATTTCCAATTACCAAATACAGTGTTATTAACTACTGGAGCCCGACCAATGGATACAGAGGAATTGGTTACAATAATAATACATGCAATATACATACAATAACAATAACCCCCTCTAAATTCAAGTATTGACCAATTTGAGACATTGCTCTTGCAGTAACAAAACACTGTCCCACCTTTTTGTGCAGTGCAATGTAATCAAGTCGGACGCCCTTCTCGCCAGTGAAGAAGTTGGTGCCGTTATAACAGTGTTGCAGCATAGCCCAGCAGTACGGCGAGTGTGGAGGGGAGTGACAGGAGTCTCCCGGACCCCCGAATTTGAGGAGGGGACTGGCAGCGCGCAGACCCTCCGAACAGGCGTCATAGTAGTTTAAGAATCCTAAGGAGGGGGAGGTATAACTAAGTACATGCTCACTACTACTACTCACTACTTTTGACTTCTACTTCAGTAAAATGGTTTTAAAGCAACATTACTTTTACTTGTTATGGCCACCCTATCCACCTCATTCACTGATCCACAAGATTATCAAAAAATGAGCACTTGCCTTGAATGGACACAGTGACATTATCAAAGTCGTGGTTATTGGGCTCATTCCATGTTTCAAAGTTCCACTGACTGACAAGTCTAAGGCCATATCTGTCTGTAAGGAATTTAAAATAAAAACATTGAGCAGCTTTTAAGTTGGATGACAATCAAAACACTGATTACCTCCTTGATGCACTCACCAATGTACCTCTTGGCAATTTTGTAAACCAGGTTTCTCCATTCAGTCACTTGTGATTTGTCTTCGAAGTCAGTGAAAAAGTTTGAGACACTGCCCATCAATTCAAATCCTAAAACCAAATAAATACATGGAAAGGTATACTCAGATGGGGCAGTTCTTGAAAATGTATTTTTTTTTGTTAGCAGTACCTGGTCGGAGTCCATTTGTCCTTAACAGATCTATGAGCTGGTCCAGTTTAGTGAAGTTGTAATGAACATTTCCCTCTATTTTTCTACACAAATTAGTTAATTTCATGTTAGAGTTCAAATTGAACATGTGTAGCAGCACGCAGAGAAAAAAAATATGTTCAACAGCTCCCGCAAATGCACACCACTGTCTTTGTGTCTTTTTGGGGCATGACACTTCCCCTACTTGCCTCCAGTGTCTGCGTACATTGGTGTGTGAATGAAAGTGTGAATGGGTGAGTGGTTCCTTACTGTAAAGCGCTTTGGGCCGGATAAAAGGTAGAAAAGTGCTATATACATGTAAGTTGAGTCCATTTTCCTTGCTATAAAAATGTAATACCTGGCACATTTTTTAACCAAAAATGTCACTACTTTGTTTTAAACAAGAATTCCTTCAAAAGAAAAAGCACATGAATAAAAATTGATAAAAGTAACAACTGAATACTACATACTAAAAGTAGAGTAAAGAGTTTTGAGGATTCTCTGGGAACCTGCTACTTACTGAGCGGACACCAGCTCCATCATCCAGTGTATTCGCACCTGTTGTATCCCTCCATGAGGCACAGAGCCCACAAAGGCCAGATTAAGCTGCTGGTCAATGCTCAGGTCATACTGGTCTGCTTGTGTGTGAGGCAGAGGAGGGCTGAAGAGGAAATCAAATAAATTAAAAATAAGTAATTCATGGATATGGGTTGGATTGGCAGTGATTTAATCAGTGAGAAAGGTCATATTTATACTGATATGTGCAGGGTTAGAGCAGACAGGATGGGAAATAGAGACTAGACAAACTCGAGATTAATGTCTGCATAGGGAACAGTAGAAAGGGAAGGAATTAGATAATGAGAAACTAAATTATAGTATACAAAAAGGTAGGCAGCTCATCTTTGCAGACTTTATAAAACAAGTATTAATAAAAACTAAACACAACTTTAATATAAGCTATAGGTCCAGGGGGGACAACATGTTTAAGTCTTACCAGAAACCTGTGCTTCTCCAGAACTGTCTGAGCTCTCCGACTGGTTCCCCCACATCAACAGTGATCACGTATGAACCGTGTGAAGAGTCGCTAACGTGACAAAGTAGCAACAATAGACCAAATGATTTGAAATGCATGCCGGTAAACTCGAGCATCCGTCTGGTTGTTCATAAATATACACATAACTCTCTAAATTGCACAGGAAGACTTTCAACTCCTTCCAAAAATACAGCACTTCTGCAAACCTGGACCGATGAGTCAGGTGATCTTGATGACGCAAAACTCGTGCGACTAGTTGTAGTTTTTTTTGTTATTAGTGCGTGGAGCTATTAAGACATGGCCATTTCACCTGTGGACTCTGCTCTGTATTATAACTACCTTTGTTGTAAAAAGGGAAATTTGGGTGAGAAATAGGTGTTTTGAATCAGATGTATAAGAAGTGCAGCCTATGGACTAAACTGACTTTTCAAAATACATAAATAAAAACATTGACAAACAACGTTGTTAATGGGACATTTATTAAAAAATGAAGGATAGTCAAAGGCATGAAATAAAATTCAGATGTAATTTACAATCAAACGTAATGATAGTGTTAAACAGCAACAGTTATACACAACCATTTACACAACCTGTACAAATGTCTTTTGCTTGCAAATATGCTAATTTAATAACTTAAATATGTTTCTATGTAAAAGTGCAAATCCTTATGCTTGATGCATTTATGACAAAGACCATGGCAACAGAAGGTAAATTCAACTTCTTAATCTACAACCATTTCTATTCTGTGGTTGGTCATGCTTTAACCAGTTGTAAAGCCAACTACCCAACCTTATTGTTATGAGTTATATTGTAACTAAAACCCACTTAACATAGTGTTATGGGTGTGAAATTTTCAGTCAAAATTGCAGCAGAGTAAACAGTCTGTTTGATAGTGTCATGGTTAATTCAAATTTCTTACTAAAAGCCAAGAGTGACTTTTTTGACAGGGCAGTAATTATCCATGATTTGTACTTTTGACAATGAGTAAGGAAGAGTTGGTGATTCTCTACAGTCACGAGGCGTGGCATGTGGTGACGTGGGCAGTAAACTGCTAACTAATGTTTGTACATCTACAAGCACCCTCCTGCTTGCTGAGGAGGCAGTGAGGAGAGACTTAAACTAACCCACGCACGCTGTTGGGCCAAGCATGCGTTTGTGTCAACATGCAGCCTATGCAAAAAAAGAGAAAACAGATGTGTCATCACCACGAGCAGAATTATACATTGTATACGCTCCTGAAGCACTGGTTACCATGAAATCTACTGGATAGACACTGATAATGTTTAAATAAAGTTCTTAGGCATTTGCAATATAGGTATGAAAGAAACAAGCACTAGTCCATGTGTTAACTATGACTTCTGCTCTGCTCCGGCTGCAGACTGGCCCGTACTTTCTGGCTTCAGGATCTGGTATGTGATGAGGTACTCTGGGTAGGCCTGAAGACATACAGCAGACGTTTTTGATGTGTCACAGTAGGACAATTTTACTCTGTGGCAGATGAACAAACAAAAGCTTACCTGTTCCCCTCTGTAGATGACATACTCAGCATATGCCAGACCATTGACACTGGGTCGCCCAATCACAGAGTGGTGTCCTGGAGGAGCGTGGGCCATCTTCATGGCACTAAACTGTAGGAAGGACTTCCCCAGTGTGACTCGGCAGAACAGCATCTGCCTGTGAGCGCAAGGACAGAGGTGAGGATGTGTGTATGGTAATTGATCAAAGTTAAAACAGTAACTGGGCTCACCTGTGGCACACGTAACAGGACCGGTCCTTGTGAGTCGGGCAGCCAGTACCTCCTCCAATCCCATACACGTACTGATTACTCTTTGAGGAGTTTTCTGCAAAGTAGATTCCTGCACCAAACATCCCTCCGATGTAAGCATGCCTCTCATCAAACCCTTTGTGGATGATGGCATTAATAAAAGGAGAACCTAAAAAGGACAGACGTTAGTCATTAAGAGATAAGTATGTACTCAACAACACTGCAGTATACTGTATAAGTACCATGGAAGAGCATTCGCTCATTATGGTGATTGTGGTTCTCATCAGCAATTTCTTTCTGTCGATGTGCATAACGTTCCCTTAGCTTTTTGTTCACGACTTTCTGAATCTGTGGGGAAAATGTCATACTAATTAAAATCCCAGTTTCAAGTGGACCCAGTATTTACAAGGGAACAAGGGTGTTGATAAATTCAAGAGGACCTTGATAATGTTGTATCTGCTGAACACCCCCCCAGCATTGCCTCCATCTCTGTGCTCTCGGATGGTGCTCTGCAGCTGAGAAACCAAAAAGAACATTCTCAATTTTGATGCAGTTTTACTATTTAATAGATGTTGGATTGACAAGTGTAAAAAAACTGTTTCCTCCCACAACTCATTTGCTCACCTCCTCCTCCACAGACTGATACTCTTTGTCGTCTGGTGAAAGGTCTATCAGGATGGTGCCTTGGTTTGCACAATGGAATGTCAGATATGGATTGGCCCCTGCACAAAGAAAGACACGGCAAAAGTCAAAAATGACTCATAAACTCCACAGAGGGGCAAGTTCTATAACGGTGAGTCAGAAAAGGGAATCCAATCGAAGACACCGAAAACCCGCTGACATTTGAAGATGATTCACCAGCAGCGACCCCTCACCTGGCTGGCCTCCGAGCAGCCTCTCTACGCCTTTGATGAGCTTATGTCTGTGGCCGTAAGCGTTGATACCGATGTCCTTTAGCTCCTCGTGGCCCATGTCCACCAGCACATCCAAAGAGATCTGCAAAAAACAACCACCAAACACTTTAGATTTTGATTAAGCCTGCGAAATATAATTTAAAAATGCAATATTGCTTGATGAACACTACGCAAGTGTTATTTTTTTATTATCAATTAGAATATCAATTAGACGTAAGAGTAAATTTAGTCCTTTTCAATGATTTTAGCAAAAGTTGGAAAAGTAAAAGTCAGACGGATGACCTTTCCATACTGGTTTTGTGCAGCACTAATTTAGTTATCAACTGTCGATTAGTACTGACCTGCTCTCGTTCAAAGATATCCCTCAAATGCTCCAAGCCGAGGCTCTTCAAGAATTGAGTGATGTTCATGTCCAGCACGGTCACTAAATTGGAAAAACAATACATTTGTCATTGTCATGTGATCAGTAAATATCAAAGCTCATACTGATATTCCTAAATCATCATCTGCACATTGTCATTGCAACAGACTTAGACTTCCAGACTATATGAAGTAGAAGCTGCATAAAAGACAAAATCTCTTACGCTCTCCCTCTTTGCGGTCACTTGAGGCCCCGTCTGCCACCCCAGTCGCTCCTGAGGCAGCAGCGGCAGCCAGCTCGGTGAGAGGGCCAGCCAGGTTGTCTATACTGCTGGCAGCGGACAGGCAGGACGGGGTGGAGGCCGGGGAGATGACCGACGCACTGACCACTGTGGCCTGGGGCTTGAAGCAGCTGGGCAGAGCGTCTGGAGGCATAGCATCCATCAAGAGGGCCCTAATGTCATCAGCCTGAAAGAAAAAGCAAATACAACCGAATCAGTATCGTAGTGGTAGTTGTCAGCTATTTAGCATAGGACACTGATGGTGAAGGTTAGTCTTACTGTGGCCAGGTCGAGCGCAGTCTGGCCCTCTTGGTTCTTCATGGTGGGGTCAGCGCCATGGGCCAGCAGCAAAGCGCAGAGCTGGGTTCGACCTTTCTGGGCCGCCTCGTGCAAAGGCGTGAAGGCCCATTTGTCCGTGGCATTCACGCAAGTGTTGTATTTGATCAGCAATGCTGCAATATCCACATGCTGAGAAAACAAACAAGATTGGTCACCTCTGCAATACTGTAATATAGTTTCAGTTATTAAAAAGTGTAGCAGTGAGTTTTCATGTTTTTCACTGACCCCATAAGAAGCAGCGTTGTGAAGAGGGATAAGGCCTCCTTTGTCCTGAGCATTGACATCAGCTCCATGTTCCAGAAGATACTCCGCTACTTCAAGATTGTTGTAACCAGCTACAAGAGTACAGAAGGAAATAAGTGTGTAAGATGAGTGGCTGTTTTCCAACCAGGGGTACAGGGACCATTCTATTAAATACGGAACAAATGAGTTTAGTTGACCACTTTGGAAACATATTGGCAAGACGCTGAGGTATGGGGTACGCAAGACAAAAAAGGTTGGAAACCACACGTCTAAGCAACTGTTGTCTTTTCTTTATATCTTTCTAGCAAAGAAAAGTGATTGGAAGTCTTCATGTGGGTGGACTGAGAGGTCTTCCACAGTTCACAGGATGTGATTTATTATGTTCCTTTGCCAATGGTCCCAGTTTTGTGTCGTTTTAGATCTGGCTTGAATCTATTTCCGTTTCAATTTCATCCATTTTTCAATTAAACTCTAACATCGCAAGCCAGACTCCAGTTTTTTACCCATTCGCACAGAAACTGTATCTGGGATCTTGCTTTAGCTCACCAAACAGATCAACCAATCAGTGCAACAAACTGTCAACAACAATATTGTCTGCATCAAAACAAACATGGCGGCTTACGCAAGGATCTAGGTTAAAGCCATGTTTACACAAAATAACTCTTTCAAGCACATCTCTCTTCATCTAAAATCGTCTGAAAGTTGTGTTTATGCATTCATCACCTGCCAGATGTAGTGGCGTGGAGTTGCGCCCCTGTGTGTCTCTGCAGTTGATATTTTCAGGGGAGCAGAGTTTCTGAACTCGAGCCAGACAGCCTTTCTTCGCAGCGTCGAGCAGCGCAGCATCTCCCCTCAGCAGGTCCTGGATGTCCGTATCCCCATCCTTCACCATGTCCAGAGGCATGTTCCCGTCTCGGTTCTTCTTCGATGGGTCCGCTCCATGCTGAAAGTAGCGACACCATCAAGTAATGTTTCATTTTGACACTAATGCATTTTTAACTCAGCAACTGGATTTTCTGCCTTGTTCCAGTCACCTGTCGATCACTCATGGCTTATCATCTTTGCCTCTTATCAAATTAACAATAAATCCCTCCAACCTTAATTTCTTACTCCAGTTTCCACTAATAGCCCCAACAAATCTATAAACCTAATCATCCAATCACTAACATCTCTTTGTACCAGAGTTTAACTTAATTTATTCATCAAATAGCCATTGCACACCACCCATTTGTTTGCGTCTTTTGCTAGAAATAAGTTCACTTTACTGGCACTAGTTTCTTACTTTGAGCAGGAGCTTGCAGATTTCATATTTGCCCTTAGCCGCCGCCTCGTGAAGTGGGGTAAACTTCCACAAGTCCGCCACGTTGACGGAGGCTCCGTGTCTGACCAGCAGCTCGGCCACCTCGTAGTGACCATAGGAGCACGCGTTGTGAAGAGGAACCAGTCCACTGACAGAAGGCGAACACAATTAGCTTAATTAGCACTAAGCCATTCAAACAAATAATATATTGTCACATCGATTCAGAAGTGCCTACCCTTTGTCTTTGGCGTGGACATCAGCGCCATGGTGTAGCAGATATTCAACCACAGCCACACGATTGTAACCCGCAGCAAAGTGAAGGGGAGTTGAGTGACGGCCCTCCAAGTCTCGGCAGTTCACGTTTTGAGGCGTGCACAGTTGCTGCAGAGGAAATGCAACCAATTATTGAACCATTAAATAGGCAGGTTTTGTGTTGCATGATATTAATAGAAACTAAATGGGCTTCTACAATACCTGCACTGTGTCCAAGTCTCCTGCTTTGGCAGCCTCGAGGAATCTGTAGTCGACGTCAGAGTTTCTTGTGGGGACATTTTCTGCATAAAGCATTAAGATAAAAAAGTACGGAACATTATTCATCTCCTCACAATGGAGAAATTATAATACAGTAGCTCATAGTACACAATTAAGTGCATGCAAAAGTGCCAAAATCAAGTTCAGACCAAAGGCTGCCCTGTCACAAAGCAAAAGCAAAGTTACCGTTGAGGATTTGTTGAACTGCCTCGTTGCCCATCTGTGCAGCAGTGAACCCCTGAAGAGACACGATGGAGGGGTCGGCGCCGAAGCTTAGCAGTAGTTTGCAAGTCTGAATGTGTCCAGCCAGTGCCGCTCTGTGCAAAGCCGTCTGACCGAGTGTGTCCACTGCGTTCACCTGAGGACAAACAACAAGAAGCATTTTTATATGAAGAAATGCAGCAAAGAAATGTGCTATATTAACTATAAACTAACCTTTGCTCCATGTTTCTGAAGAACTTCCAGGATATCATTGTGGGCCCTCTCGGCAGCCACATGCAAAGGAGTCATGAAGCTGCATGACATAATACAAATGATTTATACAACATTTCAAATGAATAAGAAATAGAATAACCTGTGAACTTACTCTTTGTTTTTCTCATTGATATTGGCACCTTTACGCAGCAGAAGCTCAGTCACTTGTTTCCTCTTTGGATGAGGCGAGGCCACAGCACAATGCTAACAAACACAACATTTTTACATGAGACAAATTCATAGATATTTGAGCCCAAGTATATTCAGACAAAAGGCTCCTGACCAGTGCCGTCTCGTTGGTCTGAGGATGTTTGAAGCTGATGATTTCGAGAGCTAGTGTCTTTTTCACTTTGGCCATGTCCGCCTCCCGTGCAGCTTGAAGCAATGAGTGACCTTTAAACTCATCTAAAACGCACACATTTTCACACATTAAACAACATTCTTTGCAGATGCGTTTCCCCCCCCAAATCCAATCGTTTACAAGGCACAGACTCACATGTAAGTCTTTCTTTGAGCTCAGGGGTGGGAGCCATGTCCACCGCACTTTTACTGTGACAGTTGAGCAGCGTGGGGTCGGCACCGTGGCTCAATAAGAGCGAACAAACTTCCACTCTGTTTTTCGACGCTGCTTCATGAAGCGGCGTGAACTGCCACAAGTCCATGGCATTGACACACGCTCCATGCTGCAAAGACAGAAAACAAGGCATGAAAATGAGGTGAAGAAATGTCTTTAAATTAACAAATTGACTCCGATGTGAAAGCTTACCTTTAGAAGAAGCTCTGTGACTTCATAGTGGCCATAGGAGCAAGCGTTGTGAAGGGGGACCAGGCCTCTGAAAAGGGCAACAGACACAGTTATATTATACAGTGGTTTATATTGGTAGCAAAACGTTGGTCTTTTAGTTGAGTCCTGCTGTGCTTTGTTTTAGTAATGTGGTGGATGAGTGTGCATAGTCAAATCAGTAATCCCAACAATGTTTCTTGTCAAAATGCTAAAATGTGTCCGTGTTACATTCCTCATCTATTGCTGTGAATTTCATATCAACTTGGCTCAAAACGATCATACCCTTTGTCCTTGGCGTGCACATCAGCTCCATGTTGAAGAAGCAGCTGAACTATTCGGACACGGTTGTAGCCGGCAGCCAAATGTAGCGGGGTCGACTGAAAAAAAGGACATTGTATTAAAAAAAAAAAAAAAAAAAAAAGGAGAAAAACAGACGCTTGTTTGCTGTGCGCTGCCTTCGATGGCCACAGGAGAAAGCCGCTGATTAGGAGCCAGTGAGGAGCAAATGAGCTACAGAAGGCTACGCTCAGTGAGTTGCAGATGAATGTTGAATATTGTGACACAAGGCCAATGATGTTATGAGTGAATCCAGCTCAAAAACATGTCCGTTAGCTGTCAATACTGTGTCCTACCAAACGGCAACAAAGTTAATAGTTATCCTCAAATTCAAAGCTATTCTCACTCGTATGTTACATGTTGCAACTGAAGAGTCCGTGGTGTGAACAACTTGGGCAGGTGTTATAGTTGAGGAAACTTAATCAGTTGTAGCCGTCACAAAAGCAAGCCGTTTTAAAAAAAAAAAGATCATTTATCCCAAGTGTTAAAGTGATGAATGTCAGCTGCAAAATTATTCAAAGCAAAAGTGCAAATCAGTGGAGAGTGGTGATGCTTGTTAAGAGCAGCTTGTGCCAAGGCAATGACAACATGGAGTAGCTTCATTCAATTTGATTCACATGCAATGATGTATGACGCAAAAAAAACAAAAAAACAATTAGTGCTCAAGTAACAGTAACAGATCCTGTTTGGAGCTCATCCAAGAGGGCAGCAGCAATTTCAAGATGGACACAAGCAATCAAATTTCAAGCATCATAGCACAACACTGAGGAAATGACACGTGATTCACTTGTTTTAGCATACCAGCAGTTTCCAAATGAAAACGTGGACACAAAATGCAGACGTGTATTCAGGATTTACTAGACAAAATGCAAAGGGCAGGCCTTTAGGCATGCATTAAACGTGATCATTACAACAAGAAACATGTCAAATTAAAAATGTCAAATCAAGACATTGTGAGAGGGTGATTTAAAGGTTTTGAAGATTTGTGGGCAGAGTGCAGTGGTGAGGAGGACAGACGTCAAAGAAAGCAGGCAAGTGTTTTTGAGCTCCTCTCCAAAAATCCATAAACGAACCGTCGCCGTGGCACCAAACGAACCAGCCCAACTCGCACGCGCTCAGGCTCGCTCCCACATGCGCTCACACACACACACACACACACACAAACACACACACACACACACACACACACACACACACACACAAGCACACGCACACAGGCAGACAGAGGAGCGTCAGGATGAGATATGAGTGACCCGATCACCCAGGTCCATGATGTGCAATTAACAAGTGACAGCCAGCTTATTGGTCAAAATAAAGTAAAATAAAACAAAACAATGGATTAAAGAATAAAAAAAGATCACAACAGTGCATCAATCAAGTGGCCGTTATCAGGGTCAACTTACCAGCATTTTTTGGGAGGTTGACTGATCGACAAATGTTGCCAGAGTCACACGAAAAACAAAATGAAACAAAAATTACAAAATGACAGTGCCTTTTCATAGTATTTTATAGCTGTAGCGACTCTTGAGGCAGAAACATTGTCTGTTGTTGAGACTCCAAAAGTGGAGATACAGTGTATGGCTGTCAGTCAAAAGTGAAGGCGAGTTCAATTTAACATGTAGTTATTCAGGCCAAATATAATTTTGATTCCTTTTGAGGAACAGGAGTTTTACGAAAATACAATGTGCTCCCTATTGTTTACAAATGTCTTCAGACCAGACTTACCTTCAGCCTATAAACATTTGCATTCAATATTTGTATAGAAAAAATAGGCAAAATTCAAAATGAAGCAGAAATTTTAAATATAACCCGGACTAAACAATAGACCATCAAAAACAGTAAACATACTGTTTTTGTGAGGACAAAACAATAAGAATAAGGTTGATCCAGTTCAAGCACCTATAGCGAAGAGCAAGTCATGTAAAAGGTGTCAGTTTGTGATCAAAACTCTCCGACCAGAGTTGCAAATGCATTACCTCAACTCAGTGCACTGGTGATTAGCTACATCTTGAACTACTTTAAATTAAATTCTGAGTTACAGATACAGTATTAATGTTGCTCAATGAAGTACTGCATTTAATCACGTACAGTTCAAATTTCAATTACCTTTCGTCCATCACTGGCATGACAGTTGACGTTTAGCGGAGTCAGCAGCGCCATCAGCTTCTCCTCATTTCCACTCCTGTAGACACAACGGTCATGCATCATTCACTCTTCAGACTAAAACTCTATTTATATAATGATTCAGACCTTATGTGAAGCACTTTGGTCAACAGTTGTTTTTAAATGTGCTATATAAATAAATGTGATTTCATTTGAATGTTAGTACTTTATGTTGGATTACTGCAAAAGATCTTAAATTACAGATGAAATTGATTCTTTTGTTCCAAGATATCGAATGAAGGGGACACTTGGGAGCATAATGGACATGTAACTGCACATTATGTAACATGAGTACATCATTCACCTTGCAGCTTCAAGAAGCTCATCCTTCTTGTATTCACCTAAAAAGGAGAACATCGCAATGTTCATTTAATGTTTTAAAAAAGACAGCCAATACCACTGATGTCATTCTCAAAAAATAACTTACCAGTAAGAACTGCTTTTGCTGAAGGGTCTGCAAGATCCAAAGCAGATTTTCCATCTGTGTTCCGGATGTTTGGGTCGGCTCCATGTTGTAGTAAAACTAAAAGTGACCAAAAAACAATGTGTAATATCAATCATTTGTTTAGAACAGCCTTGTGAGTTGAAGGTTAACTTGTCCTTTATGTCAGAGTAGAAGAGAGGGTTGAGGGTTAGAGGGTTGGTCTAAAGGTTGTCTAAAGGCTGAGAACATTATGTCAAATCAATATGCAAATCACACCCCAAAGGCAGGGCCTTTGCTGTGGTAAGCACAATGAAGATTTACTTTTTACGTACCAAATGAAATTCTGGGAAAGAGCTAAAGTTCACAATGCAATTTTATCACATTCAGGCGTGTTCACTATAGAAATAGAAGCAATGTGCCAATTGTGACATTCAAATTACGATTTTGATACAGTTGCGATTTATCCTACAGCACCAGGCAGTTCTTACCAATGCACACGTCTATTTTCCCCTTGATGGCGGCCTCGTGTAGAGGTGTGTAGTTCCAGTTGTCTCTGGCGTTGGGATCTGCTCCTTGGCACAACAGGAGACTGACGACTTCTGCATGTCCGAAAGAGCAGGCATTATGAAGGGGGATCAGGCCACCATCGTCCCTGGCATGAACATTGGCTCCAGTCTGCAAGAGATGCTCCACTACATCTTTACGACCAAATCCTTGGGAGAAGAAATGGAAGAAACAAGTATAGTTTGGTTACACAAAGTGAATTCTCTCACAAATATAAGCATAAACATTATACTGTGGTGTCACCACTCTCTTTCACGCACAAGTCCTCCCTTATTTTGAAGAGCTGCTCCTCCACAATACATCAATTAATCAATTAATCAATTAGTAGGATGATAATAAAGGAAAGCTTTAACCTTAACACCTGGCTAATCTAGGCCTAGTGGAGTTTCGCAACCTACAATATAAAACACCAACCCAGACGTGTGATTCATAAAATTAATATTTACGTATCATAAAAAATGCACTAGAACAGTCAAATTGCCCACTCGTCAATAAAGATGACGTAAGGAATGTTACCACAGTCGTGCGTAGCCTGTTAGCATGATAACACTGTAGCTCATATTTACGACACAAAACATTAAGAATCCGATGTAAAATACTACGATTATGAGAAAAGTACATTTGTAAAATGTTAATTTCATGACGTAGATAGGAAATGTCGCACCAAATGTGATGTTGAACCAAGGAAATAGCGTTGCATTTTTGTGTTTGAGCTAATGTTTACCTGCCGCAAAATGCAGCGGTGTAGATTTTCGGCCAGCCATGTCCTTCGCGTTTACGTTGACCGAGTCGACGAGTCTTTTCACTCTGGATACATCCCCGTTACGACAGGCCTCAAACAGCTCCCTGAAGGCCCCACCGATCCCGCTGCTGGCCTCGGCGGGGCTCGTAGCTCCCGAGCCCGGACTGGAGACGATGCTGCCGCCGCCGGAGGGGCTGGTGGTGGAGCTGGCGCTGCTCCCTGGGACCGGGGCTGGCAGGTCCGGGGAGGCCACAGCCAGCTCGATCCCTCCCGTGGTCTCCCTCTCAGTGTCTGGGGCTCCCACGGCCGAGGTCTGCGGTGTCATCGGTGCTGAAGAGCCCGCTATGGAAGCGTTTCTCGGCGGGGATTGTAAAGTACTTTGCTGTTGCTGCTGCTGCGAGCAGCGACGAGACACCGCCATTACCGCAGAGCTCAGGCAACAATAAGCTGTCCCTCCTTTCCGGTGAAAGTGCTCCAGCTTCCTGTCTCAGCTGTTTACTCGAAGCAGGCACACACGCAACTTCACCGTGCAGCTTGTTTTTCTAGTAACTACAAAAATGTGCACAAATGTTTTAAACAGGACTCACGTCACTCCCACTAGCCGCATATGTTTGATGTGAACGCACTAACGTTCACGTCTTGAAGTGCCGATGTAAGCTCACAACACTATATTGTGCGTGTTGTGTTGATAGGCACTCTCCACAGCTTTTTTATGTTTTTAATGATTAGTTTCCTCCATTAATAAAACAGCCACCACATGACTGCGCACATTACCCACGACAAGATTCTAATGTCAAAACCTTGAACACAATTCATGGTTTTACCAAGGTTCCTAAAACTCTTTCACTCTTCTTCACTTAGAAGTAAAATATTTGTCTGTAAACAGCTCACATGATCCAAAAACTGAACATTACCAGGCAGAATTCGGACACTTCTCCAACAATTGACAACACTAACACACAAACACTCAAAACTGTCAACATTCTTTAAATTGCAAAAGATTTTACACCTCGTTCACAATTATTATGCTAATTGTATTTCAGTGTCATAAAGTTAAAAAAAACAAGTTTTCATGGATGGTATTGTGTTTCGGAGCTCTTTGAATCACTGGCATCAGTCCCAGACACCTGTGATTAGTTTGCCAGGTAAGCTCAGTTAAGGGAAACACTACTGAAAAAGGATGTTCACAATTATTAAGCAGACCACCATTTTCAAGCAATATGGAAAAGAAAAAGGATCTCCTGCTGATGAAAAGTGTTAAATAGGCAAGTAGAATGCCTTGGACTAGGTATGAAAACCTTCACGAAAGATTAGAGTAATCATCACACTGTTTAAGAGATTTGCGGTTGATTCAGGGCACACACACGTCTGTGCAGATAAAGGCACAATGAGGACGGTTTCTGCCTGACAAATACATCAGATTAATAGGACAGCTACAAAACAGCAACCAGTATTTGAAGCTGCTGGTGCCTTTGGAGTCTCCCGAACATCAAGGTGTAGGACTCTTCAGAGGCTGCAGTTGTGCATAAACATTTTATCCGGCCTCCCCTAAGCTGTTAACTAAATGCTCACGAGCAGAAACGGCTGCAGTGGGCCCAGAAATACATGAAGACTCATTTTAAACAGTCTTGTTCACTGATGAGTGCCGTGCAACCCTGGATGGTCCAGATGGATGGTTGGTGAATGGCCACCATGTCCCAACAAGGCTGTGACGTCAGCAAAGAGGTGGTGGAGTCATGTTTTGGGCTGTTCTGACATCCCACAAAGAAATCAAAGCAGAAACTCTTCAATGTAACCTGACCTGTAAAGATGTTTTTAATTGAAATTGCTTTTGATTTCAGCAATGACCTAATGCTGCAAATTCCTTCCTGATAGCCTGGATAAAACTGTTCTTCAGTTGACTGGAACTGGCCCGTAGATTCTGCAGTCTCCTCCCTGAAGGCATTACCTTGAAGAGACTGTGTGATGCGTAGGTTGCCTGGTGATTCTGAAGGCTTTGCTAGGTAGACGGGTTGAGTACATGTCCTTAATGGCGGGGAGAGGGGCTCCACAGATCTTCTCCGCTGCTCTCACAATGCACTGGAGGCTCCTGCGGCAGGATGCAGTGCTGGCACCGTGCCACACAGTGATATGGTCCCTCTGTAGAACATAACAGAGACTTGGACTCTGGCTTTCCTTCGTAAGCTGAGAAGAGCTGATTACTTTTCTTGACCAGTGATGTAGTGTGCATGGTTCAGGAGAGGTTCTCTGAGATGTGCACACCCAGGAACTAAGTGCTGGTCACCCTCTCCACAGCAGCACCGTTGATTGTTAGAGGAGCATGCTGGCCTTCAAAAGTCTACAAAAATCGCTTTTGTCTCCTCCACATTTAGACAACAGATTTCAACAGCGCAATTTTTCAATTCAATGACCTAGTATGTTGTCTGGATCCAGTGCATTGCATACGTTGATCCTGCTCAGAGATCTTCACACTTTCTGGATATAGCTTCAGCACCTGGTATTTTGGATGGGTTGTTGACTTTTGTGTGGAGGAGGCCTGTAATCTGTGAGGCTCCTTATCCACTTCCACAGTCTCCGAGTGTCTCTGCTGTCTCTGAAGTGATCAGTTATCTTTTTGGAGTACCGCTTCTTGGCTTTTTTGATGGCGTGGGACAGGTTGGCTCGAGCCGTCCGCAGTTTCTCCTCGCCACCAGACTGGAAGGCAGCATCCTGGACCCTCATGAGCCTGAGGACTTCACCCGTAATCCTTAACATTTTACATTGAGATTAAGCCAATTTTCAAAACGTTAATCTTAAAATTTATAAAAAATAAGTGGAGAAAACAATATATAAATAAAAAATAAATACAAAAATCATAGTGATATGTCTTCTCAATTGCAAACATTCCTTCAGCATCTTTATGATGCAGAGTTCAAACACATCTGGAGGAGCCCAAAAACACAGTGAGAATGATGTTTGGTTTTTTCCCCTGTATGTTTGTCACAGTAAAACCCGCCCTCCTGAGTGAGAAGCTCCTGAGCATGCATGCGGATGCTCCACTCATAACCTGGATCAGCAGCTATGTCAGGTCGACCCATTGTAAGCAGTACAGGATGTCCTCAGGGTACAGTCCTCTCACCCCTCCTATTCATGCTGTTTACACCTGAGTCCAGACACAGTTCAGAGTCCTGCCACCAACAAAAGTTTTGATGACAGTGCCATTGTTAGATGCACCAGCACAGGACAAGAGGCGAAGTCCAAGAGAGTGGTGGACAGTTTTGTGGAGTGGTGTGGACAAAACCACCTACAGCTGAATGTTTCAAAGACCAAGGAGTTTGTGGTAGATTTTAGGAGGAAGAGGACACCATTGCGGACTCGTACAAATACCTGGGAGTCCACATAGACCACAAGTTGGACTGGTCTAAAAACCCAGATGCGCTGTTCAAAAAACGGCTGAGCAGACTGTTCCTATTGAGGCGACTCAGGTCCTTTAACGTCTGAAGGACTCTGCTACAGATGTTTTACCATTCCGTTGATGCCAGTGCCATCTTCTATGGAGCAGTATGATGGGGATGGGGCTGAAAGCTGCAGACTCCAACAGACTGAATTAGCTGGTTAAAAAGGCTGGATCAGCCCTTGGTCTGGTGCTGGAGACTTTCAAAGAAATGGCAGACAGGAGAATGCACAAGAAGCTGCTCACATGTAACAATCACCACAACACATTTGTGAAACAATTCTGAAGCAACAAACTTCAAGATCTCAAGTTTTTTAGTACAGCAAATGGGGCCTCGCATTTAGTTAATACAGTTTTGTACTATACGGTTCATGCAAATACTATAACTTGTCCAAGGTGGGAATGTGTTAAAGCCTTTCATATCATGAGATGACTTTTTTTGTCTTTTGAGTTTCATATACACTGCTCACAAAAACTTGACACATCCTAGATGTCAATCAATTCGATTTTTCGGATGAAAATCTTTATTCATAGTGTAGGGCAATGTGTTGAGAACAAAATAACATAAGAATGATAAATGGAAATCAAATTCTCAGCCGCTGGAGGTCTGGATCCAAAATTATAGTCAAAATCAAAGTGACAAACCAGGTCACTGGTTGATCCAAATTCTGTAGAAATTCCTCCAAACGAGTCTGTATCATCCTCAGTAGTGTGTGTGGCCTCCACGTGTCTGAATGCACTCCCTACAACGCCTGGGCATGCTCCTGATGAGACCACGGATGTCCTCCTGAGGGATCTCCTCCCTGACCTGGATTAGAGCATCAGTCAGCTCCTGGACAGTCTGTGGTGCGACGTGGCGTTGATGGATGGACCGAGACATGATGTCCCAGATGTGCTCTATTGGATTTAAGTCTGGGGAACGGGCAGGCCAGTCCATAACATCAATACCTTCATCATGCAGGAACTGCTGACACACTCTTGCCACATGTGGCCTGGCATTATCAGGCATCAGAAGGAACCCAGGGCCCACAGCACCAGCATATGGTCTTACAATAGGTCTGAGGATCTCATCCCGGTACCCAATGCCAGTCAGGGAACCTCTGGCTAGCACATGGAGGGCTGTGCGGCCCTCCAATGAAATGCCTCCCCAGACCATCACTGACCCACCACCAAACCGGTCATGCTGGATGATGTTGCAGCAGCAGAACGTTCTCCAGGGCGTCTCCAGACTCTGTCACGTCTGTCACATGTGCTCAGGGTGAACCTGCTCTCATCCGTGAAGAGCACAGGGCACCATTGGCCAATCTGCCAATCGCTGTGTTCTCGGGCAAATGCCAATCGGGCTGCACGGTGTTGGGCAGTAAGCACCGGCCCAACTTGTGGACGTCGGGCCCTCATACCACCCTCATGGAGTCGGTTTCTGCTTCTCCTGTTTCTCCGTGCACAAATGAGCAGATAGCGGTCCTGCTGCTGGGTTGTTGACCTCGGTCGGCCCCCCCAGGTCTCCTGGTGTACTGGCCTGTCTCCTGGTATCTCCTCCATGCTCTGGACACTGCGCTGGGAGACACAGCAAACCTTCTTGCCACAGCACGAATGGACGTGCCATTTTGGATGAGCATCACTCCCTGAGCAGCTTCTGTGGGTTGTAGATGCTCCTCATGATGCCTCTAGTGGTGAGAACACTCGACAAATGCAAAAGTGTTCAAAAAATACGGTACAAAGGATGAAGACAGTGAAATGGTCTGTGATCACCACCTGCAAAACCATTCCTCTTCCGGAGTGATCTTGCTAATTGCCTCTCATTTCAACACCAAGTGAAACTGATTCACAATAAGCGTGGCTTCCAAACTGGACAGTGTGATATCCCAGAAATTTGACTGACTTGGAGTTAGTGTTTTTTGAGTGTGCCCTAAGTTTTTGTGAGCAGTGTAGAACACGTTGCTTTAACAGTGTTAAGTGTTTTGCTGTGCGGTGTCTGACTTCACATTTTGATAAATCCCCTTTTGATACAAACTTGGTGACTTAAATCCTATTAAAAGAAGTCAGGAACAGTCAGTCTTATCAATAGAAAAAACTGTTAAGACTAAGTTAACTCCCTCCTTTTTTCCCTTCGTGTTTGTAAAAAGTTACAATTAGGCCAACAGTGACATCAATCCATGTGGAAGGCTACATGTAAAGGTTTATTGTGCAAAACAATCAGTAGTCGAAAAGGCAAGACATGCTTGACATTTATTACTTTAAACTACAATGAACATCAAAGTGTCAACTTGTACAAAAAACTTCCCATAACATAAAATACCACACATTCTATGAACAGTAAAACTTCAAATAAAACAGCAAATCTTTGGACAAGATTGTACTTCTGACATATAAAACAAAAAAGCTATACTCATTGTATAAAGCAACAGCAAAACAATTAGCCTCCTCTATGTAGCGATGACTTCACCACACGACAAGATAAACCATGACACATGCAAGATTCAAAATAGAAAATAAAAGCATAATTTAAGGCCAATATTAACAAGGCTAATATTAAATAGCGTCACTAGTTGTGCATCTCAGAGAAAGAAGAGCTTGTCCGACAGTTGGATGGCAGGTTCTGAGTGTAGGTACTGTCCCGACAGGAAGGCCAGCTTGTGGGCGTACTTACATGGAGCCGGAACACGGATGGTACCGGGCCAATTCCAATACAAATGACACATCTTAAACGTGAGTCTGGTGAAGATAAAAAATATTGTAGGTTTTTCATATGACTTATGAAACATGTTAAAAACAGAGGATACCTTTGCAAATGGTCTGGAGACAGATTTGCAGTGTTGTAAAGAGAGATGTAGTGGGTGGGAAGACCACAGCCTTGGCGAATGGTGTGAGCCATCAAAAAGAAGTCAACCCTAAAAATATTAAAGCAAAAAATATATTGATGATTTGCACAAAAATCATGAAGCCATTATGCATTTTAGATGTATTAAAGGGATATTTCAGGATTTTTGACATAGGGCCTCATTTCCTAGTTATCCTGAGTGTTGCTGATTTCTGGAGACATTTTTTTTGTAATTAAAGTTCTTATATTTGAAGAGCTTCGGGGCGCTAGGCTAATGCAAGGCTAGCGCATTTCTACGATATCAGCTAGCCTGCATTAAAAACAGTATGACCCGCTCCACAGAGCACCTGAGGCAAATCACTTATAACGCCAGACGAATGATATAAATGTCTGTCAGTAATTTGAACCATTTTGCATTTAAAATACCTTATATTTGAGCAACATCAGCTTCGTGTTTGTATAAGCTACGCAGCGGCGGAGTGATCTGCTAGAAAATAGTCCCTCAAAATGCGATCGTTCATGTGATGCATGGTCAGCTATATTCCAAAAATTATTCTAGCCTTGACTAATAAATTACGACTTTATACCTGGTCTGATGTAACTTCTGGGAGAAATTTTAAAATACATATTAGCTATTTTCTGTATTCTGGTGAATTTTAGATCCACCTTTAGCTGTTCACTGCCATGCAGTACAGACACAGACAAATTATGTTGACGCATAATTTTGTCTTGGTTACATTTCTGTTCATAATTGCAAAGAGAAATAAAGTTGGCACCATTTTCTGTTGGTGAGGGTGTGGTCCAGGATGGTCCCCGGGGGTGCACTGCCGAAGGTGTTTGCGCTCAAGGAGTAGAGCACCGTGCTGATGCGCTTCTGCACCACGATGAAGACGAGTTTTGGCTCATAGTTGGGGAAGGTTTCGAAGCATTTCAAGATTTGTGGGACCTCGTACTGCTCCACAACCTGGAGCTGGCCCTCTGACACACCGTCGCGATACACCACAATCTTCTCTGGCAAGTTGTGGTTCACCTGTAAAAATAGTAATTTAGAATTTATGCATGATGGCTGCACAATACAGTCTTAATTTCCTGCATGTACAAGTTGCCAGTAATTTCCTTCACAATAACTCATTTACCTCGTAGTACTTCTGTAATGCAGCCAGCAGGCAAACCCTGAAGCCACAGATGAGCTCCTCTGTGGGGGTCTGGAATGTCACTCTTGAGTACCATCGAGTCAGAGAGCTTAGGAAAAAACAATATTGCCTCTCGATTAAAATTGCTACTTCTTATTACCCACTGGAGGGGAAAATACGCTGAGATGAGATTTTAATAATATTTCTTATCAGTTTTACCTGTTCACACTTGCAACAAAGCCCATGACAGACTGACGTGCCTTGCTCGTGTCATGATGGACGTCAACTCCAACCACCATCAAGTTTTTCTAAAGTAACAAAAATATAAAAAACATTTAAAATAAAAAATTATAATAAAATAAAATACATGTAGTTCAAGTTACCAGAGGAACATTAACAGTCCACAGCTCTCCACCAAGTTTACTGTTTATCTGAAGGATTATCTTCTGCGCAACACTCCTCAACTTCTGTGGTTGAGAAATGGTCCTGACATTGATTGCCTTTAACAAAAGAATATTACATATTTAATCATGATAAAATACAACTCCTTTTCCTTTCATGAGGAAAACACTGCAACATGGTGAAAAGCTCTAAAAGCCCCCTTTAAGAAATCTGTGTTACAAACCTGAGAGGGGATTGGGTTTTTGCAACAGCAAAGCTTTTTGACAGCACTGTAGAGGTCATCTCTGTTGCCAATCATAATGCACACGACCAGCTGGATATTGGGCTGCAAAAATAACGAGATATTGCTTGTATAGTCAGTCGCAGTAAAGCTACTGATAAAAAGCGGAGGGGCGAAGGCGTGCAATGATGTATAGGTGGAAGAAGGATGCTTTAATGATATGGTTAATGTGTGTTTGGTGCGAGAGGGTGAGTCCATTATGCTGCCATGGTTGTGTACAGAGGGGAGGAGAGATTGGTGGCCAATGATGTGGAGTCCTATTTAATTGCTGTTGAGTTTGAGAGAGTTATTGTCCATCAGCTTTTGATATAGGAGATGCAGCTTGTGATGGTGGAGAGGATAACTGGGGTGATGGATTTGGTGGACATGTTGCGTTCCATTGGAATCCATTGTTGATGATCTGACCGAGGGAAGTGTGTAGATGGTAAAGAGGAGGAAGCTGAGAACTGAACCTTGGGGGACATCGTGGGTGAAGGGGAAAGTGTGGTATTTGAGCGCTGTGCTGGAAATGCAAATTGATTGTGGATGGTGGAGGAGGACATTATGGTCCCTTAGAATATTCCAATTCTGTTTAAATCTGATCATGAAAATGTCCAAATGTTTTTTCTATTCTTTAAACATCAGGCTCACCTAGCGGCAGTATATTTTTGTATCATGGGCAATGAAGAGAATTTACCTAAATATTAAAATTTACCTAAATAAATTTTTTCTTGGGAAAACTAACAAAATGTCTTTTTGGATAGTTTATCAAAAGCACATTCATTCTTTGCTTTTCCAGAACACACAGACAAGTCACGCATCAATAAGAGAATCGATTAAGAATAGAATTGATAGGTAAAATTATTGATGGCATTGATAAATAAAACGCCGTCAATAAATGGTTTTATGCCATTATTGCCCCCCCTCCCCCAACAACCTCCCAATAACTTCTAATTGGCTGATGGCGCAGATGACAGCTTCATGTGAGAAGTGTCGACTTAGGTGAGCTGTCCCGACTGTAATAGGACACACATCTGTTCTTTTTTCTGACTGTTTCTAGTTGTTCCCTAATTTTAACCCTAGCTATAGACATTACCTCACTGGTGAGAGTTGAATGGATGTTCTTGACATATGTTTCGGTGCGATCATCCCGGAGCTCCACGCGAATGGGCCGCTCCACTCTGACACCCATCGGTCCAGCCACCTTTTTGAAGCTCGACACCAGCTCCTCCGCCTGCTCGGCACAGCGTCGCGGGTAGAAGATGGCCCAGGTGTTCAATGGGACCTGAAAAAAGGTTATACTGTTGAGCTTAAAATTAGATCGAGTCATTTGTTTGGCAATGAAATGCTTGTGAATAATTGTGTACTATAGGGAGGCCAAAATAATAATGCAAAACAAGTGTTTCAATGTTGACTTTGTCTATTTAAAATGAATCTTTAGAGTGTAGATAATAATAATAGTCACTACTGAAAATCAATCTCACAAGACCCAAGATTGTCACAACAATTGAGGCAGATAATGTGGGCAATCAGGCAAAGAAATATACAGAGCAAAACAGAAAGAACTTATTTGACTTACTGCACTGATGGAGGGGTCTCGAACGACCTCTCGTGACCAGGACACATCGGTTCCTGTGGTGAAAGATGAAGTCTGCAGACAGATGGTCTCAAGAGGCAGAGTTCTACCTCTAATCTACAAGAAACAAGTGGCATTACACATGACTCAAGATTTTGTTTTTCACTATTCTTTTCTAATGGTAATAACATGTATACTGTACCGAAAAACTTTGTAAAATAATGTCTTTCAGATCATTTGAATTGACAGATTTTTCTAGATGTTTTCAATGGGAATTATGCCTTACCACCACAATTTCAGAGCTAACTTCGAGGCCCCATTTGCTGAGCTCTTTCAGACTGTCTGGGTGGCTGTTGATTTTTTTCAGAAGCTGCTTTATCGAGCGCGTGTGCTGCTCTGTGCTCACATTGATGTACTTGGTCAGGTCCTGTAATTGGACATTTTCACTGGTAAATTGCGTACTCATAATAGAACATGCTGCTGTCTTAGGTCAACAAATACACATGCACCTTCATGGACCTGAAGTCCTTTTTCATTTTCTCAGGAATGCCAGTCATGAAGGAAAGCTCTGGCACCAGAAGGATCTCTCCAGTGATGACTTGCTATAAACAAAACACATTTACACACAGACAATTAAGACCACATAAGATGTAATCCACATTATTACCCCACACTGGCAGCCACAACACCAAATAATTTTATGCAGCATCCCATCCCATTTAACCTGTTATGGTTACCTTGGTTTGTGTGACTAGTTCAAAATATTTGATTAACTTATCAGTCAACAACGACTTAATATTTTGAAGATATAGTTCATCTTTACCTGATAAAATGTTTTTGAAACAGGCAAGTTGAGGCAACCGTAATCTGACAAAATACACTGAAATGTTAAAGGTAGATTTCTGCTTTTATGGTTTTGGTCACAAGGGGGCAATGTAACGCAGCATTTCCGGACAGGAATGCCTACAGACCACAGTCAGTTTACATTTTCTGATCATTTTCAAGCTCACATACCACGCAATACTAACTTTCCCCCAATTTTACATAATTTGAGTAAAAGAATAAAAAGTTTACTTTTCCTCCTGGCCTTGAGCGCTCTTTTGGGCGATGCATGAGCAGTGGCTGGTCCATCTCTTTGATTGTGATGCCGTAGTTTTTGCTGTAAAGTAAGATCAGGTAATGTTACGAATCAGAAAAGTCCACATCACAAATCATCCCCCTGTTTGCACCTGTAGTACTCCACAAAGGTGGTTTTGGTGCCGTCCATCAAGGTGAACGTGTCTTTGGGCGACTTGTTCCACTCAATGGCATCAATGCGATAGGTGCGGTTATTGTAGCGAGTGATCACGATGCTGCCCAGGAGTTCTTTGGTGCACTCATCCTGGAAGTTTTCCTTGCTTTGCTGATACAACATGTTCCTGCGGAGAGAGACACTTTCAGTCTGTTCTAAGGTCTTTCTAGCACTGCAAAATAAACAAACACATTTATTAACAGCTTTGACAAACACTTTTTTCTAGCTTGAATATTTATAGAAGTCAATCTTTGTACAGATGTATTCTTAAATGAAGCTGCCCCATTCAGAATATGTCAGTTTTCTTTTTCATAAGATTAAACATTGCATAGGCATTTAAGGCCTATTCATACTCCACAAGACGCGAGAACTTTGTTCTCGCACCCAGAGCTGCGAGAACAAAATGACGTCATTTTGTTCCCGCAGCTCCTGTTCGGCAGCTCTTGCTGACGCATCCGCTCAGCAGAACTTTGTTCGGCAGGGCTGCGAGAACTCTGGCTGTGATTGGCTGGATTTTTAGTGGGCGGGGTTATTTTGGCGGAAGCTGGAAGCGAGAGTCCAATGTTTATGTCCTAACACCGGTGAGGAAAACGGAGACAACATGGATAGTTCGCTGAAGGATTACAAGGACACGCAAATGGCAAAAAAGTCCTGAGGAGAAACACGCGGACGTTTTGGGCGAGGACGAAGAGGAAACAGAAGAGCCTGGCGCTACCTGCGTGAAAGAAGCGAGTGATTAAGAAAAAAGTGGTTCAGGCTTGTGGACAGAGGGAGACCAGGCTTGTAAACCTTAGACCCTTTCATCTGTACTGAGCTACACAGATGTCAAACAACATGGTTTTACCGAGTGACACGGAGGTAAGCTTTTATGTTAACGCTAACGTTTTCTAACATAATAAACCAGCGGGAGATGTGGCTAAACATGAAGTCAATCTTCAAAATGTTTGCAATTACCGTGACTGATACATTTTATAATAGTTTAAACTTAAGTAGCTCGTTTAATTTCGGTCATTCCTTGTTTGTTTTGGCTGCGGAGAAAGGGGGCGTGGCAGTTCGGCAGAAACACGTCTTGTGGAGTATGAAATGTCAGAGCTCAGACGAACTTTGTTCTCGTTCTTTTTGCCTCAAGAACAAGAACAAAGTTCTCGCGTCTTGTGGAGTATGAAGAGGCCTTTAGTGTTTACAACTTTACACCAGTAGTTCTCTAAGTGAGGGCCATGAGACACTGAGCACAAGACACTTTCAATATGAAAAAGGAATAAAATTGACATTCATCCTACTTTGAAATCTGTTTTTCATATATTTGTGAATTAAGGTCAAATAATAAAGAACACTACATTATTCATTCACATTTAAGATGTTTTTCTGCTTAAAATTATGACCAGGGCTAAATGCTTTTCACAGGGGGGTCTTGAATTGTTTGCAAGGTAATTTTGAGGGTCGTACCATGAAAAGTTTGTCAACCTCTGATTTAGACAAAATTGTAATTGATTGACTCACATTATATCCAGTACAGAATCATTCCTCAACACTTTATGAATGACCTCTACGCCGAGATGGAGACCACCATCTAAGCGCTTTATACTTGTGGCAAAACCCGGCCACACCTGCAGTCTACAGAAAGAGGATAACAAAAAGACTCATTGTACAGTGCCGGCCATTTAAATAGATGTTACTTTCGTAAACATGACTTTACCGATGCTGTCCAAGAATGATTGCGCTTTCTGGATCAAAATGATTCCGCCCCACCATTTTCAAGCCAATGATTTTCATAATTCTGACAAAAAAAGTGTAACATTATTCTTACTTACATTCTACACAGTTCAGTGTAGGACATTACCTCCTCAGCACCACATTGTAGAAAGGGATGCAGAGATCTGAGCTCGGTGGCAAAATCTTTGTCATTTGTATTTTGATTTGCACTTCTTCATTATCAGTCCGCCTTACACTTTTGAGGAGGACCACCTGCACAAAATAATTTTACGTTCTGTGTAATTCAAACGCACTGAGCCTGTTAATGTGCTAAAACCGAACATACGTCACTCAGTTTGACCGGTAAATACAAGATTGAGCCATCAAATGCCACCACTTCTCCTGTGGTTGTGCGGTGATCTTTCATCATCCCAAAACGCATAGCCATGGATTCGACGTTTGGGCTTACAAATACAAAACAGGAAATGCAACTCATCATAATTGAAAGAAGAAACGAAGGTTATACTTACACAAATGTAACATGGTATTGATAAACTGCCTCGTTCTTGCAGCTTATAACAATGTGGTTTGAGCCGATGGTTAGTGGTGTGCCTTTCGTCCCAGTTTTTGGAAGCGGCTCGCTGTTGGAGAATTGAATCTCATTAACCGTGCATCCGGAAAGTATTCACGCCCCTTCACTTCTTCTACATTTTGTTTTGTTAGTTATATTGCAAAATGGAAACAATGATTTTGACTCATCAACCTACTCAAATACCCCGTAATGACAAAGTGAAAAAGTATTTTAGAAATATTTGTGAATGTATTAAAAATTAAAAGCTGAAATATCATGTGAAATATCACATATACACAAGTATTCACACGCTTTATTCAGTACTTTAATGAGGCACTTAAGCCACTCCTTTATCTTAGTTGTGTCCTTCAGGTGGTCGTCCTGTTTTTAATCCAGTATGTCTTTGTACATTGATGCATTAATCTCTATCTCCATCCTAACTAGTCTCCCAGTTCCTGACACTGAAAAACATCCCCACAGCATGATGCTGGAATTACTTTTGGGGTATTATGTGTAGATTGATGAGGGAAAAAAAGTTATCGATTTTGGAAAATGGCAGTAACAAAATGATGGAGAAGTGAAGGGGTGTGAATAATTTCCAGATGCACTTTCGTGGCATCTAGAACACTTTATATAAAGATAATACCAACAGAAACAGTGGATAATTAAGCATATTACAATTACAGATGCTGGACGCACTGCACAGCATTACAGCATTATAAGTGCATGATTAATGTTTACTCAACCTAGGCAAGCCCTCAACAAGGAAAATATAACAGAGAAAAATTTGCATTTTCCCCCACATTTTTAAGCGCATTGCTGAACCTCAATACTTCCTTGGTGGTGGCAGACAGCCATTGAAAAATACTGCGTTAACTACAAGTCAGTATAAAATTACTGAAATTGTAACAAAATGTTACTTGGTTTACATGCATAACTACAATGTACATTACTCACCTAACTGCCTCCATTTTGAGGTCTGACACTGAAGAAGCAGGGCTTACAGGTACACTTCTCCCTAAACAAATGGATGACATTTTCAGAAACAGAACCAATTTAAATGTTGTTAGTGTACAGTTCAACCTGGTGGAGGAATCGGTGTCCGTGGAGGTGTAGCAGGTAATGATGGAGGTAAACCTAGAGCCACAGGCTCTACTCGTCCCGGGGCCGGAGAAAGAAATGGCTGTGCCCGTCCAGCTCCGATCTGTGGCATTGCTGCACGTCCAAGACCCACCATCCTCTGGAACCCAGGCAAACTGCAAAAGGTTCAGGAGAAACATTGACTGAATTCCTTGATTAAATGACACTCAAATCCTATTTGACTGGACCAACTTGCTGCTCCTGCCTGGAGCCTCCTCTGGTTTGGCAGGGCTTTCTGTCACACTGGAAAGTGGCAAGGCACCCGTCTGAGTTGGTTTCACCACTTCTCCAGAAAAACCTCTGCCTGTGTTCAATAAATATGTGTCATAAATGTACACAGAATTACCTAATAACGACCAAGAAATAAGACATTTAAAGCAGCAGTACAACGTAACATTCTGTTGTAACACAGACCCATTGGTATGGATCCTCTTCCCCATGAAGACATCGAGGGTTCCAGCCCCATTCCTCGAAACATGGAAACAAGCGTAGACCCCTGTCCTTGGACGGGCATGTCCTCCTGTTGGACAAGGTCAAGGTCACTTTATACCAAATAGATTGATCTGATGGGCACTGATTGAGTGGGCTCCACACACAGAAAAGCGACTAAATAATCTAAATACACTAGAAACACACAAGGTTATAGAAAATAGAACAGATGACAGAACATCTGCAGACTAAAGGCAATGATCTTCAAAAATAACTAGAAGACACAAAAATAAGTACAAAATGGTCACATCATAGTAGTTCATCATATTCATATAAAATAGTCGTACTTGATCAGAGTACATACGGCTGCTGGAGCAAAGCCATTTTTGTACTGCTTTTAGTGCAGTTTTGCAGGCTGGCACTTACATAGAATGTATCAGTAATCATTTAATTTGTGGGTTGATCACAGGTTTACCTACCATTTTTATCATCTGTTCAAGCTTTTGTGGCTCTTCTAGAGATGTTGGTCCAGGTTTAGGCTGCAGAGTGGGTAACGCTGCACCTCGAGCGATCCCTAGTAGTGGTTCGCCAGTCGCAAAGGCCAGTCCCCTGGCCCGGCCCAGTGCTCCTCCATCGGGCTGAACCAGCAGCCCTCTGGCCCGTCCGACCACAGGTTCAGCAAAGCCTGGCATGTCCAGACCCTGTGGTTTGTCGACTGGAGCAGGAACAGTTATGGCCTGTTCTGCTGTGCTTCCTTCAGTAAAAGGTAGAAGCCCTCTACCACGTCCTACAGCCGGTTCCACTGACTGCAGCCCTCGTCCACGTCCCAGCCAAGGGGCGCCGGTCGTCCCACTAAAATCTGGAGGCTTGCTGGGGTCCATATTGGTCAAGATACACGCCACTAATCTCACTACAGTTAAAAGAATAGAAAAAAATACATTATATGAAAGATTTGTGAAATGTCAATGATGCAAAAAGTTGAAAAGAAGTTTTTCAAAAGGTTATGTATATTTATCTGATACATTACACAACGCTTAACCAGCAAAAAATTGCCATACTAATGGGGGGCCCTCAGGGATTTTCGGATCGATAAGGGGCCGCGATGTCCCGGACTTTGGGAATGGCTGCTGTAATCTAACTGAACTCACGGCCTTGCTGGCATCTTAAGCTTATTCCCATTTAATTTTAAACATTAAAACTGCAAATTAAGTTCACGAATTTGTACGTGTTCCGTCATTTCCGCCCTGTTTAAGACTTTCGAGCGCGAAGTTTAGCGCTAATGTTAGCATTAGACTTAGCAGCGTTAGCTACGCCTGCTAGCTACCAAAAGTTAGCTACCGTGAACACGTGTAATTGAAGACGAAACCGGTAAGGCGGCTGTGTAATACAAGATCCATATTTTATGTAAAAGATATATTTTGTGTCTCACACTGTCTAATTATGGATTTCTTCCAGATATAAGTTGACTCAGTACCTGAAACAGCAGACACGGCGCCTCTGACTTCACAGAAGATAAACTTCACCTGAACTTCCTTCTGGGTCTGCGCTGGTTTGGCGGTGGTGTTAGGGCGGCCCACCTGGACAGCTCTAATTGGACAATACAAAGGGGTCTCTGAAGTTTTATTTGCTACCAAAGCTGTCAGTCTTTCAGATATATAGTGCGCTGCTCGAGCTGCTTTGTCTCCCTCTGGTGGACGAGGCGCAGATCATCATCATCAATCATCATAATAATCTCAATTTGAAGAATTTTAGTCCTGTGTGGTTCTTTTTAACCCTTTTCTTTATTCTACCGTGGCCGCAATGATTACCTTGAATTAAGTATGTTGGGCTACAGTTTTATATTTTAATTTGTGACAAATATCAAACATGTTTACATGTTGGTCACAACAATGAAGCTTTTGAATCAGCTGTTTTTAACTATTGGCAACTAGCCTTCTTGGCATAATACATCCATGCATAAATCACAGAAATGTCCCCAAGGTGTAGAGGTGATAACTTGCACTCACATCTGCTTTTTACCACAACAAAAGAGGAACAGGTGGTCGTGCTTTACGTGCAAGACTCGTCAGGATAATCTGTCAAGACATTTTAACATAACAAGACATTAAAGGTGTGTAACTTTTTTGAGAAAATAAAGTTGATATTTGTGCATATTTGTCCCTGCTGTGACCCAGCTGCTGTGTGAGTGGTCAGCATGATGCCTTTACTTTGTCACAGTGGTCTGTACGCTCCAGGATCAATTGTCTGAAAGGTTTTCACTGCTGACGGACCCTCTCCCTGGAAAACCTACAATACAATTGACCCTGGAGCGTTGTAGAGACCACTGTAGCGGAAAGTAAGGCGCCATGCTGGGTCACTACAAGGTCAAATACGCACAAATATCAACCTTTTTTTCAATAAAAAGTTGCATAATGTATCTTTAAGTAGCCTAAATGCAATGTAATTTGTTACATTATGCCCCACTCTATTGACATTCAAAGCGATGTGCATGATTGGACGCAGACACAGGGGGCAAGGTACGTCCTTGCAAGGACATAATAGTATACACTGGAAACGGTGATCTTTCAAACTGTGGACTGCCAACTGAGCTATACAGACTAACATGTACTGAACAGCATATATTATCATTTTTTTTATAACACTTTTTAGTATGTCTCATGAGCCCATATTGGCTATGTGCATGACTTTGTATAGCTACATTTCGCTATTTTCATTTTGAACCCACCAGACGTTTTATATTCATGAGCTATAATCAGTAATCAGCGATGTTTACTTGTTGAGAAAAAAAACCCAGGGGAGTTTTGGCAGTTAGTGTCCCTGCATTTCGACTGCCTGCAGGTTTAATAATAAGATGTAAAAGAACCCTTTCTCAAACAACATTAATGATATTTCTTTTGAGTTATAGTTTTATAGGGCAGCAGTCTCAGCTCTCACAAGATACTGTATCTGTTTTGACGACGGGAAAGTCTAGCTTTAGTCTAGCCCACTTTATTAAAAAATGTAACTTGATGAAGCACTATATAATGAAATACTCAGTACAGATGTTTAATATGAAAATAAGAAATACATTCATTTTGTCAAACGAAAGATGAATAATGTTCTATAGCACCCTCTTTGCAGAGCCTATTGAATAGCCCAATGAAATAGACAGCCTTGAAGACATAATAATATAACCAAAACCAAATAATCAGCTAGAGTAAGAGTAAGAGTAATCCTGGACTCAGACCTGAACTTAAACCGCCTCATTAAAGCAATAACATCAGCAGCTTTTAACCATCATTGCTAAGATCAGAGGAATAGTGTCAAAACCAGACTTTGGGAGACAGGTTAACGGCCTGCTCACTGTTAGAGAGCTGCAGTACATCCAGAGCGCTGCTGCTCGAGTCCTGACAAGAACCAGGAAGTACGACCATATTAGTCCAGTGCTCCGGTCTCTTTACTGGCTGCCTGTTGCCTAGAGAATATAATTTAAAATAGCTCTGCTTGTCTTCAAGTCTTTTTATGGTTTAGCCCCAAAGTACATCTCATGCCATATGAACCATCTCTGGCCCTGAGAACTTCAGGGAGGGTTCTCCTGGTGGTTCCCAGAGTCAAGACTAAACACGGTGAGGCTGCGTTTCAGTTTTACGCAGCTAAAGTCTGGAACAGTAGAAGTATTTTATCTGAACTCTTGCCTTTTACTGTAATCAATACATTATTATGTTGATTTTTTTATGGATTGATTTGATCTGCTTTCTTTTCTTTTATGCAACTGTGAAGCACTTTGAATTGCCTTGTGTATGAATTGTGCTCTACAAATAATCTTGACTTGCCAAAATAACAATAACAATAACACATTTCAAAACTCCTTGATATACATTTTTATTATTATTATTTTCTGTACGTCTTACACGGTTGAGGTGGGACTCCATGAGGCGATGTTGAAAAGGATTCAGATTTTTTTTTTTTAAAACATCACCATCACTCTTTGTTGGATGCCATGAATATTAATTTGACATTTATTGATTTATTGATTATTATAATGTCCTGTGTATTCAGAATGATGCGGATTTCCAGACTAAACCTCACAGCAATTGACATTTAGAAGTGGGCATCCTTTTAAATTACCAGCCACATCACACGTTGCAATTTGCTTGTTTATTTCCGTGTTCAGCCACTACAACCCCAAAGAGTGAATGTGTTTTTCTATTCACCTCTTGACTTACATTTGATCATCGTGCTGAAATTACATTCTGTTTCACAATCTCTTTTTGCCTGATTGTGTCTTGTTTTCAGGGTCATGTTTGCAAATATCCATTGCTGTATTTCTGGCTGTTTGAGAGGGGGGCAATCTCTACTTCAGTGACTTTAGCTGCAATCTGCATTCAACTGAAACAAGTTGACAATTGCCAATCCTTGTTCGAGATTGGCTTTGGATGTTGCGGTCAGCGTGGGACAATGCAATGTGTTTGGATGAACCTGAAATACTGGCCTTTTACATGGAGACTTATGGCACTTTTGCTGAATTGACACGCCTTTTTGGAAGAGGGTGAGATTGTCAGCTTCTCTTCTATATTGGCCTGCGCACAAACACAGTCTGGGTCATATGCGAATTGTTTTTTGAACTCAGACGCGGTAACATCTAAACAAGCTACTTGAAGTTGTGGCAGCAAACGAAAACAACATTTGCCTTTTCAGGTCACATATCATGCGACTATATGCTTTTGTCAATGGCCAGCTGCACCACAGATCTGTTTTGTAGACTTATGATGCATGCATTTTCCATTTTTTGTTATTGTTTTTTTTGCTTATGGGGCCTAAAAGTAAGCCAATAAGGATACCATACCATGTCTGTGTATAGTCCCTTTCACAGACATGTATGTAGTATTTCCCCTGGGGGGGCGACAGAAGGGCTGCGGTCCCTCTGACCACCTTCATTTACACATGCGCACACATCATTCATCCTGGCCTATGTGTATGTTTTTAGTGGTAGAGGAAACTGGAGTAACCGGAGGAAACCTATGCAGACACAGGGAGAACATGCAAACTCCACACCCTGTCACGCCCCGTCCAGGTGGGAATCAAACCCAAAATCTTTTTGTAGCAAACCTTTTGAATGGCACAACCTCTGAAATATTTCACCAACTTCCCAGTAAACCGGCTACATTTATCCAATGCCAAATGCCTATGTTGTAGAAATGTAAAGCATATGATTAAGTCTATCTCTTACACTAAACCGAATTTAATCTTATTGTGCCTATGTAACAAGGTTATTAGCCTGATTAAATCCTGATGAATTGGATGGTAGCGCTCTCATTTGAGACCTCAGTGCCTGGCACTCATGGCACTCACCCTGTTTTGTTAAGTGTAAATATTATTTATTGTCTGTCTCCTCTTCCGCTCCCCTTTTGTACTTCCATTACTGAGGAGAAGATTGATGGTACTTGATTACCGTTATCAAGTACCATCTCCAGTTTTTGTTGAATTCTATTACAGAATTAGCATGCATTTGCCCTTTTTATCTGTTGTAGAGTGATATGTGGAGCAGGACTGCAGCTTAGGACTTATGTCTTTTTGTTTGACACTGCTCGTAATAAATGTGTGAGTCCTTCTGCAACGCAGAGTTGAAGCCACACCAATATGCCACCTATAACCGATTAGTGAGCGCTCAACCTTTACACCGCGTTCCTAGTTATTATGCAATGACATTTTTCAAAGATTTTCTAAATTGTCAACTCAAATGAGAGTCAGCATAATTTTTAAGTCTTTAACTGGTAGAGGATCATTTAAATGTTGTTGAATAATTTCCCAGTAATATTTTTTCAAAAATAAATATAGTAAAAACCTCAAAATCCACTGTTCCAAATTATTATGCAACTCATCGTTTCAATACATTTTAAAGCTTGTAATTAACTGAAAATGGTCATTTGTTGTATTTGTAGCATTAGGAGGTCATATTTACTGAAATCAAAAGCTATTTCAATCAAAAAAATATTAACAGGTCAAGTTATATTTTACCATAGGAGCCCTTCTGTGATAGCAGCTTCAAAATTCTAAAATCCATTAAACTTGTGAGTTTTTGGACAGTTTCTGCTTGGATTTCTTCGCAGGATGTTAGAACAGCCTCTCAGAGCTGCCGTTTGGATGAAAACTGCCTCCCACCCTTATAGAAGTTTTTTTGTTGAGGCTCCAAAGGTTCTCAACAGGGTTGAGGTCAGGGGAGGAGGGGGTCCACATCATGAGTCTCTCTCCTTTTATGCCCATAGCAGCCAGTGATGCAGAGGTATTCTTTACAGCAGGACATGGTGCGTTGCCATCCATGAAGAGGATTTTGTTAGGGAAAGCACGACTCTTCTTTTTGTAGCATAGAAGACAGTGGTCAGTCAGAAACTCCGCATATTTTTCAAAGGTCATTTTCACACCTTCAGGGAGCCTAAAAGGGCCTTATGGGGCCGACCAGCTCTATCACCATAATTCTGGCCCAAAGCATGACTCCGCATTGTCCCATTGTTACTGACGTCACAGCCTTGTTGGGACATGGTGGCCATTCACCAACCATTCACTACTCCATTGATCTGACCATCCAGGGTTACACGGCACTCATCAGCGAACAAGACTGTTTGAAAATGAGTCCTCATGTATTTCTGAGCCACTGCAGCCGTTTCTGATCATGAGCATTCAATGAACAGTTTAGGGGAGGCCCGGATAGAAGGTTTATGCACAACTGCCGCCTCTGGAAGGTCCTACAACTTGATGTTTGGGAGACTCCAGAGGCACCAGCAGCTTCAAATACCTGTATGCTGCTTTGTAGCCCGTGTGTGCTCTGAATCATCCACAAATCTCTTATCAGTATGATGATTATGCTTAATCCTTCATGAAATATCGAAGGTTTTCATACCTAGACCAAGGCATTCAACTATTTCACGCTTTTCATCAGCAGGAGATCCTTTTTCTTTCCCATATTGCTTGAAAATGATGATCTGCTTAATAATGTGGAACGTCCTTTTTCAGTTGTTTTCCCTTAACTGGGCTTAACCTGAAAACTAATCATCCCAGGTCTCTGAGATTAATGTCAGTGATTCAAAGAGCCCCGAGATACAATACCATCCATGAGTTTCATTATTTTTTTAAATATTTTTTTTAACCTTTTTGACACAAAAATACAATTTGCATAATAATTTGGAGCGCAGTGTATGTTCTTGTCAAATTTCTCACACCAGTTCTGCTAATTGGTCACAAATTTCTGATCATAATTTCTCTCAGCACATACCCTCTCACTTGTCATTGCTTCTAAAGCAGGTGCGAACCATACCATTTTAACCCTTCTCATTAAGACCCCCCATAGACACGCTGATATGTTGACAGGCTGATCTGAATAAGCCTCGTGGGCTGGCTGAACACTCCACCGGGTAAATGGGTAAGATTTCTCTTGACACAGCGAGGTCCAAGCAGGAGTGGTCTGTGGGAGTAATTTCATGCGACTATCATTGTGACCTAGTTAGAATCGGTCAAAGGTAAAAGTCAAGAGGTCCAGTACTGCTCTGCTTCTAAACAGGGAGGTAGATGTAATTGCAGGTGTGTGTACAGTAATTTATCATTTGTGGGGGCAGTACGATGGAAATAGCAGTGTACCTAAAGTGTAGTGATATGGTAACATACAAACAGGACACACACCAGCATTTGATTAACCTTAAAACAGTACATGGTAACTCATGCCCCTAGAGGCCATAAGCGCCACTGCTGGTGTCGTAGCGTGTTGCGTTTTTTTTACTCATTAATTGTCCGTGAGAGTAAATACGCTGATAGAGAAGATATTGTACATCCAATAATCCAATATTTTTTTCACTGAAACTTGGCTGTAAATACTGTTTAAAGTGGCGCTAGCCCACAGTGAGCTTTGCCCGTTAGCCTGTTAGCTTCTTCTTCGTGATTCCATTAGTGTGTATTGGTGACTGCGACCCGTAGGCAGCAAGGTTGCAATTGTGGTTTTCTGGCCAGAGACACCAGGGGGAGATGAAAGACCCCCCCCAATCATCCCATTAACACTTGTATTACCCCCACAGGGACTACGAAAAGGATTTATTAAGGTAAACAAGTTACTTACTGCTTTAACCCATAAAACTCTAAATTTCCTGGAATCATTGCTATTTCCCGGCTATAGAATATTGTTACCATGTTTACTGTTTAAAAAAATGAATTATAGCTCAATATTTTTCCATTGCCGTTTCCATCCGTCACGATGTTACTGCTGTGAAGCGCAGTAAGACCCTGCACTGCGGTTGCCCACTGCTCCTGAGACGAAGAATGAGTCAAATGCAGTGGATACATTTTCAGAAATTCTGACAAGAAAGCGTACATATACAAATATACAAATACCACACTGGTCTATGGGATTGTGGGAAACAGCACTGCCCCCCCTTTGTGCCTGAGGGGACAGAGGCACAGATGTTCAGGCTGCACTGTAATGGAAGAGCCAAAGTTCTAGGACAGATTCCCATATGCGTTTCCTCTCCAGTGACAGTACTTCAGGGGCAACGAGACAGTTCAGACCAACCACTCAAAAATCCTTGTAGAGCTTTTGTTTGATTTGGTTTCTACTTTGGGAGTGCAGCTATTTAATTTTCGCTTTCACTTCCTGCTGAAGCATGTGGGGAAGTTGGTATTTTTAGCACTGATTTGCATTCCTTCTGTTAAACAACCTCTGGACAACAAAAGCTGCACCACCAGTGATATAGAAATATAGCCTTGAGAGGTCAAACCTATGGGCCTATTGTTTTTTTGGTGGTGACCTGTAGTAAACTATAATATAAATATTTTGTCATGCAATTTTTGGGGCCTATAACTAGTTTTGAGTAGACTGTATATTCTGGTCTTTTGCTCAAACTCTGACATGATATAAAATGCATGTGTCTTGGGATAAAAAACAAATTAAATTATTTGCAAAGGCGTGTAGACTAGCGTAGCCAAAAAGTATTACTATGAAATAATTTTACCCAAGAAGAAGTAAAAAGTAGTGACCAAAATAATCAATAAAGTAGGTAGAGTAAAAAGTACCAGTGGGAAATGCTCGAGTATACCGTGAGCACCGAGTAACTATTGGATCATAATAGTCAGATTTACGATTTACTCACTGTGGAATGAGTTATTTTACTCAAGTAGAAGTAAAAAGTATTATATGGTAAACTACTCCCAAGAAGTACAATCATTCAGTCATTCAAGCTTCATGAAGGACACAGCAGAATCCTGGTGCATAGTATTAAACAAAAACAACAAAAATATAGTAATAGAAGTAAGAAAAGGTTATATCATACAACTGTAACTAATATAGAATATTTTGCAATTTCAAAGTAACTTGGCAACTCCGGTCCTTGTAAAAAAAGAAAAGAAAAAAACTTTCTGGGATGTGATGGTAACTATTTGTTTGTGTTAAACAGCAAATAAAATGGTTCCTTAACTTGTATCTAATGACAACAAGTTTTAATTTGATATGCCCTCCCCAACATGTCCCACCACATAACCCGGATTGTTCCATGATTACTTTTTGAGGCGGTCACTCAAGTTCCGTCCTCAGTGGCGCACAGTCAGCGTGCGTTAAGTGATGCGTCACAGGGATAGGTGCGGCTTGAACAGACCCGAGCGCCTCCCACATTGTCCATGGTGCCGCGGCACGCGCACTGAGAGCCATCAACTTGTGTGGCAGCTCCGGACGCAACGCAGCACTCTCCGCTCCGAAGTTATCATCACCCTCTGAGGTCCGTGGCGCGCCTCGTCTCACACTTCCTCCGCACATGGATCGTGTTTAGCGGTTGTTTTGCGGCTCTGATGTGAACTAACTGATGTGAATCCGCTGGACAGCACGCACGCAGCGGGGTTTACAAACACCCAAATATGCGCGTAACTGGAGCGCGCTGCTGGCGAGGCGTCCCTTTTACACCGCCACCGGGGTTGTGCCGTCGTGATGTTCAATACTTCGAGAATTGAGGCCACTTTTACCAAGAAAGAGGATGTCTCCGAAGTTACAAATGGCTCTTTGCAGCTTTTGTACAACGTCCTGGTCACCATTAGCCCCACCGCCATGCAGTGGAACGAATCTTGCGGGGAACAGTTGCAGGATTTCGGGCGCCCTGAGAAGATCATCATCGGGGTGCTGTTGGCGATGATCACGGCTGTCACGGTGATGGGGAACACGCTGGTGGTGATCGCCGTGTGCGTTGTGAAGAAACTGAGGCAGCCTTCAAACTATCTGCTGGTGTCGCTGGCGGTGGCGGACTTGTCAGTGGCGATAGTTGTGATGCCGTTTGTCATAGTCACGGATCTGACCGGGGGGAAGTGGCTCTTTGGAGAGGTCTTCTGCAACATCTTCATCGCCATGGATGTAATGTGCTGCACTGCCTCTATCATGACCCTGTGCGTCATCAGCGTTGACCGGTAAGAATGTCACCGCCTGTCACTCCACATCTCATAAAGGCGAGCAGGAAGAATACGCGCTCAAGTTATGTCAAAAAAAAAAAAAAAAAGGGGGAAAAAGTAGGTTACGAGCTTATTTCAAGTGGCACCCGATTTGGGGATTTGCGCGTTGTGCCACTTTCTATTTTTGTATGAAACAAAGCTCATAATACCAGCGAAAATTCATGCAAACAGAGACGATGATGGATTTACAGTCTTGAATAAATTAATTTGCCTGATCGGCGCGCACAGTGATCTTGTAATTGGCCCTTTATCAACGCACATTGATCTTCTATCTGCTTTGACTTTGAGAAACCACAAGATGCATATTCTCCAGACAAGCGTGTGTAAGTGCGTAATGGAATTACAGCGTCTTTGTGCGCGCGCTTTTCGTGCAATGGACATAGTACCGATTTAAGCCAGTGGTAAATTGAAAAGTATGGCTGTTCAGTGTTCACCAAGAAGTTTTGGAAATAGGGAACAGATTTGACGTGGATCTTGTTTTGAATCCTTTGCCCTCGGTGGGCTATAAGTTACAACTTTAGTGCATTTTTTATGATCACTATTGTTTTGGGGATGCCAGTGCTACAAAGGTGTATTATTCTGACCTGAGTCCCTCTAGTGGCCGTGAAAAAATGTATCTGATTTAAAAGGCAGACGGACTTATTCATATAGGCTACAATGCAATTCAGTTCCACATTGCGCATGAATCACCTTTTCACAAGTTAGCTGTGAAACACAGGATATCAGGTGCATATGAATAAATATGAATAATATCTCTAAGACTGATACATGATGATGATACAGGCTATCATTAAGTCGTACAGATTATTTATGTATTTATTTTAATTGATCTGTGCATTATATTTCTTCATACAATTTGCTGAATGAGAACAAAAGCTCATTGGATAGATAAATGTTTAATGGATGTTTCATTAGAATGTCCTAATTAGAATCGGCAAATCAAAACTGTCAGCCATTCATAACAAATACATTTGTCTCATACAACACACACAACAGTTCACGTCCACAGCCAATAAAACACAATAATATAGGCCGACATTAGTTCAATAAATCCATGTAGCTCATTGCAGACACGTACAGTTCACCTCATCAAGTCTGTTAGTTAATTTCATTATAATTTCATGTACATTTACATGAGTCCCCCCATTAGATGACGCACACATGCACATTTCAACAAAAAAATCTCACATCAATGACAAGTGTCCATGGAAAACAATAGCAATCATTCATTTTTATTTTAAACAAGTTTTAGAGCCGGACTTATGAGTCTCACGTTAAACATTGTAGCATAACGAATCTCATTTTATTTCAAGTCACTTCTGAGTATGTTTAAAAAACATACAAAATGTCCCTTATACGTAGGTTGAAGCAAATAATTTGGGTAAAAAAAGGGAAACTTGCGGTACACGAGTGAGATGATTTTATCGTCTCTCTCTTACTCTGTCTCTGTCACGCTGTCTCCGCACAATTTCACCAGATTGATGCTTGTGCCTCCTCGTGCGCACACCTGACGCGGACTTAAGTGCGCCTTATGAGCTTGTGATATTATGAGAGCGAGTGGGAAACAGACACTGCTGTGAAAATGTGCACATAAACATGAGCATGTTCAGATAGCTGCTCGGGTGATGATGAGGTCCTGTGATCAGAGGGAAAACTCAAGTTGAATAGAGGTGTTTGAGAATTTGATGGGTGATATTTACATTACTTTTTACAACCCTTGAACCATATCAATAATTTAACACAGTGACGTGTAAGACTGGAGGAAATGCGTATAAATTCAGTAGAGTTGTGGTATTTTATGCAATTTAGTTGCAGGGCTGATATAGTGACAGAAATAACCAACAATCTATATGGGAAATTTAGAATAACCAATTCAATTTATGTTACCAGTCCTCTTGGTAACACAAAAACTTGTGTATCTCCTTCATATTTTCTTAATTTAGCAGAGTATATATTTGTAAAATGAACCAACATGGAATTATGACATTATTTCTTAAAAGGAAACATTATTATAAGGCAGAGGGAAAGGCAGAGAGAAACTTGGCACAAAAAAACAAAAAGTGTTTCATAAACGTAGCTTCATTAAAAACACAATAGCAGCACAGCACATGCACACACGCACACGCGCACGCACACACACACACACACACGCACGCACACGCGCACACACACACACACGCGCGCACGCGCACGCACGCACGCACGCACGCACACACACACACACACACACACACACATTTGTGTTCAACCATCAATGCACAAGTGAATGTAACACAGGAAATCACAAAGCAGGTTGGTTAAAACAGCAGTGGAAAAAAAAACATATGTACAACAATGCATGCTGTGGTGGTGCTGTGGTTTTGTCAGGAAAGAGACACAACTAATTTTGATCAATTTTTTTAATGTGACACATGAACCAGGACTAAATCAGGTCTAAATGAGGATGACCACAGATTAAATCAGGTCTAAACCAGAGCTTTAACATCAGATCATTATTTGCTCGCCAAAAGGCCACATAAAGAGCTGCGTGTGGCTCTCAAATCAGTTGCCACATTGTCCCACATATTACATTTTTCTGCAGCATAAACAAATGTATGGTTCTATACGCCATATCTCAAGAGCGTATTAGAAATGCTCTTTCCTAGTTTCCTATTTGAGACATACAGACAGTCAATCATTCAAATGTCACATTTCAGTTTATGTAAGACTCCCATTCTTCACACTTCCATATTGTCAGCATTCAAGATTTATAGACTGCCAGCTACTTGACGTAACCACAAATACTGACTCACTTAATCAAAAATGTATGACAAATCGTCAATGCACGGCGGGCAATTAGAAAGACCAATTACTGATAATAATAATAATAATGATGATCCGTTTTCTTTCTTGCTGTCAGCTTTCAAAGACATATGTTGTTAAATGAAGCAGTAAATCTTCCGAGGAATCTAAACCAGTGTTAGTGGATTTGTGCGGTCCCTGCAGATCATGGCTCAGTGTTGCAGAACTCGCAGAGTGATACTGATTACTGTCCTGAGTGCCTCTGGGCCGTGCAGTGGAGATGCTACCATATGTTTGAATAGACAGGTGCCCACAATGCACTGGGGCTACATGCATTTATCTGCAGGGGCTGCCACAGGTTACGTCATAATTGAGAGAGATGTGATTGACAGCTGTCACATGACTCATCGCCCATCACAGCTGAGGCATTCAGACACCATTACAATCTTTGAGCTACTTTTAGGAAAGAAAAATGGGGAATACTCGTTGGACAGGTATGACAGCCAAAATCAGTTTCAACCAATGAATGAAAATCAATTTCTATCCTCCTGACACTGCACTGTTTACTGTCATTTTTTACAACATGTTTGAGCAGCTGTTCTCAGACTTTTCACACCAAATAGCGAACACATCATAAAATATTTGATCGCCCCTGTGCAAGGTTTAGATCAAGATCGAATCAAGACGTACCTGGGTCCAGAAAGAGTCGCAAATATGTATACATAGATGTAAATAGTGTCTAAATTGGGTATAAACCAGTAAGACAATGAAATGCATGACTAAGGCCCAAGTTGAACATCTCAAATTAAAATGAAAGTCTAAAATACGAGAACACTGGCCTGGAATAAGTGGAAAGTTTTAAGAAAAAAACGACACAAAAAAACCCTTCCCTTTCACATAACTGACAATGTTTCATGAAATAAGCTTGTGCACATCTTCTAGAAAATAACACACGATGCATCATCTCAGGTATTTAAGACGAGAAGGGAAAAGTCACTTCTTGGGCCGCTTCATGCACGTCATATATACAGCCATATTGATTTTTCTTTTCTCTGTATACAGTCTCGCACATATACGTTTACGGATGAGTGGACTCTTTTCACTTTGAGTATCCTTAAATAGAGATTACAAGTGAAAACTGAAGTCCACCAGAGCAGTGACCCCACATAGAGCACGAGAAGGCAAAGGCCGTCTAGCGCTTTCAAGAAAATTAATCTACATATTTTAACGACATCCAGAGCACTGCTTGTTCAGGCAGTTTTATGAATTTGCGCAGAGATAAACTCGCAGAAAAAGCCCCACCGACGGGAATCGAACCCAGAAGTTCAAAAGCAGAAACAGCACCAATATGTTATTACCTTTCTACATACTGTGGCATTGTGTGGCATGACATACCTGCGACATTGTGCACCACTTTTTGCCAAAGTTTACCCATCCGTGCGCACTTCTGCAAAAGTAGGTGTCTTTCTTTGGCGACAGAAGGATTTTACCTTGATTGAGCGTAATACAGTGTTTCCTCAATAATTCACCAGTCAAACATCAATAATTAATGCTGAGGAGTGGAGGCTGAGGGTTTTCCTCCATGTGAACCTCAGATAGTATGTGAGAAGAGAAAGGAAATGAAAAGAGCCCAGACAATTGCTCGCCTCAGTTAAACTCATGTCACAAACGCACAGATTTAGGTCACAGGCACAGCTTAGTATCATTACACAAAGAGATACTGACTATTGCTGTCGGAGCTTAAAACACTATCAGGGAGCAAATCTACTTCACTTTATCCTTTCTCTTTTGGGGAAGAAATTTACGTGAGATCCTCAAACAATGAAGATGATTCAGCTTTACAGGATTCTTGGCCTAAAGTCGTAGACTATATTTAGCTTTTTCCTTTTTGTTTACATATTAATGAATATTAGCAAATATGTGAGATTATAGCCTTCGTGGCTATTTCCATCTCCTGTCCCTTCGGTAGGTTAACGTAACTGTATCTGCAGCACAGTCAATGATACAAAACACCCCCACTGCATTTCAACATCCTCAAAACATAGTCAGATAGTATTGAACATAAATGGTTGCACCAGAAGCCTCTGATATTAATACATTTATTTAAAGGTATTATCATTTTTTGTAATATAAAAGCTCTATTTACAAATTCAGTGTAATCCGTGACTATATCTTTGGTCTTCCAGTAGCCACCTTTTTAGGGCTTTGGTAAATGATCTTAAAGGGATATTTCGGGATTTTTGACATAGGGCCTCATTTCCTCGTTATCCAGAGTGTTGCTGATTTCTGGAGATATTTTTTGTGTGTAATTCAAGCAGTTCTTAAATTTTAAAGAGCTTTGTGGCGCTAGGCTAGTGCAAGGCGAGTGCAAGGCTAGCACATTTCTACGATATCAGCTAGTCTGACAGTCTGACCCGCTCCACAGTGCACCTGAGGCAAATCACTTATACGCCAGATTAACGATATAAATTAACATAACCATTTTGCATAACCATTTAAAATAACTTATATTTGAGCAGCATCAGCTTCGTGGTTGTAGAAGCTACGCAGCGGCGGAGGGATCTGCTAGAAAATAGTCATATATACTCAAAAATGATTCTATCGACACAAACATTTATATCATTAGTCTGGCGTTATAAGTGATTTGCCTCAGGTCACTGTGGAGTGCGTCAGACTGTTTTTAATGCAGAGTAGCTGATACCATAGAAATGCGCTAGCCTAGCACAACGTAACTCTTCAAATATAAGAACTGCATGAATTACCAAAAAAAATATCTCCAGAAATCAATAACACTCTGGATAACTAGGAAATGAGGCCCTATGCCAAAAATCCTGAAAAATCCCTTTAATGATGTCAATTCTCTGATTTGAGCTGCAATAAACTTTAGGTTTTTGGTTTCTTTTTGAAAGACACTAGGTAGAAACAAAAATGTTTAAATACCTTACGCGTAAGGTATTTAAACATTTTTGTTTAAATAGTGTCTTTCAAAAAGAAACCAAAAACCTAAAGTTTATTACTCAAGAAGACATAATGAATGTAATAAAAGAATTGAGCTGCAATAGTGTTCCAGGTTTTGTTTGCTCAACAGGAAAAGGAGAGCTGCCCAAATACACTTTCCTGTTGAGCAAGGCACAAAAGGCAGTCACCTCTTGGACCTGCTCTAGTACTGTATCTGGTTAACTTTCTTTTTAAAATAATCATTTAGATGAGGCGGGGCCTGTTTGTAGAAGGTTTTATGAACCAAAACGGAAACAGCACACTTTATTTTATTTTCCAAACCGAGAGGATTGTATTTCTCAAGTATTCTGCGGTGATGATGTATGGTACACCTTGAGTGCTTTTTTATACTGACTCCTATTATTGACTCATATAGACTTGTTGACTTTTGAATACTCAAATACCACTCCCAAATACTTAAATTCATGCACTTCTTTAAGAGTTGTTTCAAGCATTGATACATCTGGTTCAGTGTCTGATCTTGGTGTTTTTGAAAAGAACATACACACAGATACAAATGAGAGCTCCGCAGCCAACTTGACACTTTTTACATGGCAGCAGTTAGATCATATGCAGCCTGCTGTCTGTTTCTCAAGTAAACATACAACATCATCAGCGTATATCTGGCACATTACAGTAGATAGACATATTTCAGATGAACACTGATGTACAGAATGAATAATAGTGGGCCCAGGATGGAACCTTGGGGCACATCAAGCATGTTATCAGATGTTATAGATTTTACATTTTGCACACAGACAGATTGCTTTCTATGTGTCAAATATGACTCCAGCCATTTTAGTGATTGTCTTGTCACGTTGAAGTGGGTCATATTTGTTAGTAGAGTTTGAGGGTGTCAAACGCCTGTCAAAGCTTGCACTGTACATCAACTACATTATCAGTTAGCTACATGAGCTAACACATGTACAACACATGCATCATTTTACATATCTATCTATTATACCACTATCTAAGTAGTCCTGATTAATCCAGCCTCCCATTGAAGGCAAGCTCAGAGGACAAATTTCCCTATGGGGGCAATAAAGTAACCTTCACCTATAGAAAGAAGGTCCTGCACGTCCCAAGTTCAGTTTCCCAGACAAATTAACATACTGGTCATTTGCTATTGGCCAGGATTCTGACTCAATTGCCCAACGCTTCTTTGCTACTCAATCTATCAACAATAAGGAAAGGGTTAAATGCAGAAAACACCTTCCCCACTTAGGTCCATTAATGAGACTTTTCAGGTGAAGCTTATACGTATGCAACCGATACAAAATGTGTGTTTAAACCATAAATAAACCGCATGAAACCACATCTCGTTCCCCTAAAGGACCTATAATCAGCTTGTTTTTTCTAATTGTCCCGCCCTGTCTTATTGTGCCATCAGTGCAGTAATCTGATTAAAGCAGAGTTAAGTTCATTACGGCTTCATTAACTTGAAATAAACACAGATAACATAGATGAACCCAGCTTTACACTGTTAACATCTTCTGTTTCTCATGCAGGATTTTTTTTTTTATGTTGAAGTGCCACATCATGTTGCTGTGTATGTGTTGAATCGCTATGAATCAAACTGTGAATCACAATATCCTATTTTAAAGACAATAAACAATAAACAACACTTTTATGTCCAGTTAATCTTAGTGGGAAGCAGACAGCACCAACGAGTCATTCAACATCCCACATAATTAATAATAACCAATCAATCAAAGTGCTGTTTTAATGCTTGCAATTTGCAAATCGCAAATGCTGAGGTTATAAGTTACAGATATTATATAATTTATAACTTCAACAATGTCCCACAAAGTGTTACATGCTTTCTTAAGTTTGCATGTGATCCTTGAAGTAGCTTTGCAGTTCGTTTTTTTCCCAATAAAAAGTCCCGACCCCCACTTGGGAAACACTGTAGAGAGGATTGTAGACATGTCGATTGAAAAAGCCCCAAACCTTTAAGTGCGATCGATTTAGCCACATTTCTGTAAAAAATGATATTAAAAAAAAGAAATACTGGCACAGTCCTTTAGCCATTAATACAATTTATAATACAATAAATAGAATGAGTAAAGTTATGCTGGCTGTCATTTGGTTTATGTCTCGGTCTCCTCATAGAGGAAGAGTGCCAAGAAAAACACGGCACATGTGTGATCACACTTTTTGATTTGAGTCACAGTTTCACACCACTGTATAGAGCCTTTACATGCCACCACAACATTAGCAGCGTGCAACCCTAGTTTTCTCCGGTGGCGTGGCATGCATGCTCCTTTGAAGGTCTTTGGTGGAGTTGGTCTCTGGAGACGCATGCACACATGAGTTGACCTGCAGCCGATGCATCTCCAGGTAGTGTGATGTGACTTTGCGGCTCGGACATGTTTCCCCTCTATCCTCGTACTACTTATTTGATGAACCCAAACAAGTACTGAGCAACTATCTATTTTATATTTTGAACCATAAAGCTGTTTACATTCTGCTACTTTCATCACCCGGCCTAAATTATTGACTAAATTATGAATGTTAAAGCAGAACTATGTAACTCATGCCCCTAGAGGCCATAAGCGCCACTGCAGTTGTTGTAGCATGTTACGGTTTTTTACTCATTAATTGTGCGTGAGAGTAAATACTACGCTGACAGAAAAGACAAAGGGAGAGAGGGATTTTGTACATCCAATTACACTATGGAGATTTTTTTTTTCACTCAAACTTGGCTGTAAATACTGTTTAAGTGGTGCTAGCCCGCAGTTAGCTTTGCCCGTTAGCCTAGCTTCTCCTTCATGATTCCATTAGTGTGTATTGGTGACTCCGACCCAGAGGCAGGAAAGTTGCAATTGTGGTTTTCTGGCCAGAGACAAAAATGTACACGTGCCTCTAATGTGCGTATAATCAATTCACGTGAACAATCAGGATGCACAGGAGGAATTGAGAGCGAGAAATGAGCTAACAGTTTAAACTCCAACAACTCCTCCTTTTCACTATATCAATAGATGGTTTTCCGTTCCCATGATCCTCTGCGCCGCGCTGCCATTTTGTGTGGCGTTCGACAATGTTTATGCACCACTCGCATGCACATTTCATGAATAATTGTGTCTACTACGGCCGTTCTGTAGTCGCTAATGTGTTTTTTTCACTCACAATGAGTGATGGGTAGGCTAACATAATCATTGTGATGTACACATGCACGGTAATCATTACAGTAAAACACGTAGGCCATAGCGTGCACTTAAACTTGTCCATCGAACCAAACAAACAGCTGTCATGTGAGCGGATAAACAATGAGGAATGGCTGTATTTATAACGTGTATCAGTGCCAATCTGTGCTGCGTTTACCTCCTGATGAATGAAGAGAGTAACAGCGGCCGACTCGCGCTCTTCCCCGGCCTTCTCCTCACACTCTCCCCGACCGACTCACGCTCTTCCCCGGCCGCCTCGCTCTCGCCTCCCCGGCCTTCTCCTCACACTGTCCCCGGCCGCCTCTCGCTCTCGCCGGGTCTCACTTTACGGGGACGGCCTGTGCTTCCTCCGTGATTTGTCCGAGTCTCATCTCTCTGCTAGCTGCTAACTGTACCTGGTTTGCGTTTGACAGCAGCATGAAAAAATACAAGTCTACCACGAGCTCATCGTAGACTTGCTTTATTTCCTGCTAGCAGCTAGCCCCGCTGTCAAATCTGTTTGATGCCACTTTTTCTCATTTATCTGTTATCTGTCAGATAAAAGCTGACAGACCCTGGCAAAACCAGGGAACATCAGCCAAGACATGAGATTCAGACACAGACACAGAGCAGAATGAGCACAGGCTGCCCCATTAAGTCAGACTCGACACCCGGGACGAGCGGTAGGCGGCCATAGTTTAAATCTCTCGTAAGAAAGTTTTTATGTTTTATGTTACTTAGTGATGAATTACTTTTGGGATGAGACATTTTCTCTTCGTCGTGTTGGGATCAGCCCCACACAACACAGGTGTGAGCACTATTTCTTCACGATATTATCAATGATCCGCAACACAAGCAATTAGACCCTTGACACACACGATGGTGCCATATGGAACTATGCGGGAGTGTGACGTCAATGGAAAACTATCTATAGAATCTCTTTTTTTTTAAAAGCCATAAAAATCTTGGACAAGAAACTGTTTTCCTTTCACCACTGCACTGTTTTAGAGAAGCATCATTTACTCAATTTTGATAACTTCATTAATTTTAAATATGGTTGCCTTGTATACAAAGTATTGAATGGACTTTCCCCGCCTCCATTGCAGGAGTTTATTAAACTAAAGTCTGTGAGTGGGATGGGCACCAGGGCATCAGCTCGAGGAGACTGTGAGGTTCCACACAGGCGAACCTCCTTTGGACAGACTGTGCTCTCTGTAAAAGGCATCAAGTACTGGAATAGTCTTCCTTTATCTGTAAGAGAAACTCCAACTCTGAACACTTTTAAAGAACACTTTAAGCAGTGGCTAAAGGAAAATCAGGCCTGTGAACACTTTTAGTTGTTATTGTATTTAAATTGTAAATTGTGTATTTGTCGCCTGCCTAGGGACTACAGATGGAAACTAGCATCTCTGCTATAATCTGGCATACAGTGCACATATGCAACTGTTCATGAATATGCATTGTCCCTATCAAATAAAATAAATAAACAAATTCACGTTCCTTCTTTTGGCCTGTAGGCTTTTTTGCTATAACAGCACAGTGTGAAAGAAAGTGAGGCGCTATTTTCAGAGCCGAGACCCGAACCCACAATGCTGAGGCAATTTTTTGCTGTTACCTGGCAGCCATTGTATTTAGCTTTATTACCACTCCGCTCCTTCCTGTACCAACACAGGCTGAACACAGGAATTTTGTGTTTGCTCAGAAAATGCGGCAACATTTCTATGATTTATTTCTATATTATAAACAATGAAAAAGCTGCGGTCCAAACTCATTCCTAACTTTCCAAACATATTCCAAACATATTTGTAGCATCCCAATTCCTCACCGGGACAAGTTTATAGGCAGCACGTTTCACTACTTGCAGGGTCACTTATCAAGGTCACTTTAGCAGAAAAAGCTCGCCTGAAAGTTCATGAAATTGATACAAATGTTTTATAAGCATATTTTCCCCACACATGTCTGAGTTTGCAATGTGCTAAAGGAGGACAAAACAGATTTGGTCCACTAGAAAAATCATATATAGTGCCTTTATAGTCTGCATAAAGCAGTACATGTAACAGATTCACCTAAGCAGTGATGGTAGTGTTTTGATTTATGTACAGATGAGAGGAAGAGGAAGGATGTCCTAGCAGCGCCAGCGAGATTACATCAAAGTCTCTTGTGAAGGAATAGTAAATCAGGACAGAAAGCGTGTTTCAGCAGTGGGATGTTACGCTAAATTTGAAAAACCTTCAGATCCTCGAACGTATTTGAAGGTTCACCTTGAAAAATGGAAGAAACATGAAATGTACAAAAGCGACGAAGCATAACTGGTCAAGATCAATCCTAATCTTATTCCTGATGTAAACAGACGCTTAGGCACACACTTGCTGCCGCACTCTATGAATGAACTGTATCACTTACAAAACGATATCTTGAATGGCACGATAATCGGCCATTTTTAAAAGATAATAGACTCGCCGCATGGATAAATTGAGAGGGTCTTGTCACGAAAGCCCTCATGAATCTCACAACGGCTATTATCCTGCAGCATCAAATGAAAATGAGATATTTCTGCAGTTAAAGTTTAATAGATCCGTCTTGTGCTTTTTATCCTAATCCCAGTCGTGTTTCCGGCTTTTCTGTTTGGCTTTCATGCATCACCGCGTAAAGTGAGACAAATGGCTGTTTAAACAATGTGTTTGCGATTGTGCAATTTAGTGGGAATGAAAAAAAACAATGATGGCAGTAGCTTGTTGTTTACAAGAATTGCCACAGAGGTTAGAGTCATTCTTTGGATGAAGTGTCCATGCAGGAACTTCTGAAAACAGGAACTGGGTGTCACTATGAAATATGAACTGAGTGTTTGTGGCCTATAGAAAAGCAAATATTTTTAGCCTTGGCAGAACTTCCCAGAGTTTTGGCATAGACTGTGTGCCATATGGAAGTCGTCATATTAGGTTTACATACTGTACCTGTTTGCCTATAGGCCTGCTGTGAGCTTTTTATATTTTTGAACATGTTTAGGTGAAGTTGCAATGCACTTATTCACATAGGTCAGAATGAAATCTATACAAGCAATTTAGTTAATAAGAAAATCTGAAACATCACCTTAACATCGACTTTAACTTTTTGCCAAATAACGAATAGGAAAATGTTTTTTTATTTTTTTATTTAAGGTAGTGCAGACAAACAATACAAAACAGTAGACAATTCCATTGACGTGTAATAACAATAAATTCTATATAACAAAAAAAATCCAAAACACAAGATCACACAAGACTTCTATGGACAATGAAAGAGCAAGGACCGTGACCGTGACCGGCATGGCGCAGCCGGGGCCCCACCCTGGAGCCAGGCCTGGGGTTGGGGCTCGAACTCGAGCGCCTAGTGGTCGGGCCTCTGCCCACGGGGCCCGGCCGGGCACAGCCCGAAGAGACGGCGTGGGCCCGCCCTCCTGTGGACTCACCACCCACAGAGGGATCCATAGGGGTCGGGTGCCAAGAGGACTGGGTGGCAGCCGAGGCCGGGTGCCTCGACGACCTGGTCCGTGTGCACAGCTTCTGGCGTTCGGGACTTGGAACGTCACTTCGCTGGGGGGGAAGGAGCCTGAGCTTGTGCGGGAGGTTGAGAGATACCGGCTAGATATAGTCGGGCTCACCTCCACGCACAGCTTGGGTTCCGGATCCCAACTCCTGGAGAGAGGCTGGACTCTCCATTTTTCTGGAGTTGCCCGCGGGGAGAGGTGGCGGGCTGGGGTGGGTTTGCTCATAGCCCCCCAGCTCAGCCATCACGTCTCTCTTATCGTTTTTTCACTTACCCGGTGAGGCGGGGAGGCGAGCCCCGAGCGGGCTCTCGCTTCTGGCGTCAAGCGCCCGGCCCTGCGCGTGACCCGCTCCGGAGACAGTGGGGAGGAGTTTGATTGGGGCGGTACACCTGTCAAACAGAGGGTCGCGTCCCTACGCCTTCGGGTCGGGGACAGGTCTCTCACCGTTGTCTCGGCCTACGGGCCTAACATCGGTGCAGAGTACCCGGCTTTCTTGGAGTCCCTGGGAGGGGTACTAGATGGTGCTCCGACTGGGGACTCCATTGTTCTACTGGGGGACTTCAACGCCCACGTGGGTAACGACAGTGAGACCTGGACGGGAGTGATTGGGAAGAACGGCCTCCCCGATCTGAACCCGAGTGGTGTTCTATTGTTGGACTTCTGTGCTAGTCACGGTTTGTCCATAACGAACACCATGTTCGAGCACAAGGGTGTCCATAAGTGCACGTGGCACCAGGACACCCTAGGCAGGAGGTCGATGATCGACTTTGTAGTTGTGTCATCTGATCTCCGGCCGTGTGTCTCGGACACTCGGGTAAAGAGAGGGGCTGAGCTGTCAACCGATCACCACCTGGTGGTGAGCTGGATCCGCTGGCAGGGGAGGAAGCCGGTCAGACCTGGCAGGCCCAAGCGTGTTTTGTGGATCTGGAGAAAGCGTTCGACCGCATCCCTCGTGGTGCCCTGTGGGGGGTGCTCCGGGAGTATGGGGTCCGGGGCCCTCTGCTAAGGGCTGTCCGTTCCCTGTATGACCGCAGCAGGAGCTTGGTTCGCATTGCCGGCAGTAAGTCAGACCTGTTCCCGGTGCGTGTTGGTCTCCGCCAGGGCTGTCCTTTGTCACCGGTTCTGTTCTGTTCATTACTTTTATGGACAGAATTTCTATGCGCAGCCAGGGGCCGAAGGGGGTCCGGTTTGGGAGCCTCAGAGTCTCATCTCTGCTGTTTGCAGATGATGTTGTTCTGTTGGCTTCAACAAACCAGGACCTTCAGCACGCTCTGGGGCGGTTTGCAGCCGAGTGTGTAGCCGCCGGGATGGGGATCAGCACCTCCAAATCCGAGGCCATGGTTCTCCACCGGAAAAGGTGGCTTCCCCTCTACAGGTCGGTGGGGAGTCCTTGCCTCAAGTGGAGGAGTTCAAGTATCTCGGGGTCTTGTTCACGAGTGAGGGACGGATGGAGCGTGAGATCGACAGACGGATCGGTGCGGCGTCAGCAGTGAGGTGTGTGTGGATCGTGAAGTTTGGGCATCTCTGCTAAGACTGCTGCCCCCGCGACCCGGCCCCGGATAAAGCGGAAGAAAATGGATGGACAAGATACAAGTGCTACCTCAAATTCTATTTACATAGTGTATGCGCGCGTCCGTGTGTGTGTGTTTGTGTGTGCATGCGTGTGCGTGTGCGTGCCTGTATGAAATGTGATGTGGGTATGTTTATAGAGGAAACACAAGAGAAGGAGAGTTTGGCAACATGTAAAGGAGCAGAAAAATAGACATACAACTAGAATAAAGAATAGTAAAATCAATCAAATAAAAGACATTTCTTTCCAATTATACAATGCTTATAATTTTATTTGATTTATTTATTAATAATTTTTACTTATATATATCCTTTATCCTTTTATTGGATTTCGTGCAGCAAGATAAAACTGTCATTTGCACTAACTTCATGTAAAAGGCTGTTTTAAACATCTGTGCAATAGCTCTTCTGGTTCTAAAAATCCACAACAAATAACTTAACACAGTCAAACTCCTCCTGTCTTTTTGATTGATTTTATACGGTTGAGAGGAGAAGTCAGCAATTTGAGATGTCAGTCACAAATTAACTGTGAGGGCACAGAAATCAATCATTTACGGCAATCAATGCACATGCCTTGCATCTATTCATTTTGAAGCCACATCTTACTGCAATTCTTTATTCTGACAGGATTAAACTAAACAAACAGTAGATTTTTAGCTCAATAATACAAAGGAAGGCCTTCTAGAGCTTGATTTAATAATCTTAGAATGGGGTCAGGTAAGGAGAGGAAGGGATTTAGAAAACCCCAAAAGACAAATGAAGCCGAGGCATAAATTCAGCCTGGAAGACTAATTTCGGCGTCTCCTACCTCCAGCCAAGGATTGGGTCTGCGCTGTCACATCTCCATCTCAGCCGAACAGTGCAGAGTCGCAACCAGTCATCGCCCGCGGTCCTGCGTTTAAGCTCCAGCGTTCATGGCTCGTCAGCTTCCCAGCAGTGCAGTGATCCACCTCCACCCCTCCATACCACCACCAGGTCCAGGCTCCAGGGAAAGACATCCCTAACGCTAGCCAACCATCCATACTAACTTTAGTTTAGTTTAGTTGAGCAATTCCAAGTTCCATGTTATCAGATAAAGAAGAAACAAACTTTAATCCACTTTAATCTTAAAGGGACTAGACGGAATTTAGAAATGTTATTATGTATTTTCCACCCCCTACTTGCTCCAGCAATGTCCTAATGTGACCTATTCACCACAACTGGCGCTAAAATCCTACACTGTCACCCAAAAATCTTTCTAATCGCTGCTTTTGTCTCTCTTTGAATCTATCCAGGTTGAATTCAGCCTGTGTCTGCTTGTGAGTTTTATTATGGCTTCATGTTTTTTCTTGATGCCAAATAACTGTTATTCTATTTCAAGTATAATGAGATTTGTTATGTCATTTTATGAGCATTAAGATAAAAAAGATTTGTTCCACTGTGCTATTGACAGATAGTTTTACCTACTCAAATCAGCAGCACTGTACTTATTTCAAGCACATTTAAGTCCATCTAATTTATGTCTTGATGACTTCAGTGTCCTTTAAGACTGTTGCAATGTCACTTGAGCTCTAATCAAGTTGCTGTATCGACGTGCGCATTATAAGGTCAATGAGGGGGGGAAAAAAGCCCAAGCTAACGAGTCTCCCTTTTTGAAACAGGAGACTCTTGTTTGCCTCCGCGTTTGTCATAGATTATATGAGAAGTTAATAACTTCATTGCAGGTTGAGCTTGTATTTCACATACGCTCCTCTTGTAACTTCATTTAACAGTGGTCCACTGGGACACGCCGAGGGAAAGGGCAAAACGCATGAGTGACTTTTGCGTGGTATAAATCATGTTTGGTGTTTGGCATCACAAAGGTAGAGCTCATTACTCACCAGGAACTGAACAAAGAGCAAACGAACATTTATCCAGAGCAGAGATAATGGCCTTCTAGTGTTGATAGAGCTCGAACCAGGCCCTTAAAATACGCTGCGAAGGAATTGCTTTGAACCTATAGATCAATGCCTCCTATCTCTGTATTTCACGTTGGAACTCAAAGCGCATACTGAATATTTATCACAATACACTGCAGTAATATAAAGATACAGAGAACATGCAAATAGTGTTTGGTGGTGTTGACCTATAAAGGGTCGTGGTGTCATGGGCTTTTCTACACAATCAAATGAGTCCGTATTCAGATATGGAAACCAGATTGTTCCCATAATCAGGAATACGGATTGGATTTGTCCGTTGATTCCTTGAGAGAACGATAAAGATTTGGATTGGCTTTCATGAACGTATGATACAGTATTTTGAGAAGAATATTCACTGAATGCTATAAATTAACTAAGTTGGAAATATTTATATTCATTGCCTTTTTTCCCTCTCAAATGGATACCTTTGTTTAATCAGGTACATTCAGAAGAGACCTGGCTATATCCCACTTTATGATCGTTTGCTGTTCATTCATTCATTCATTCATGTATTCATGCTCTGTGAAGCACTTAGGCACAGTGAACAGCACCTAGTTCGAGGAGCAGAGGCGATACGATAACCACTTACTGCTCGAGGCACTCTAAAATACCCGAGTATTGCTTTTACAGATTAACATGTACCAGTGCTGTTTCAAATCCAATATCAACCTTTGTAATTCCCTTTAGACTGACATAATTCTCCAGTTGTTGAAAAATGTGACACATTAACAGTAATTTCAACTGAATCCACTTGCATGTCGTCTCTTTATCGGAAGACACACAGTCACAACAACCAACATTAAGAGAAATTTAGTCAACAAATGTCTGAATATCTATGTATCTGGACATGCACAGGACTGGATGAATGGATGTCTCGCCTGTGTTTGGATATACAATAATCTCCCTCTGTGCCTCAACGTGTTTTACAGAAGGGCCTTTCTAGTAACAGCACAATGTATTGATACTGACATTTATGTTGTTCCTGCCCTTTTATCACAGTGTATTATGTATAAATAAGTAAATAGCTAGAGCTCAGGAAAAAGAAAGTCTGGCACCAAACCCGATGTTTCTTGGTAAAGCGGCAGTTTGTAATCCAACGCCGTACATTTTTGTTATGGTGTAATTGTCTGGAGGGAATTTGATTTAACTCCTGAAATATTTCCCTCGCAGTATGTGGGCCAGGCAGCTGCTTTGGAAGTTTTGACGGCACAGATTTTGTTTACTGACTGGCAACAGCTAACTGCCAAACTGCCCTTGAGCAAGACGCCTCGGAGTGACCACTAACTGGGTCATGGCAGACTGCGCTGCATGGAGATTTAGTGTGTGTTATGTAACGTGACGGGAGAAACTGAACTAATAGGAAGTGTGGTACAAATGTCTCAGACTTGTTTTGCAAAAGGCAGAGGAAATTTAACAAATAAAATAAAAATGAAGCCACGGTGTAATATTCTAGGTTATATGTTATTGCGTCACTAGAGCGACTGATAAATTCAGAAACGCTCCAGCAAAAATAATATTCTTGTTTTGGCATGAGGACATGTAAAACCTATTAAAGCAAGGCATATGCAGAAGCAGATGTGCCAAACATAGTGCTTGGCCTGGCTCAAAATCTGGAAATGGGTCCCTGGCGCTGCCCTGCGGTGGTCCACAGCTCCAGGAGGTTTAAAGGGATATTATTTTATTTAAAGGGATATTTCAGGATGTTTGACATAGGGCCTGATTTCCTAGTTATCCAGAGTGTTGTTGATTTCTGGAGATACATATACATTTTTTTTTTAATTCATGCAGTCCTTATATTTAAAGAGTTTAGTGGTGCTAGGCTAGTGCTAGGTTAGCGCATGTCTATGGTAACTAGTATCATGCATTAAAAACCTATTCAAAATCATGGGATAGTCCAAATGTTTCCATATCTGATTTGTAGAAAGCTCCTTTGTGAATTCCACGTGTAGTAATGCTGGCTGCAGGTAAACAAACCGGTAACCGAGCAGATCACTCCGCCGCTGTGTAGCTTACAATTTGTCACGTTTTTGTCACTTTGTTGTCACATTTTTGGCTCTTTTTTTGTTGCATTTTCTTTTGGTCTGGGTAATGCCAAACTGGAGAAAATGTGGTCAGTTCAGCTGGGGGTCAAGAGGTTAACCACATGGGACAAAAAGTCAATACAGACTCATGTTACTAATGCTCACATAAGCACGTTCTTCAAGACCTGTCTAAAACTTTGGCCTGATTCTTCTTGGTCTAATATCTGCTCAGAACTCTTTCTTTCTTTTGCAAGGCAGAGAAAATGTTTCACAAAACCCATAAGATTACAGGTGCATGGGTCGTTCACCTGCACAGTCCCTGCACCTGTGCTGAACAGGCAAGTTGGCGAACAAAGTTTTTCTGAGCCTATGTCTATGCCGGTCATTTTGCTAAATGTGCTGTAAGTTTTGGTCTATACCTTGCGTTGAGTAAGCATTAATTCAAAGCAGAGTAGGATAAAAATAGCGAGTGGTGTAGTGAGAGCAGTCTGCGGATGGATCGTGTGGGAGTTTGTCTCTGTTGGAGAATGGAGTCATGTGCGTAGATTTAATCATGTCTCATTAAAAAAAACGAATCCATAATTTCCAGGCATTATGCACATTTATGGACGCACATTTTGAATTATAAGGTTTCGTTATTTCAATGACAATCAGCCAAAGAAATTTAGAAAAGAATATTCGATCGTAAGGCAGCCAAATTTATTCTAGTGGGTTTTTATAGGGAATGAATCAAAGTTAGCTATGCAAATATGGCTGCCCAGAAAAGAATCCCAGCCCTCTTGTGCTAAATCTTAGCCATGGTATATAAAAGGGAATTTAATTTGCAAGAAACCGAGAAAGATGGTCTTGTTTCCATTAAAGTAGTACTAAGTAACTCGTGCCCCTAGAGGCCATAAGCGCCACTGCAGGTGCCGTAGCATGTTGCGTAAATACTACGCTGACAGAGAAGATAAAGGGGGAGAAGGATATTGTACATCCAATTACACAATGGAGATCAATTTTTCACTCAAACTTGGCTGTAAATACTGCTAAAGTGACGCTAGCATGTAGTTAGCTTTGCCCGCTAGCCTGCTAGCTTCATCTTCGTGATTCCATTAGTGTGTATTGGGGCCTCCGACCCGGTGGCAGCCAAGTTGCAATTGTGGTTTCCTGCCCAGAGACACCAGAGGAAGAGGAAAGACCCCCCAATCATCCCATTAACACTTGAATTACCCCCCAGAGGGACTACAAAAAGAATTTATAAAGGTAAAAAAGTTAGTCAGTACTGCTCTAAATATATTTGAAATATGTATTAAAATAATCTATGAATGATGTGTGATCTTTAGCATGAAGTTTGAACGTGGAAGACATACAGTATATATCAACCATTTTCTTTTTTTTTATTACAGAAAAGGTCATACTTTGCACATGGCTCATGCGAGTGTGTTTTTGAACTGCGCTTGTTGGACAATTTATTATGTGGGAGCCGTTATCAATGTATTAAACCATTGAACCACTTTCCTTTGAACAAAATCATGCTTTTAAAGGTTGTAAAGTGCCCAGCCCTATTCTGCAGAGGACCACAATAGGTTTAAGAAGACAAAACTGCTCAACGTGCCCCCTTTAACTCACCCTATAACCTCTCCTCAAAAGTTCTGATTTCATTCACTTTTCCAGTTATGACTTACAGCGTCGTTCTTGGCTGACAAACTGATCTAACTTTTATTTTTGCGGAGGCCCATTTGATCAGAGCTATTACCTTGTTGTCACAGCTGTGTTTTCTCACTCACAATGAGATTCAGTTGGATGGAGTTTCGCATTGCCTCGCTGTGGCATGGATCCTACTTCTATCATTGCGAGGTTGAGTGACTCCTTTGCAGGCAAGATAAGCACAAGTAAAATGGCACTTGTGACGGATATTTCTGCCATCAGTCAGACTTAGCCGTTCATATTGTCCTCATTGACTGACGCATATGTTCACTTCCATGGAAAATCTTTGGAAATATGCCTTTTGTCGCAGAAGAAAAAGACTCCTGCCCATAATCTGCCTCTCAGCGCGCTCATATGGAGCTTCCCATTATGGCACTGACTCAAAGTCGTTCAAGTGCAGTGGCTCATCGGTCATGGCATCTGGAAACACTGAAAACCATAAAGCTTACAATAATACAGGACATTTTCACCATTGCACTGTTAAGTAACAAGATGGTATGGCTTCAATGGTTAGTTTTACATAATTAACTCACATTTTTGACTTTGGGACAAACATTAGCAAATGAATGTACAATTTAGAACTTGAATAGTAATTGTTGTGCCCTTAATGGCACCCCCCGAGTCACTGCTTTAGGCCACGATCCTCCAAAAGAAGTAAATAAATGTTTTAATTTGAATACTGATTTTCATACATTTCAACTTATTTATTGTCAGCAATGTGAAATTGACTTGACTAACTCAAATTAAAGTAATTAAAGTTATAATAATTAAAGTTATAATAATTATAGCGTAGGCCATTGTTAATGCAAATTCCAAATACCCGGCAGCTGAAGTCTTTGATGTCTTTTAATTATGCCTGAACATACATTTTGAGTCATAATGTATGCAGTCAGTCAGTCACACAGACTTTCTAAAAGCCAGGCACAAAGCGTTTATTTCATCTTAAATGGGACAGTGTGGAGCCAAAATGAAAAGGTCAATAAAAGCTAGAGCAAACCGTTTTAATGTCTTTGTCTGACACAGAAACAAAGTCAATGTGGCAGTGTCTGTATTTATTTTGGTGGCAGAAATGACATCAAAAGCTACTTTGGGACATTTTTGTGGTCACTCACAATGGGGCTGTTTTAAAGAAATGCGCAGAAGTATATACAATTTTCAGAATATGGTATGCAAATACAGAAATGTAATATTAAAGATCACAGACTTTAGTCTTTTGAATTAGTGTGGGTTAACTGAGTTATTTCATTTGCAAATACTAAAAAGAAAAAAAAAGCTTGTTTGTTTTTTAAATTAAAAACGAATTAACCCATAACCATAGAAATAAAAAATGAGACGTATCTTTCGATCCAAACGTATGCAGACATTTAGCAAGTCAACTAGTCTGGGCTGTCAACCATCGACCACATTTAGGTGAGGTCGAAGCCTCGTTAAAAATAATTAACAAATGTACAGACCTTATTACAGATCAAGACGGTTAACAATAATAACAACGCATTAGTCTATCTATAGCGCTTTCCAGACGCTCAAAAACAGCTGCCCTGGGGTAGACTGATGGAAGCAAGGCTACCAGTCTGCCACATCGGCCCCTCCGGCCACCATCAACCACTCACTCACTCACTACATTCACCCCAGGCTTCCTGATGTTTCCAAACGTCTCCCATCCAAGTACCAACTAGGCCCATCCCTGCTTAGCTTCTGAGGTCTAACTCATGTACAACTGAGAAAAACACAAAACTAAAGCAAGGAGTCATATTAATATGGCTACGTGACGATGTTTGACAAGTCTGGAGGCATTATCTTTGTATTAAAAAATAAAAAAATAGTGTCCCCACCGATATTAACACCCGCCATTCAGCAGCCCGGGTAGAATCGTGAGGCCGTCCTTCTGTGGACCCACCACTTGCAGGAGGAGCCATAAGGTGGTGCAATGTGATTTGGGCAGCTCCAACAGCTGCCCCTTGACCCGGCAACGGAAAAGTGGGTTATGTGATTGTTGTTTCAGTGCTACATGAGCGGAATAGAAGGCGTATAGTCATCACTGATCGTGCTGTGGAGCACGTTTTTAGTTTGAATGTGTTGTCTTTGTCCAAAACAAGTGTGATTTTAATTCACTGTAATAATATTGTGTTTTATTGACAGCTTTGTGTCTAGCGTAACTGAACTTTTGTATTGAGCTTGCTGAAACATAGGCTGCGTATCTCTTTTGTACTTGGTCTTCGATGGACCAGAGATATGTTGATAGCTTTAATTGGATCTGCACACATACAGTAAATATCTCATGGAAATGACTGGAAAGCAACTGTGGCTCATCTTTACATTACTCGTACAGTATTTGGATACCATCCTTGGCTCAAAGCCCAATCTGCACTGCATTCACTACATTCATGGTAGCACTACAGTTTATTTCCCAAAAGGTCAGAGAAAAAGTTTGAGGAAATGGAGAATGAATGTGAGACGTCCCCCACGATTTAGGCCTGCTCAGAGCTGATTTTTGTTTGGGCCTTTGTGTCCTTTGAGCGGCTGAGAGAGAGAGGCTGAACCAAGGGGAAGGTGACAGAGATGGAGGCTCTTCACGCCGGCTCCACTGATCATAATGACGGCAGAGGGGAAAGACGAGGACTACTCATGGCCCGATAGCAGACTTGAGCAGAGTTAGCGTGTTCATTAAAACTGCAGCGAGGAGAGCGCTGAATCAATTTGTCTGATAAGCACTGGCAGCTGTCCACATGTGTGCGTTTGGAGGATGATTTTACACGGCAGTTTTCTCGAGAGCAGCCCCCGGCAGGAATCTAGAGTATATGTACTGTATGAAATATTACTGCTAAGGTACTTAAAGTAAAGCCTCGGTAAAGTACCATGCATTCTTGAGGAGACAGAGGGAAGAAGAGAAGAATGATAAGTTGTGTGTACTTGACACTTAGGGAGGTGAGCGTTTTGCCCGAGTAGGCTTGAAACTAATGCATGATTGGTTTATTTATCGTCAGTACGGGACCTGGAGACATAAACACTAGCTTTTTATCTAGTCTGAATATTCCTTCATTATAACGTTTATTACCATATCCCTAGGCCTATCAAATCAGGCCTAAAAAACATAAAAATGTTTACAAAATTATACCTTAAAGGAATAGGCCACCGTTTTTATATACTAAGATATGTTCTTACCTCACTTTAGTCGAGTTAATATATCCCCGTCTGGTCATTGTCCGCGCGCTCTGTCACGCAAACGGAGCACATACGCAGCCTCTCCCATATGTGACATAGCTCCGAAAAAGCTCACGATAGAAGCTACCAAGCTCTTCCACGTGTTCCCTATTTAAATAAAGTTACGTGAAGTGTTTTCATGCGAAGTATATTTACACAGAAATGTAACGTGTCGATTTTATAAGCAAATAAAAAGGGGGACTATATTGTGAGGCGTAATGATACGAGGAGCACAGCGTCCGCGTAGTAACTCCTAAAGACTTCCCCCGCTCACTTCCGTCAATAACCTTTAGGAGTTACTGCGCGGACGTTTTACTCCTCGTATCATTACGCCTCACAATATAGTCCCCCTTTTTATTTGCTTATAAAATCGACACGTTACATTTCTGTGTAAATATACTTCGCATGAAAACACTTCACGTAACTTTATTTAAATAGGGAACACGTGGAAGAGCTTGGTAGGGATGTTATAGAGACGTTATAGGTATGTTATAGAGATGTTATAGGGATGTTATAGGGATGTTATAGAGACGTTATAGGTATGTTATAGAGATGTTATAGGGATGTTATAGAGATGTTATAGGGATGTTATAGAGACGTTATAGAGACGTTATAGGGATGTTATAGAGATGTTATAGAGACGTTATAGGGATGTTATAGAGACGTTATAGGGATGTTATAGAGATGTTATAGAGACGTTATAGAGACGTTATAGGGATGTTATAGAGATGTTATAGAGATGTTATAGGGATGTTATAGAGATGTTATAGAGACGTTATAGAGACGTTATAGGGATGTTATAGAGATGTTATAGAGACGTTATAGGGATGTTATAGAGATGTTATAGAGACGTTATAGAGACGTTATAGGGATGTTATAGGGATGTTATAGAGATGTTATAGGGATGTTATAGAGATGTTATACGGATGTTATAGAGATGTTATAGGGATGTTATAGAGACGTTATAGGGATGTTATAGAGATGTTATAGGGATGTTATAGAGATGTTATACGGATGTTATAGAGATGTTATAGGGATGTTATAGAGATGTTATAGGGATGTTATAGAGATGTTATAGGGATGTTATAGAGATGTTATAGGGATGTTATAGAGATGTTATAGGGATGTTATAGAGATGTTATAGGTATGTTATAGAGACGTTATAGGGATGTTATAGAGACGTTATAGGGATGTTATAGAGATGTTATAGGGATGTTATAGAGACGTTATAGGGATGTTATAGAGATGTTATAGGGATGTTATAGGGATGTTATAGAGACGTTATAGGGATGTTATAGAGATGTTATAGGGATGTTATAGAGACGTTATAGGTATGTTATAGAGATGTTATAGGGATGTTATAGAGATGTTATAGGGATGTTATAGAGACGTTATAGGGATGTTATAGAGATGTTATAGGGATGTTATAGAGATGTTATAGAGATGTTATAGAGATGTTATAGGGATGTTATAGAGACGTTATAGAGACGTTATAGGGATGTTATAGAGATGTTATAGGGATGTTATAGAGACATTATAGGGATGTTATAGAGATGTTATAGGGATGTTATAGAGATGTTATACGGATGTTATAGGGATGTTATAGAGACGTTATAGGGATGTTATAGAGACGTTATAGGGATGTTATAGAGATGTTATACGGATGTTATAGAGATGTTATAGGGATGTTATAGAGACGTTATAGGGATGTTATAGCGATGTTATAGGGATGTTATAGAGATGTTATACGGATGTTATAGAGATGTTATAGGGATGTTATAGAGATGTTATAGGTATGTTATAGAGATGTTATAGGGATGTTATAGAGATGTTATAGGGATGTTATAGAGACGTTATAGGGATGTTATAGAGATGTTAAAGGGATGTTATAGAGATGTTATAGGGATGTTATAGAGACGTTATAGGGATGTTATAGAGATGTTATAGGGATGTTATAGGGATGTTATAGAGACGTTATAGGTATGTTATAGAGATGTTATAGGGATGTTATAGAGATGTTATAGGGATGTTATAGAGACGTTATAGGGATGTTATAGAGATGTTATAGGGATGTTATAGAGATGTTATACGGATGTTATAGAGATGTTATAGGGATGTTATAGAGACGTTATAGGTATGTTATAGAGATGTTATAGGGATGTTATAGAGACGTTATAGGGATGTTATAGAGATGTTATAGGGATGTTATAGGGATGTTATAGAGACGTTATAGGGATGTTATAGAGACGTTATAGGCCTGTTTTAGGGATGTTATAGGTATGTTATAGGTATGTCATAGGGATGTTATAGGTATGTTATAGGGATGTTATAGGTATGTTATAGGTATGTTATAGGGATGTTATAGGTCTGTTATAGGTCTGTTATAGGGATGTTATAGGGATGTTATAGGTCTGTTATAGGTCTGTTATAGGTATGTTATAGAGACGTTATAGGGATGTTATAGAGATGTTATGGGGATGTTATAGGTATGTTATAGGGATGTTATAGGTATGTTATAGGTATGTCATAGGGATGTTATAGGTATGTTATAGGGATGTTATGGGTATGTTATAGGTATGTTATAGAGACGTTATAGGGATGTTATAGAGATGTTATGGGGATGTTATAGGTATGTTATAGGTATGTTATAGGTATGTTATAGGGATGTTATAGGTATGTTATAGGTATGTCATAGGGATGTTATAGGTATGTTATAGGGATGTTATAGGGATGTTATAGGTATGTTATAGGGATGTTATAGGTATGTTATAGGTATGTTATAGGGATGTTATAGGGATGTTATAGGTCTGTTATAGGGATGTTATAGGGATGTTATAGGGATGTTGTAGAGATGTTCACTATTTTTCACCATTTGTGTCAAAAGCCCAACTAAACACAATTACACATCCAAGCTATGAACCAGCAAATACTGTATTTTGTTCTGAGACACTTTTACTGTCTATTCAGCTAAGAAAACAAAGTGTCCTAGTACATCGTTATTAGAGTTACTGTGAACCTTGTCTTCAAAGGCATTAAGGAAAGGAAAATACTTCTATTTGCATAGCCGCTACGCCGTAGCACCTTTCACAGACATGGTCACAAAGCGCTTTACATGGGACAATTTACACTCACTCCATACTTTGTGGTTGTAAGCTCCTATTGTAGCCTCAGCTGCCCTGGGTAGACTGACGGAAGCATGGCTGCAAATCTGCGCCATTGGTCCCTCCGACCACCACCAACGTGGGGCTACAACTATTGATTATTTTTAGGATTAATCGGTTAATTGCTTGGCTGTGAATGGTGTAGGAAAATTTAATTTGTTCAATTTTCTTATCACATAAAGCTAAAGGGGTCCGTTGGAGGACGTGGAGTAAACTTAAAGTAAATGCTTGTTGAGGCTCTTAGCGCTAATTCTGCTTCTGGTTGGATGAGATACAGACAGATATTCATGAAATTTACAGTGTACAAAACACTACAGAACCTAACTTTAAAAACAAAGTAGGTTTTTCGGCAAAAATACTACAATTTCATGTCATTTTTGCTCTATTTGAGTTAGTGTGAACCAGAAAACGATTAATCGGTTACTAAAATAGTTGTCGACTATTTCAATAATCGATTAGTCGTCGATTAATTGATTAGTTGCTTCATCCCTACTACCAACCACTCATGTTTTCAGTGGTGGGGAAACCCACCAAACAGAAAGGCCCCGTCTAGGTGGGAATTGAACCCAGTACCTTTTTGCTGTGAGGCACGAGTGCTAGCCACTGTACCACTGTGCCGCCACCATGCCACATCCTCAGGCGACAAAATCTGATAAAATACACACAATCTTTTTTGCAGTCTGATTTGCAGTCTGTTGTGCTAAAGTCAGACTTGACTCAGACAACCACAAAACCCACACGTTTACTGGGGTCTTTTTTCCCCATAAAATGCTGCTTTGCCAATATGTTCTGTGGGGAATCAAGGACTTTGCTCTACCACAAGCAGAACTGTACAGGGCCTTTAAGTTGATACTTGATAGGGTGATCATTTTGGCAAAACTTTGAAGAACAACAGCATTACGTAACATTGAAAACATGATGAGGTAGGCTGATTTTTTTTCCCAAACAGCGCCTTTTCATTTTAATGAATAATGCTCTCAGAATTGTCAGCGTGACCTACATCTCCCCAAGTCTAATAAACAGACTGCTTGCATAAAAATGATATTCTTGCATAATACAAATAGGGGTATTGCAGCGGCACAGGCATCATAATAAAGTCCATTTAGGACGAGGCAGCCTGCAGAAAATGGCTCAATGAACAACAATCAGACAAACAACCACCTTCAAAGAAAACACAGCCATGATACAGACTACTAATGCAGCAGGCACTCAAAACATTCATGTTTCCAGCATATTTTGAACTTTGTTAATGCATTATATAGCCCAGATTGGAGATAAGCATGCTCCACCTGTTACAAAGGCTGAGAGAGGCGGCATCTGCTGCATACTGTACCTCTGCCTGTTGGCTCCATATGGCACTTTCAGGAGAGGATTTTGGACCATTTGGTCTTTGTGCTGTTAAAAGCCAAGGCTAAAACTCAGGATACGGCGGAAAATTACACTTTTTTGAGAATAAAAGTTTTACAGGTGCATGGATGTACTTTCTTATTCATGACAGGGTGTGCCTGCAAATTAATTGTTTTCTGGGGCCACAGTGTGGACACTGTTAAGTTAAAATGTTTTTCTATGTTTGTGTAAGCTGTTAGTCATCCAGGAGTAAGCCCTCAAAGCAAACATTAAAAACGTTTTCAACTATGAAATGTGTCTTGCCTCCCATCTGAAGCTTCATCTTCATCTGATCAAACTAATCAAGCTGGCTTTAAACTTTGCTCCATCGTGGAAGAGTTGGATATACCATCCCCCCCAACCTGTTGTTTACCCTAAACCAAAATGGACCAAACCATTATCGTGAGCTGGGGTGGAATTAAAAGTTTACTTAACTAAAGCCATGTTGTTTCCGTGACCACTGTATATGGGAGAAAGGTTTTGTCTCATGTTCCTCTCTATTCACCTTATTCCGCCCCGCACACTTTTGCCTCTTTTTGCCACAGATTGGCACTTCTGTATTGACACTTGTGGTACAGCGTGAGGTCAGTTAAGTAAGCAGAGAACAAAGGAAAATGTTTGCTGCTAAAATATGATGCACAGTAGATCTATTTGTGTTAAATGTCCAATGTTCATTTGCACCAACAAGCCAACACTGCACTGTTTTTCTGCACGGTCTGAAAACGGCTTTGTGTTCATGTAGGACTGATTTTCTCTTGACTTCTCCAGTCCTATGTGAAGGGGCGGGCACAATTCATGGCGGTGCCCATGCAAACTTCCGGAATAAAGTGAATAGTCCACAGCAGTTACTTCTCCGCTCAGTGCTTAATACCAAAAGAAGCTTCTCAGAAAAAAATTCAAAAACAATTTCTACAGTGGCTATATATATACAGTATATACCACTATATATATATATATATATATATATATATATATATATGAAAACTCACCCTCCGCGGGCGGTCTCTTTTTTCCTCCAAGCTCGGGTCCTCTACCAGAGGCCTGGGAGCTTGAGGGTTCTGCGCAGTATCTTTGCTGTTCCTAGAACTGCACTTTTCTGGACCGAGATGTCTGATGTATTTCCTGGGATCTGCTGGAGCCACTCCTCCAGTTTGGGGGTCACTGCCCCGAGTGCCCCAACGACCACGGGCACCACTGATGCCTTCACCCTCCAGGTTTTCTCCAGCTCTTCTCTGAGCCCCTGGTATTTCTCTAGTTTCTCGTGTTCCTTTTGCATATATATATATATATATATATATATATATATATATATATATATATATATACCATCACTACAGCTTTCTCATGCAACTAAATTGAAAACAACCTTATCTTTAGCAGCGCAGCCATGTGCCCCCCATTGACCGGCTGTGATAAATCGCCTAATGTTCCCTGCATCACAGATCAGTAGATATGTATAGTCCTTTCTAAGAGTCTCCTGTGCCAGACGAGTGGAGAGGGGCCCCCTATGGCTGCCATTTCCACAACTTGGAGGTCAAAAGATCTCTGAGAAGGAAAATACAGCTAAGTCCCACTGGGAGCAAGTGGAAAGTGAACAATGTTAAATAATGTGTGCGATGGGATCTGCTCCACACTTAAAATGAAGTGCCTGTGCATTACACGGCGGCAGAGTGCTGTGGATGGATAATAGCAGGGTTGTTATGGAGGTATAGAGGAAAATGCCTTTTATACCGGCAAGATCAATTTACATGCTATTTTTTACACAAGACTGCCAGACAAGGATACTGGGAGTTTAAGTTAGCTTTGAAAGGTGTATAATCGGACTAAAAATGCAAAGCTGAAATTGAAGGTGGAAGAGATTTTCATGTGAGTGTGAGCAAGCATAAACAGCCCATATTGATTTATGCAAATATCTGCAGGTCATTCAGCACTGAGGAGGAAACAGCAAGATGTGAATTTGTCATTAATATCAACGTCTTGAAAACGGGATTAAACGGGATAAACGCATTCACATATGTCTGCTGTTTTTCTTGACTTTGATCTCAATTTCCGATTCGATTTCATTTCTTCTTTAATTTTTCACGGTGGTGCAACGGTTTGTGCTCATGCTTCACAGCTGGAGGGTCCCGGGTTCAATTTCCACATGGACGGGGCCTGTCTGTGTGGAGTTTGCCTGTTCTCCTCGTGTCTGCACAGGTTTCCTCCGGGTACTCCGTATTCCCCTACCACTAAAAACATGTACAATAGGTTATCCTCCAGCCAGGTGTGACCATTAGCCTGGTTTCACATCTGGAGATGGTTCCCCGAGCCCAGGCCTATGCTGACGGCTTACAGGTCGCTCTAGTGCCATTGAGGCAAATTTCCCTATGGGGATTAAAAAAGTATAACTTAAAGATGCACTGCGTAACTTTTTATGTGGAAAAAAATATGTATACATTGGCGCGTATTTGACCTTTCAGTGATTCAGTGGCAAGATAAGTGCAGCATGGCACCTTTGCTTTCCCTCATAGTGGACTTTATGATGCTCCAGAATAAATTGTTTTGGGGTTTCTGGCAAGTTTCTGGTAAGAATCACCAAAAATGATTGATCCAGGAGCCTCATAAAGTCCACTGTGATGGAAAGCAAAGGTGCCAAGCTGCAGCCATAATGTCCCTGAGTTACTAAAAGGTAAAATATGCACAAATATTAAGACTTTTTTTTTTACTTAAAAAGTTGCATAGTGCACCTTTAACTTAAATATTTTTCCGTGGTTGCACTGGTTTATCTGCCCTTTTCTGGCCATGATTTACATAAACTTCATTCAATTAGTCCATTTGTTGTCATAATGCATCTGTTTTTTATCAAATTCATTGTCTAAACCATAACCTTTCTGCTGGAAAATTCTTAAACCTTTATCATTATGAAGAAAGTAGTTTATAGAAGATGAATTGAAAGAGTAAACAGACATACAGTGTATTTGTACAATTTGAGTATCGCCACTGAACCTTGTTTTGAGGATTTTTTGGGGGCGTTTTCAAAGGTGTGCACTTAAATTATTAAACCAAAATGTTGACATTCACAAGCCCTTGCCAACACTTATCACTGTAAACACTGATCAGAATGTGCACAGCTGTAACACCAAGGAGAATTTAGCTAAAGGAGCATTTTAAGATCACAACAGCTGTGGAAAAACTCGCTCCTCTCACCTGTGTTCTGCTCTATCTTCAGCCTCAGTACGGACTCAGCACAAGCTCAGGCTCAAACTGACTGTCCACTCTTTATGGCCGCCACAGTTTAGGATTTTAAAGGAGTTTTCAACATGTATGACTGTGGAAAAAGAAACCTGAAAATGTTAATCTGGAGCCCTGTTCATGAATTTAGTCAGGACTCCCTTTCCCTGTCCTCATTACTGTTCATCAAACCACTTCCTTTCTTCATATTCATTGCATTGTCTAGAACAACAGAGCAGTGTCAAAGGCAGGTGGGTCGTTTATCACTTTAGCACTAATACGTTCCCATTATGTGCTCTGCTGAGAGACAGTAAAGATGAGATAAGGACAGGTGCTGCGCTGCTCGTTCCAGCGCTTTACAACAGTCAGGGGGAAGTCATGATGTGGGAAGTGATGAAATGTGTGCTCTTTGGGTGCGTTCGAAAGTTTCATATCTGGACTGAAATGTTTTATTGTAGCATGGGTAGGTAAATAATTTAAAATAACAGGAGATAAGATGAAGTCATTCTTGGCAATGGCACAGCTGCAATCCGCACAAACTGCTGACACACAGTTGTAATGTTAGTCAAAGCTAAATGCGGATTTAGTGGCGTAGTTAGATGCTACATTATGTCTTTGTTCTGCTTAAGTTTGGGTGCATATAGTGATTTGGCCAGACAACCTTTTTTTCCTCGTAGACTTCTATCAAATCTAAGGTGTGACAAATTTCCCTTTTCCCCACTCATTTTATTATTATTTTCAACAAATTAAACAAGATTTGAATGATCTCATTGCGGAGAAATTCACTTATTATAACAGCTCTTATAAGACACAAGAGAAGCTGTAACGTAGTGAACAAAAATAATTGCAGGTTTTACGAGTATCAATTTCAGAAGCAGGTAAAAGGTTGTACTCCATTGATCCGACCGGGGGGTGGGGCTGAGAAAACGTTGAGGCAGACGCAGAACGACAGGGGCGTGGTTAGGGGGGTATGTGTGTGCAGTTGTTTACAATCCTGAAAGTCAGTGTTATGCATAATATGACCCAGAGAACTCAGTCCTTATCTGGTTTAGCTCCATGGCTTGGCCTTGAAGGGAAAGTGCTGACTGAGTAGGAGAGCTAAGAGGTCCAGCTGCTTCAACCTCCTCTCTCAGGAGGAATAATAAATACAAAAGATGCAAATATTATAATGTAGCAAATGGTCAAACGGTAAACCCAATATATTTCATTTCAAAGGAATATTGAAATGTTATTTTAAAACTTAAAACTCCCCTCCCCCTTGTTGTTGTATGTGTCTTGCTTGTTTATTATTATTATTATTATTATTATTATTAATAATAATAATAATAATAATAATAATAATAATAATAATAATAATAATAATAATAATAATAATAATAATAATAAACTTGAGAGACTTTAAATCAATAATGTTTTCCAGAAATATTGGCTGCCATTTTGACTGTCAGTCAACAGGAATCACACCCAGGGGAGGATCGCTGTATAAATGACTTTTGGCAAAGTTACTCACTCCACGTCCTCAAGCAACTCCTGCATTCTCCCAACCTTTCCAAAACAAAAGCTTATTATGAGGCGAGCCAACCATGAGCCATCGCCATTCTCTGCTACTGTATCTCCTTAATGCCCTGGCAATTTAAAAGTGCTAATTAGACTAATTAGTAATTTTCTGCATGAATGAATAACGCACAAGAGCAGGATGTGATAAATGGGAGAGGGGCAGACTCGGAGGAGAGCTTACATAGAGTCCCGGGCATAGCAGCAGAAAGAGCAATACTTTTCTCAACTGTAAGAAATGTTAAAAATATTACATCAATAACAAGCACACTTTGTCCTGTGTCAAGTCCTAAGTGCCTTCATCCACAATGGAGCTAAAATAAGAGGGAGGAAGTGTTGGCAGACTGAACAGACAGCCGCCTGACCTCAGATGGGACGTTGGATAGCTGTAGGTAACAAATCTGAGCCTAGAAGTGGTCTCTCTTGAAGTGACTCACATGTACTTCGCTTTATGTAACAACTGAAATGCGATCAAAACTGCTGCTATGTTCCTTATCCTCGCTAACCCGAACCCGAACGTATCATGTCAGCCAAAGAACGCAAATCCTGGTACACAAGAAAGGCCTAAATTGTAGTTAATCTTAGTCACGAAGCTAGCAGATGGGGGCTGGGCTAACATGAGAGCGACAGAGAGAATGTGGAAAGTGAGAAAGCAATTTGGATCGTGCTGTGATTCAAATAGGAAGGAAATCTATTGCACCCCGAAGGACCAGTGTTGGAGAAATCCCACAAGTCTCCCAAGCCCACATTTGTGCTAATCAGCTCTCAGAGTTAATTATGCATGTTAATAGTCTGTTGGCAATGATCACAGCTGACAAACATTCAAATACCTTTAGAGAGCTTCTTTTTGGTTTCTCTGAGAGGAAAGTCATCCAACAGAAGCATCAACCAAAGTTTATTTTCTTTTTAATTGTGGACATGGATCATCATTCTCAGAAGTCAAAGATTAGTCCCATTTTTAGAGACAGAAGACTAATACAAATACCACAAGGCACTTGTTTTGGTAAAGAATAAAAAAGGGCTTCCGAAACAGAATTGTAACCCTGTTCCCAAAGAGGGCAGCACTAAGTCAACCTGAACAATGGGTATGTAAATATACAGTTTTGTGATGAATAAATGCCACATCATTGGATGCCCACTGATGAATGTCTACCGGAAAGTCGGTGATATGATGATAAAAATCAAATTGTGATCTGATCCCCATGACAATCTCCTAATTGGATGATGTGATTTCGATCTTTTCCGTTCAATGCTGCTCAATGTTCAAACACAGATACTTTTCCTATCCACTCCTCCTTCTGGCCGGTCTTGTTTTGCTCTGAGTGACAGGTCAGTTTAACCAATCACAGTGAAGTGTGGACTTCCAGAAGCAGGACATTGCTTTAGTTGCTTTAGTTGTGTAAAGTAGCCTTGTACTGCGAGCTAGATTGTTATACGATGAAAATCCGTCTTGAAAGGCTCAATTTGACCCAAATGGTGTGCAATATTCCCTCGAGTGGACGGGTTTTATATGTAGCAACGACAGCAAGCACTTATATTGATAATAATTAACACGGCATAAACTTAAAAGCACGAGGTATGCAGACTGAACATAGAGACATTTAAAAAACAAGATACTAGATTGATTAACCGTTGCCAGGATGGCGCATAAACACGCAAGTGTCTCTCTCTTGGCTCTTCTGACATTTTCATGTTTTTGCATTTGTAGTTTTTGTATTCCACATTGTTTTACAAGGTGCTTTTGGACATCTTTGCCTTGTTTTTGTGGAGTTCAGCAGATTTATAACTGCCAAAGGTCTTTGCTAGCTATGAACAAAAGAGCTAATAAGTATTCTTAAAAGTAAACAAACAGCTAGCTTCAGATCTAAAGGCATTTGAGACCTACAAATCCAGAGATTTTGACTTCTGCAACACAATGGAATCGTCACAAGTGGCGCTACAGGAAACAAAACGGGCAAACGAGGAGGTATCCGAGGAAGCCTTGCAGCGAGGCCGCACAAGCCTTCTATCCCATCTAGTACGCTTGTTAAGTGTGACATCAAACACAATGATAAGCTACTTCTGGGTCCAAACTGAGAGTTCCATAGACAAACTTTATCTCAGTCTCCTGCTGCAATAACAGCTGATAAATGTCAAAAATGGTTTTACTCCTTATCAGAATAATACATCTCACAATTTCTCCAGGCAAAATGAACATATTTTTATATTTAAAATAAGCCATCATTGGGTATGGAAAAAAAAAGGTATTTTGATAATTAATGTCAGATAAGCATTGCTAAAGAAAGAGTAAAGGTAATATTTCTGTGTGATCAGATGTTTAAAAAGAGCCTTATAGTCGGCTCTACAGCAGGTTTGAGCAGCTGAATCCCATTATAGTGAATAGGACTAAAGTTGTTGTAATGTACGTTCACTGGACAATAGAGTTCAGGACTGTGATGTCATATCGCTAAGAATCATGGGATTCGCAGCAATAATAAACATGGGGATTTTAGAAGGTAAAATACTGGTGTTATTGTTCACATCAAAAACACTTGAACACCAAAGCGAGTTCGATGTATTTACCAGTAGTGACTCAACAGCTAACGGAGATGTTACACAGCTTTTTTCCTCCACTTTTTAGACTGATTTGAGATAATGTTAGTCTATGGAAAATGTAAAAACAGTAACAAACATGGCGGATCTCCATGGTAACAGTGGATTTTCCTGAACTCTTTGAACTGCTTCACTCTTCTCAGAAGATGGTGAAAGACACTGCTACTTTTATTCTTATAGCCAGACCTTAGTGTTGGTTTCGTACCTGACGGTTTCAAATACAACTGTGGCCTTCCTCAGAGGTTGTCACGTGGTGTTGCTGTGACGTGTCTGGTCAGCTGAGTTAAACAGTTTTTGGCACTGTCTTCCTGCTGACAGCGCCATCTGCAGTCCGACTTCTGCAGAACTGTGTCCCAGGTGTAGGAAAGTTGGTGAAAGGTAGTTGTGTTTTTGTATTCACTGAGACTTGGCTCAACTGTAATATACCGGACAGTGCAATCCAGTTTGAGGGGCTGTCCTGCTGCAGAGCGGACAGAGTGATTTGCAAGGGAGGTAAGACACGCGGCGATGGACTCTGTGTCTACACCAATGATGCCTGGTGCCAGGATGTCGCTGTGGTCTGTAAACACTGCTCACCCCTCGTGGAGTTTATGATCATAAAGTGTCGGCCTTTCTACCTGCCCAGGGTTTTTACTGTTGTCCTGCTTGTGTCTGTATACGTCCCGCCCACCTCCTACATCCAAATCCGGGAAAAAGGCACTGAATGAACTGTTCCAGAGTGTCAGTGACCAACAGACAGCCCACCCAGATACATTTCTCTTTTTAGCTGGGGATTTCAACCATGAAGTGTTTTCCCCAAAATCTATAAACACATTGACTTTCCAACAAGGGGAGACAACATCCTGGATCTGGTTTACACCACCAAAAAAGGAGCATACAAGGCACTTCCCCTCCCCCATCTCGGTTCCTCGGACCGCATAACTGTTCTGTTACTGCCAGCATACAGGCCACTAGAGTCACTAAACCAGGTCGAAAACCGATTCAAGTGTGGGGGAAAGACTCCTTAGAGAAACTCAGGGACTGCTTTCACACAATGGATTGGAATATGTTCAAGCAAGCTGCTACTCATTGCAATATCACTGATCACTACAGAGACTGTCACTGCCTACATCAGACTCTACAGACTCTAATACCATCATCAGGTCCAACCAGAAACCTTGGATCACAGGTGAAGTCCCCAGGCTCATGACGGTACGGGATGCTGCCTTCAATTGACAAGGAGAAACTGCGGACAGCAAAAAAAATGCTAAGAAGCAGTATTCCAATAAAGATGACTGATCAATTCAGAGAGAGCAGAAATAAATACCCTCACAAGACTAGGTTTCCTCCACAAACCTGTGACCTCCTCTCTGTTGAACACTCTAAACTAATTCTTTGCTCGCTTCAAGGCACTCAATAGAACCCTGGCACAAACGTCAACACCCCCTCCAGAAAACCAGGGGCTGACGCTGTCTCCAGAGAGTGTGAGAAGAAAGAAAAACGCTATTTAAAACCAATGCATTGCTATTATTATTAATCCAGGTTTAGTCATTAAGACCTGCTCGCTGCCAATCAGGAAACAGCTTCACTCACACACGCGTATTTAATTAGGATGTCCTCTATTGTAAGATTTTAGATACATATAGATATTTCTGTCATACCCACTGCCTTTTCTAAAAATAAAAAAAAAGTGTGAAGGAGCTCAGGGGCAGCACCTTCTCTTTCTGTTCATCTGGGCTGTAGTACCGGTCTGCTGCAGAGAGGGAGGGAGAGGGACAGCACATGTAGCCGCTCGTCTCAGGGGATTCACGGTCAGGTCCAAAGTTTGGATCCAAGGTTCAGGTCCGGGCGGTTTGGCACGTGGGTCCGGAATGTTTTAATCAATGCCTTTCCAGATGAATATTACTGTGCTTGTGTTATTTGCACAGTAACATCAGGATCCTTGTTAAGGCAACAGGCAACTAAATGCAGATGAGCTGTGTGCTAGCATATTGTAAAGTGAACAGCAGCCAATTTTGGCTCAACCCTGTCTGAGCCTTTGAAAGTGCTGAGATCTGGTTGGATACCCCAGATATAGTCACATTGATGGAGTCATGACACATAAGAAGAAAGTCTGTCAGCCAGCTTTGTCTTGTCAGCTTAATCATGTCAAACCAAGCCTTTTGTGGCCATGCAAGATTGTAATCCCAGCAGATGAATGGATTCAATTAGAATTTTGGTCAAAGGGAATTAGCGCCATTTTTAAACCCCAACCTTTTGTAGTCACCATATATAGCATGTTTTCAATTCAAAAATAGACTATTAGGACTGGCGACCCCCAGGTTGAGAACCACTGTGTTAAACCACTGTGTTAAAAATGAAAACCGCTCTAAAATGTTGACATACTTCCTTCTCCACCATATATTTTCTTATCCAAGGACATGCTAAATTTACTCCCCTCTCCGCGTCCCAAGCCAAATGTCTCTCTGTAAATATTTGATTTTTGTAGACATGAAAGCTTTAAAAGGGGGTTTCTCCTTTCCTTGCTTTGACTTGTCGTCGACTGTGCCCTAGTAAAGTTGGATAGGCAGAGTTTTGTGTTTTATTCTATTTGATAGTGGCCTAGCTGGTAGCCTAGCGGAAATAATGAATATCACCATTAGTCTGGGTGCACTGTTGTTGCCGTGGTAAATCCCCCTGGGCTGTTGAAACGACTGCGTCCCTAAAGCCTCCAGAGACTTGAAATAAAAACATCTCATTTGGTCCAGAAACTGTGAGGGGACCCTGGAGTCTGGACTATGCAGACAGTAAATGAGAGGTCCTTACAATATGTTGGGTCTGCTGCTTTGTGTTACACCGTCTGGACTCTTGCATAATTACTGTTTATGTTGAAAAATGCATACTATGGTTCTCAATGCTTTGACACTTTTTTGTTTTAATGTGACCTACTTTTAGCACCATCAAAGTTATGTTCCCTATGTAACTGTGGCCTTATAGCGCCACACTTTGAAATAAATAATTCAGACTGAATGACTACTTTTAAAACCTTTGAACGACCGAGAACATGGACACAGAATTAAATCCATATGTTGTTGCAGTTTTGCAGTTGAACGCCTGGGATAATTAGTTGTCAGGTAAGCCCAGTTATGGGAAAAACTACTGAAAAAGGGCGTTTATCATTATTAAGCAGACCACTATTTTCAAACAATATGAGAAAGAAAAAGGATATCTCTGCTGATGAAAAGTGTGAAATAGTTTAATTCCTTCGACAAGGTACTGTCAATATTTCACAAAAGATTTAGCGTAATCATCGTACTGTTAAGAGATTTGTGGCTGATTCAGAGCACAGACGGGTTTGTGCAGATAAAGGTACAATGAGGATGGTTTCTGCCAGACAAATACATCAGGTTAATAGAACAGCTGCTACAAAGCAGCAAACAGGTATTTGAAGCTGTTGGTGCCTCTGGAGTCTCCCAAACAACAACAGGACCCTCCAGAGGCTTGCAGTTGTACATCAACCTTCTATCCGGCCTCCCCTGAACTGTTCATTGAATGCTGACGAGCAGAAATAGATAAGACATCTCTAATCTAAATAGCTGCTTACAGAGGTTCCAAAAGTGGGGGTCGGGACCACATTGGGGGTCACAAGGCACTGATCAGGGGGTCCCATGGTGACTTTATTTTTTTTTTTGAATTTTGTATTTTTTATTGTATGCCATGGTGACTTTAGATGTAATTAAAAAAAAGTTATTGATATTGTATTAACTTGAATTTTACAATGAAAACAGGATATATTGAATTTAGGTCAACTTAAAAAAAAACCCAAAAAAACACATATACACACATTAGAAGATGTTTTGCTGCTTGAAATAGCAGTAAGCAACAGTTCCTTTTGGTAGTGAGGGTCCACAGTTGTTGAATGACTATTTTCGGGGATGGCAAGTTGATAAGTTTAGATATCCCTGGTCTGGAACAGTGGCTCCCAAAATGTGGTACGTGGACACGGTCCCCTAAAGGGCCTCAGAGGCTTCCACACATTTTGACACTGCCTCGTGTCGTGATGCTGTGGCCTCAATTTGGGGTAGAGAAAGCTATAAACTCAATTGCTCAACCTTTTTGGAGTTTTGGAGCTAATTTTGATAACTGCATGTCTGAATATCTAGGATTTTTAAGTTATTATCACAGACACAATTCTATTTAGGAAGGCAGGGGTCCCATTGTCTACTGGTATGGCCTTTGAGATCAGGATCCACTGAACATGAGTAGGATATATAGGGCCTCCCGCTGCTCTTACATTCTGGTTGCCTATAACTGAATGAGATCCTCGAGTAAAAGTATGGGCACTGACTTTCAATCATAGTTTCCAAAGAAAATGTAGTACGTGTTATTATGACATTGCTAGTACAATGCCGTTTGACCTTGTAAAGCAGAACTGAATTGCAGAGTACGTCACACCGAGTGATTCACCAGGTTCAATTCTCTGTTCAAATAGATTTGCTTGACCCCATCTCTTCTCTCTTCCTGCTTCGTTTTCAGACTGTCAGCCGTCTGCGTCTGTATGGACTTATTGTGCTGAATATTTGTTTTCTAAAAAATCTGCAGAATTCAGTGTTAGCAGACAGGAGTTGCACGGACCATGCAAATCCCAGGAGTAACAACTGCGGGTCGTTCTGTGTGCTTGTGTGTGTGTGTGTGTGTGTGTTTGTGTGTGTGTGTGTGTGTGTGTGTGTGTGTGTGTGTGTGTGTGTGTGTGTGTGTTTGTGTGTGTGTGTGTGTGTGTGTGTGCGCTAAAAGAGGCTTAAGTTAGTGACAATAAAAGCATCAGAGTTCATCCACATTGTGAACATTTTACAACAACCCTGTTTTGTGTGTATTTTTAGACATGGTAAGGTCCTCTCTTATAATCCTCTTACTGTAGCAGATTTGAACCTGAAAAATGCAATACTAGGCAAGGCAAGGCAAGTTTATTTGTAGAGCACAATTCATAGACAAGGCAATTCAAAGTGCTTCACAGTTGCATAAAGAAAGAGAATCCATAAAAACATCAACATACAATTAATCAATTACAGTAAAAGGCAGGAGTGCAGATAAAATATATCATATACATGGGCAAAAAGAACTGTTTTTAGCCTGGATTTGAACATTGTCAGAGTTGAGGCCTGTCTCACATCCTCATGAAGACTGTTCCAGATTTTAGCTGCATGAAACTGAAATGCAGCCTCACCGTGTTTATTATTGACTCTGGGAACCACCAGGAGACCCCTCCCTGAAGTTCTCAGGGCCCGAGATGGTTCATACGGCTGTAACATGTCAGAGATGTACTTCGGCGCTAAACCATGAAAAGACTTGTACACAAGCAGAGCTGTTTTAAATTCTATTCTCTGAGTGACAGGAAGCCAGTGCAGAGACCGGAGTACTGGACTAATATGGTCGGATTTCCTGGTTCTTGTCAAGACTCGAGCAGCAGCGTTCTGGATGTACTGCAGCTGTCTAATAGCTCGTTTAGAGCGGCCAGTGAGCAGGCCGTTACAGTAGTCTAACCTGCTGCAAATGCATGGATAAGTCTCTCTAAGTCTGGTTTTGACACTATTCCTCTGATCTTAGCGATGTTTTTCAGATGGTAAAAAGCTGCTGATGTTATTGCTTTGATGTGGCTGTTTAAGTTTAGGTCTGAGTCCATGATTAAATAGGGTCCAAAGCTTGTCTGTGTAGATTTTTTGGATCTGTTAATATTATATATAATTTGCCATTGTCTCATTGCTGCTTAGAGCTGAAAACTGTAGCCAGTATTTTCAATGATTGGGCAGGATTTTTCTAAGCAGGTCAAGAATTGTTAAAACTGTGTCACGGGCCAATGGTAAAAAAAGAAGAAGAAAATACTTACCCAATAGATGACCCAGAAATGAGTGCCCGATGCTTTGAAGCACTTAAAATAGTAGGTTGTTGGCGGTCAAAACAGTCTCAAACATAATGCAGTTGCTTGAAAGGCTAGAAGCAGGTAAACATGCTGTCTGAAACACTCTTTCCTCAAGTTAAACAAAGGTTTAGGCCTAGGGTTTGCAACGTCAGGCCCGGAGGCCAAAACTGGCCCTCCATCATAGAACGTCATAACCCTCAAGATGATTTTGAGGAATATTATCACACAAATCAGATATTAAATGATAAAATGCTGTCAATTCCTTTAAAGTTTCTTAGTAGAACACCCATTCAGGCCATATGTGACTGGCATTTGTAGAAAGTGATGCTAGAATTGGAGGGTCCGGCCTTTGGTCTTTTGATGATGAAGAAAATCGGCCCTCCATCAAGCAAACCTGACAAACCCTGTCTAGGCTTTGGCTTGCATTCTTATAAAATGTATATGTAACACAAAGTACTGCATTTATCTGTACAAGTAAACCACTGTGAATTCACAACTTAAGCTCGTGTTAGCACCTGTTATTTAGTAGCATTAACCTTTTATGTTGAAAAAAAAATGGAAAGAGCACACAGAGCCTTAAAGGTGCATTATACAACTTTTTATGCTAAAATAAAAAGTTGATATTTATTTGTATTTGACCTTGTACTGACCTTGCGGCTGTATGAGTGGTAAACATGGCGCCTTTACTTTCCATCACAGTGGTCTCTAGAACCCTCTTGCCAGACAACCTTCAAAACAATCCTGGAGCATTGTAGACACCACCATGATCGACAGTTAAGGTGTCATGCTGACCACTCACACAGTGGCTGGGTCACTACAAGGTCAAATAAACACAAATTTGAACTTAAAAAAAAGAAAAATAAGTTGCATAATGCACCTTTAAATTGATTACCATTCATACAAGATGTGTGGTCTATACTATATTCTGGCATTTCTGGATTTGTGAGGCATTTTCAAACTATAACAACTGAAAACAATAGACTATTGTATCTGTCACCTGTTCCACACAATTTCCCTGTGTCCTGCAGTGATTTGAATGACCTATTTGTAAATTAATCGGCAGTTTGCTATGTAGCATACATGATACATGGCTAGCCATTCTGTGGCTTTGGCCTCTCCAACTATGGCTTGCTCTTTGTAGAATATAATTGACATATCTTAGACAGTGGGTTTTGAGCTTTCTGATAATGGCAAACACATGCACCTATGGTATGCAGCCAAAGCTGCTATGGAACTATCTTTTTCTGAAGTGCAAAAAGTTGTTGTACTCATGAATCAATTATCCATTATGCGATATATGTATATATGCATACTATTACATCACTGTTCTATTTCTAAAACCTATATTTCTCTGTATCCTGTCAGAACTGCCTCCCCCTCCATTAGCGCTGACAAAAGGAAAGCATGATCGCTTATCTCCTTGACTCGCTGTGTCAAAGCAAAGTGGAAACATTCGTATAGCCACACTTACTTAACATTACATTTTCTAGAGAATAGCCGTCTTCTCACAGGTTAAGATGTGTCATCACTGAACTGGTGCTGAACTGGTTATCAGTAAATAATGCATGAAAAGAAGACATGCATAATGGATCCCCATGTTTTCCCACTACCTGAAGCGGGATTTGGCCCTCACTATGGTGGGCAGTCACAGGGCTGAGCTTAAGCTTGCTTTAAGTGTGGCTTGTTGAAGACTGATGGAAGGGATTGTGATATGATGTTTCTCATAAACATTTAAACGGGTCTTCTCTATAGCTTAGCGGAAAGAGAACTAATTTGGAGTCGACAAATGCAATCTATTCCTTCTATGCATCATTTACATGGTAAATGTTAAATGGACTCAACTTATATAGCGCTTTTCTACCTTAATCAGGCCCAAAATGCTTACAGCAAGGAACCAGTCACCCATTCACTACATGTTATTCCTGTCAGCATTCTCCTGAAGCAATTTCACATTGCACAACAAAGACTTTGAACTGGATAAGTTTCAGCTCTCAAAAAAGAATTTAGAAGAAAATCTGGTGTGAAACCTGCTTCAATATGCAAATCACCAGTGCCATGGTGAATATGGTACTGATTATGGACACAATGATGGCTCAGGAAGACTAGCAAACACTTTGTGGGCGCTAATGGGGATCCTAAAAAAGAATTATGATGGTGAGGTACAATATTAAAGAAAGATGTTTTAACAATCAAGAGTTGATATAAGCCTGTTACTTGGCTTCCCCCCTGATCAGGGAGATGGGGTTAGGAACGGCAAAAGTCATGTAAGCTGTATTTTACTCACACAAATCTTACACCTATTTTTAGAAACTAGAAAGTCTTGGCTTTCAAATTAGATCACACTGGCATTGCAGGCTGTAAGCTCTCCTGTCAATACGTTTTGGGATTTGGATATGCATAATTGGAGAAAATAACTCTAACCCTAAGATGGTAACAGGTTAATAGTCTTAACAGCATTCACCTACTATCTCTGAAGCTTCCAGTAGCTCTCCAGCCTTTTCTTGGTCGCTCACCAAAGGATTTCTACATTTCTACTAAACGTGCTTGATAAGTCACATTTCAGAGGCATGTTCAGTTTGTTTTAAACTATTTGAACCAAATATGTGAACATGACAAAATTCAAATGATTTTCTTTAATCGTGTTAATATGTCGCATAGTTAGTAGGTGTATCTTCAAAACATCCGTTGCTTCTTGACATTTTTGTTTCATAAAAGTAGCCCACCAGGTCACAAGGGTAGGAGATGCCTGCTGTGATGAGAATTAAAGTTTTGCTCTCATTCGTAAGCGTTCTGAAGTTTTTCTGGAATGTTGTTGGCTCTCAGTCATCCAGGCATGTTGCATTGTAACATTATGAAGATGAAATTGCTTTACTGTTTACAGCAGGGGTCAAAATAATACAAAGTAAGTTTTTCAACACAAAGGAAGAAAATGTATTGACATTCCCCTAATACTTCCCTGCATTTACCTAAATGTTTGGAGATATTGTTCAATGTGTTTATATAATCTGAGATTGCATGTGTTTATATAATCTGAGATTGCATGTGTTTATATAATCTGAGATTGCATGATGCACAAGATAAAATGCATATGTGTAAAATTGAAGCTTGGCATTTGGGGAGCTACTTTGAAAGGTCTGACAAGCTAGTAGTAGTCATTCACCTTTTTTTAGTTGCCTGTAGTTCAAGGCAAATCTCTCTTAATATTATCAAGCAAGAAACTCTATCTCACTACCAAAGCCTTTAAAGAAAGTCTGTTTTCTTGAGGAAGCAGTTCAAACTCAGTGCAATCTCACACATCAGAAGCACATCTGACCTAAAGCTTTGCTTCTCCTTCCTTGAACTGTTGCAGGCGACAATCTACCAACACTTGTCTCGGATTAATGATGGACTTAGACCCGTTGTTATGGCGACACAGACACATTCACCCCCAAGTTTGTTTTCTTTCCTTCCACGCTGTCAGTCCAAAGCCTCAAGTGCTGCTGTGCTGCGTGTGTGGTCGTGAGTGAGTGAGTCGTGCTTTAGAAAAAAATGATTTTAAAAGAGCTTTTATGTAATTATTCCATAAACATGACCCACTTGTGTCCCAAAACATGTTCAAACCAAACGGTAATCAGGAAGCAGGATGAAGCCAGTTTGAAAATCAACATAAAGAAACTCTCCCACTGCCACAATCCCAGCACCTGTCTGCAATCAAGTCCTGATTAGTGGTAGTGCAATTCTGGAGGTTCTCAGCTTTCAAATGAGGATAGCATGTTCACATACCGTATAACATCTGCATCTTAAAGCAGTAGAAGATTAGTTGTAGTGTCTGCAGCCCATATTACCTTTTAAATGTCCTACAAATATCATACCTACAAAAAGTGCAACTCTGAATGAGGAACTTATGGACACTATGGCAAAAGTGATGGTGATGATGGTGAATAAAAGTTGGGGTAGATCTTAAATTACCCATTCGGTCAGTGGGGCAATCTGAGCCTGGGGAACCTCCCTCAGATTTGTGCCACAGGATCTGTTAGGAATACCAAACAGGAGGATTTTACTTTGATTCTACACCAGGGTCACCAAATCATGTATTGTTGTTTTTGCCATATTTTTTGATGCTCTATTCATTTTACATTTGCAGGGGCTGCACTACAGAATCAGGAGTCGGAACACAATTTGAAACGCTGTATGAAACAGTTATTTTTTCACGTTTACAAACTGGACCACCCAAAGAAAATTTTAGTCCTGGTCCCAATCACACAGCCATAGTACTATCAGTAGGATATTTTGTCCCGTAATTGCCCTGCTGCTTCAAGAGTCTCAGATGGAGATCGATAGCACTTCTATTTCAGTGTCACTCGTTAACGGGGCACAGAGCTGGCAGAGAATATGGCCAAAGCTAAACTTAGATTTGTCAAGGAAATTACTTTTTGCACAGCTAATGATATTTACATGAGTCATGAATGACAGTGTATATTGCTCACAAACTTACAGCAGTAGGAATATGATTAAAAAGTCCAGTTAAAGTAAGGGGAGTTGGTGGAGCAACTCTGGTTAATTTGATTTCCACAGAGCCGATAGCATCACTGAAGGACAGACAGGAGGTGGTCAGTGCCTTATCTTGTGATTAACAATGGAGCGGAAACCAGAGAAACTGCCTGGAATTAGTGACTTTCATCAATGATGCGTTTGATGCGACTGAAAAATACTGACAGATGACTAAAAATCTGATGTATCAGAGGTTATTTTCTCCCTGTGTCTTTCATATGATACTTATCTTTATTTTCTGCTATTTGTGATCCCAGAGTGGTGTGGGTGATGGATGGCTCTATCCCGAGCTGTTGGAGACTCTAGAGACAAAGCTAATGGCCTCTGCAGCAAAGGCTTATGGGCCCTTATTAAGGAGCCTATCTTTGAAAAGAGTGCAGCACTCTCCCCTTACCTCAAAGGCCTCTGTGCAGTTGTGGGTTAGCAGCCTCTGCTGACGCTGTGCCCACAGTGCACAGTATCCCAGGGCCTGATAGAGTTACACACAGTATAACCGAGTTTAACATGTGCTGTCCTGTCGTTCCAGGTACCTGGGGATCACGCGCCCTCTCACGTACCCAGCGCGGCAGAATGGCCAGCTCATGGCCAAGATGATTGTGGGCGTGTGGCTGGTAGCTGCCTCCATCACGCTGCCCCCTTTCTGTGGCTGGGCCAAGAACGTTCACACGGCCGGAGTGTGCCTCATTAGCCAGGACTTTGGCTACACCATCTACTCCACAGCAGTCGCCTTCTACATCCCTATGCTGGTGATGCTGGTCATGTACTACAAGATCTTCAGGGCGGCCCGTAAGAGCGGGGCTAAGCACCGCTTCACTGACCTGTCCCGCCGTGAGCGCCTGGAGACAGTGACTAATGAGACGCTCCGCATGCAGGGCTTAAAGCCCCCTGGTGTGGCCGAGGAGTGTGCCGCGCTGTCCCGCCTGCTGAACCGTGAGCGCAAAAACATCTCTATCTTCAAACGAGAGCAGAAGGCAGCCACTACTCTGGGGGTGATTGTGGGGGTGTTTGCCGTGTGCTGGTTGCCATTCTTCATCCTGTCCACGGCCCGCCCCTTCATCTGTGGGGTAGAGTGCAGCTGCGTGCCCATATGGCTGGAGCGCATCCTGCTCTGGCTGGGCTACGCCAACTCCCTCATGAACCCCTTCATTTATGCCTTCTTCAACCGGGACCTGCGCTCCACGTACCGCGACCTGCTGCGCTGCCGCTACCGAAACATCAATCGCCGCCTTTCTGCAGTGGGCGTCCACGAGGCGCTCAAAGTATAACCAATCATGACGGGACAGTGGTACCCCCGGAGCTAAAAGGGTGTCCTGTAGATAAACAGAGCAGACTGGACACTCTGGAGGAGGCTCTGTGTGTCCTCAGCACAGACGCCATTCTTTCAGGCTATTTTAAGACAGAGAATCACAGCACTAACACTGCTTTGTGAAAAAGCCACATTTTCATCTTGTGTCTGTAGTTTTAGCTGATTAATATAGTGGGAAAGGAAATCACACATAAACACGATCAATCATCGGAGCTCTCCAGAGAGAAGCTGAGTGGAAAATAATGTCTGTAAATTACTCAAAGTGACGTTTGTATTGTGGCACACTTTCATCTGAATACTTTAAATTTGACTCATTATTGTTTGTATGTGTCCATTGCCTTTTCAAGTTACGTCTGACACTTGATGCCAATTCTTAAGAAGTGGATAAAAAAGTCGTGCCATAAAATGAACCTCGTGGTTTGGTGTCTGCATGGAACATATTTGTCAGTAAAAACGCTGTAACCTTAATTCATAAAAAGCTAACATTTTGTGAATGGCAAATGACACTTGAACTCATGACAGACTGTTTTACTGTGTGCTGTGAGGAAACTTTCACTCTGAGTGAACACACACTTAGTGACCAGTGTTTTTTTTCTTTACTCACTAATATGGCAACACACCCTATGCCTGAATAAGCTGCTGTTGCTTTAAGACTTTGTTGTCATGAGGGTAATGTCCTACAGAATTCGATGACTGCTATTCTCACGTCATTAATGATATAATGTCGGTCTGCAGTGTGTACTTTTTCTACCTCAATTTTGGAGTTATCTTTACAATTTCTCTGAAAAGATGATCTGCTGTCTTGGACTGTTTTGTGATATTCATTTTACAACCCAAATTCAGAAAAGACCAGCCCAACTCTAATATCTAACAGAAAAACATCATGATATAACTTTTTAAGCACCAGTCTCAGAAGAGTTGAAGCTAAGATTATTCTTTCAAGGGATTTTTCTGTCCTATTTTCAGTTTTGTTTTGCCAATGCCAAATGTTTAAAAATGTGAAATATTTATATAAGATATATTTATGAACCAGTTTTTAGAGGTGGGTAGAAGTCAGTTACAGCCACTGAAATACAATTGCTTCAGTAATGTTTTGAAGAAACTGTGCTATTACTTCTCTGTGCGTAATATTGATCTATTTTTTATCTGTTAATTTATTCAGAAATGATCTGTTGCCTTGTGAGTTGGATTACATCAATACTAAAACAAACATCTTACAGTAACTCAGTTAATTCAGGTTATTATTTGGATGACTTCCTTTGACTTCTGAGTAGACTGATCTAAAAACAACATTACTCTTCATTTTTGGCTGCTCTATCCACCTCTGCCAGTTCGACAGTAACACCAGCCGATAATGTTTATGTTGTTGAAATTGAGGCTTTACGCAGCGCCCCCACTTTTCTGAATTGAGGTTGTTGTGTGTCGAGTCACCGCTCTCCAAAAGGCCCCGTTAGTCGCTCTGTTCTACTGCCTTTGTCACAGCCTTGAGACACAACCTGGAGAGGCGGCATTTCATCACTTTGTAAATAAAGACACCGTGGATCGAACTTCATTCATGATGTGGAGTGTTTTGAGCTTTGCATGAGCGGCAATTTCTTATTTGTTTTTTAGAATCATATTGTGTTAATATATACATTGGTATGCATAAGTATCGGCCCCCCTTTAACTTTTTGATATTTTGCCACGCTATGGACCATTAACATATATATAGTTGATTGAAATTTTATGTGAAAGACACACACAAAGTCACACACAATTGTGAAGTGAAATGAAATTTATACATGATTTTTATTTTTTTTAATAAGTAAAAAACTGAAAAGTGTGATGTGCAAAAGTGTAAGCACCCTTTCCTTTTAGTGCAACCAATTGCCTTCAGAAGTTTCCTGATGATTTCTGAATGATCACATGTTGACCCAATGCCTAAATAGAGTCTAACTGTGTGTAATCTAATGTCAGTTCCAACACAGCTGCTCTGTGATGGTCTCAGAGGTCTGTTAAGAGACCATTGTGGACCAGACAGCATCATGAAGTCCAAGAACACACCAGACAGGTCCGGGATGAAGTTACTGAGAAGTATAAAGCTGGGTTAGGTTATGCAAAGATTTCCAAAGCTTTGAACATCTCTCAGTGTACAGTTAAATTCACCATCCAGGAATGGAAAGAGTCTGGCATCACTGCAAACATACCAAGACCCGGCCGTCCTCCTCAACTTACTGACCGAACAAGGACAGCACTGACCATAGCTGTTACCAAGAAGCCAATGATGACCCTGGATGAATTGCAGAGAGCTACAGCTCAGGTGAGGGAAACTGTACAAAGAACAACTATTAGTCGTACACTGCACAAATCTGGCCTTTATGACAGGGTGGCATTTTTGAAAGAAAACCATAATAATAATAAAGCCACATTTCTCTACACATGGAGCCACATTTCTCTACTTTGAAAGATGTTCAAAGGTTTGGAAGTCTTTTTATCACCTAACCCAGCTTTATTCTTCTCAATAACTTCATCCCGGACCTGTCTTGTGTGTTCTTAGACTTCATGATGCGATCTGCTCCCCAATAGTGTCTTAACAGACCTCTGAGACCATCACAAAGCAGCTGTATTTGAACTGACATTAAGTTACACACAGGTAGACTCTATTTAGTCATTGGGTCAACATGTGATCATTCAAAAATCTTCATTAAATTTTAAACTCTTAATGTAATTGAAATCAATTCATGGACTTCTTCTTCACCTTTTTATTTATGTAAACTGCTTTTTGCACATCAGCCCAGTAGAGCGCTGTGGTTTGCAGGACAACACCTGCTGGGGTCCTCAGTCCCAAAAGTTCCTTTTCAGTGGCTGGTCCGAGGCTCTGGAACACTCTGCCTGTTGAGTTACGAGCCATCACTGACCTGACATTGTTTAAAGCTAGGCTGAAAACATACTTGTTTAAAAAAAAACTTTTTTTACTACATTGCCCTTATGGACAGCACTTTGGTTCAGCGGGTGCTGTTGTAAAGCGCTATACAAATAATATATATATTATTTATACTTTTTAAAAAAAAATCATGTATGAATTTCATTTCACTTCACTTAGTGTGTCTTTCACATAAAATTTCAATTAACTATTTTTATGTTTATGGTTCATAGCGTGGCAAAATGTCGAAGAGTTAAAGGGGGGCCGATACTTATGCAACCCACTGTAGGTCCAGCATTAATTGCAGCTACAGAAAATCGAACCCTCAGCACATCATCAGTTACGTGACTCAGTCACATATGTGTCATCAACGTTGACAGCATCAATATACAGTATTGTATAGTGGCAGTAGTTAGTGGCATTGCTGGTAGCGGATAATAGTCCATACCTTTTCTTTATATGTGTGCTCAGAGGCAGCAGTGACAGGCGCCTATTTGAAGCACAGAGAAAGCGCCAGGTGCAAAGAGTGCCTACCATAAACTAACCTGTAAAAGATACATTCTTATCCCAAAACTGAAATAGATCATGAGCAAATACCTCGTGACTATTTAGCTCGTAGACGCTTCTTCATCCTGTCATCTTCTTAAAAAAGCGTGTTATTGTTAAGGTACAATTTATTGCCCCCATAGGGAAATTTGATGCCGCTGGGATGAAGAGGATTATCTGCAGAGTTTTTTCTTTCGAAGACATGACTTTCTCAAAACACTCCAGTTTCTGTACATGAACAATCTACATTAACACATCCTCCAGCTCCTCCAACTGCTCTTTTTGGCCCTGAAAGATGGACGAAAATAGACTGGAGAGACTTCATACAAAACAGAAAGAAAGGAAACGAAACGCAACAATATTTCTAAATAACACCTTCATTTCAAGAGTTGGTGAAAATCTTTTGAGTCAGCCACCGTAAGTACTTTCTCAACTCCACTGTCACCGCCCAGCTGTTTGCATGCATTATACATCACTGGTTTGACATTGATTACACTCGGCCAAGTCTTTCACAGTTCAGCGGTCTGAGCACTCACTATTAGCTCACGCGTTCATGTGCTAGTCTGCTTATTTTGAGTCTTTTTTTTTTTAAATCACATGATAAAAAAGGTAAAGCGCGGCGATGTAGCCTTTGCCAGCATGCTGACATTTAGTTTAAGCTGCAGGAAAAAAGCAGACGGCTATACTGAATCCTTAAAGAAGTCCAGTGTCCCTTGGGCCATGTCAGCCGCCGTTACTTCTGGCGTCTGAGCAGCAACACATCGAAAACTGTGCCATCCCTTCTTCACCCAATGGGAGGGGAAAGGCAAATGTTTGTATAGTATGTAATTTATTCATCACGGTGGAAAAAATTGCAGAATTTGATCTTAAGATGCCAAGAGGCCCAACTCGAAGTGCTGCCAGTTGTGGGGGTTGACGGAGTAATGTATTTGCTCTTCTTAATAAAGCTATTTTTAGCACGCTGTGGTAATTAGTACAGGAAAAATAATCTGAAGAATGTAAGTATGGACCTATTTGGGCTTGTAGACCCACACAAACCTTGGACACTGCTGATACAGTGGGGGAAAAAAAGGATTTGGTCTAGACTTTCTATTGGATTTTTCCCCCACTGTGTTAGATTGAAGATCAAGATTTGTTAATTTGTCAAACCACGTGAATGGTTTGAAATTATGTTTCTCTCATCCTTGATTGTGGAGTGAGGGGAGGGGGAAGAGGGGTGGGAGGGAGGTTTGGGAGTTCAGCTTCCCGATGGCCCTGTGTACGAAACTGTTCCTCAGTCCACTGGAACTGACCTTAATGTTACTAAGCCAATAATACACGTATGCACTTTTATCCCCTATCATTTAATCTATCTATTGGTTAATTATGCAAAACTTCACTTAAATATACATCCAGACTCCCCCCCCATGACATGACTTACATGTTTGAAACCATAGTCTTAGGATAATAAAACGTTTTTTTCCCCCTTTATGACAAAGGTGTAGGTGCAGAGTTAGTTCTGATTTTGTCCAACATTCCAGTTTCGTGCTGCAATATTTCTTTGGGAAAATGTATGAAGAACTTACTGTTTTTGAATTGTAATTAACACAACACAAAACATTAATGACGGAAAAAGGCTATGGTGAATATACAAGATAAATGTATGGTACGTTAATGTCAGATCCAGGGGCTGAAAACCGGCCCTGGACTCTGACCAGCCTGGCCCAAATTAGCGTAAATACCGACACTTCTACAAAAAAACATATTTTAACCTCTTTCGGCTTTACCCAAATATCAAAGCATCTCGACTGTAGAGCAACAAGCTACAAAAGTGATTGTAACTTTTTGTCATGTCGCCGTATTTTTGTCATGTATTTGTTATGTTTTCGTCAAATTTTGTGGCTTTTCATTGCTTTTTTTCATTGCTTTGTCGTTGTGGTTTTGTCTCTTTTTTGTCCGTTTTTTGTTATGTTTTCGTTGGTTTTTCATTGCTTTTTTCCATCGCTTTTGGTCATGTTTTCATGTTTTCTCACGTCTTTTGTCACTGTTTTGTTGCTTTTCCGGCACATTTTTGTTCCGTTTTTATCCTCGTTTTCGTTGCTATTTTGACTTGCTTTTCTTTTAAGCTTTTAGATTTGGACAAGAGGTTCTTCTGTGCTCTTCCAGAATGGACATATGGCCGGTCCGTCCCTGGTCAGATCAGAAATGTGAACGAATGCAGCAGCTCTGTATCACCACATAAACACTGTACAATTTCACTTTGCGCAGACAAAAAGACATGTTAAAAAAGTAAAGGAAATATACATAAACTTCCCCCGTTAGATTCCCAAAAGAGAAACACAAGAAACCAGCATTTCTTCACATTGATTTCTTACCGCTCGTGTGTTGTCTTTTTTACTCACTCTCTTGCAGTAGTATCTTGCTGTTGACTCATCACAGCCTTGTATTTTCACACATGTTCGCTGCCCTGATGCCAACACTCTGAGCCGCCCACACAGTCAGCTCGTTTGGGATTAGCCTCTCCATTGTTCTGCCCAAAATCTGTGACAAATATCCCACAGTGAAGGAGGCAGCGCAGATCCTTATGCTGCCGAAATGTGAGCTTCAAATGATGACATCCTACTATTAATACACCAAACTGGCCTTCTATTTTCAGCACTGACATGTCGAACCGCAAATGTTATTGCCCCGTAGTCAAAAATCACGAAGAGTCAGATCAGCCAAGTTCACGATACTTATTTCTCTGGCATGCATGTTACAATACGTTTTTGACACGACTTCAGGGAGGAAGAAGAAAAAGGCGAGGGGGGCAAAAGTAACCAGATATCTTAATCCTAGCAACACACTCTTTTATCAACTTTGCCGCTTTTTCTCCTTGGAATACTTGGAAAGATGGATATTGCCGGACACAATTACCATACAATATACTTTCATTTCTGCAACAACACAATACTCTTCCTGCCTGGAGAGCTCATGTCATTTACAAATTGCACTTATATCTGAGAGGTTTGAAGCACTAGATAACGGGGGTGTTACGCACAGAACCACACTAAATGCTTTGACTTTTAAAGGCTTTACAATAGAGTGATATCACACTGAGGCGGTAATTTACCATAATGAGAAACATTTGTGCCCTTAAAAGGAACATGCCACATACTGTGATATGTTCTTACCTGAGCTTAGACAAGATGATGTGTACCTGTCTGGTCTTTGTGCGTGTGCTCATATAGACCAAAGATGTTGTTAGCATTAAGCCTCTCCCAGCATGTTCCTATAGCTAGGGGGTGACGTTAGAAGCTACCCAGCTCTTCAATGTTTTCCCTATTTAAATACAGTTACATGAAAAGTCACACGATCCAAGTCTAGTCACACAAAATGAAACATGTCCATTTTCTCTGGATAAAAAAGGGAACTGTATTGACATGTTTGATTTTATGTGACTATACTTGGATCGTGCAACTACTCATGTAACCGTATTTAAATGGGGAAAACATAGACGAGCTTGGTCGCTTCTAACTTCACTGCCGTTTGGGTCCATAGAGGAGAGAAGAGGCTAAATGCTAACAACGTCTTTGGTCTTTTTGCGTGACTGAGCAAACGCGTAAAGACTAGACAGGTACACATCAACTTGTCTAAGCTCAGGCAAGAACATATCTCAGTATTTAAAAACAGTGGCCTGTTCCTGTTCTTAAAAAAACAGTTTGGTCTCTACTTTCAATAGGGCAGTTTACAGCACAAAGAATTATAGCTCGTGTATCTTTTGTAATTCTCAACAACTGCTAATGGCCAATCAAACCCCTTGAAGGGTCGAATTTGGCCCGCGGTCCCCACTTTGACCACTGCTGAGTTGTGGAAAAATGTTCACGTTCCTTTTAATATTATGGGAGATTAGGAACACAACAAGTTTGATCAAACTGTGCCGTGTTTCAGACTTGTTACAGTGAATGTAGTGTGGGAGTGAGTAATTGGTGGTGTTGGTTGGAGGGCTGATGGCATAGGTTGGCAGTCTTGCATCTGTCAGTCTACCTTTGGGCGACTGGCAGCGGTGACAATTTTTCCATGACATTTACAAGCACAAACTAAAACAGGACATGAACACCCAAAGGGCTAACAGAATATTACTTCTCGGCAAACATTGCACCTCTAAATTTCCTTACACATTCTCTCTGTGCAGTGTAAAATATGTTGGACAGCCAGCCCGTGTCAGTCAGTAGTCGGACTCGGTCGGACAGGGTGTTAGAGCGTCCTGACAAGGCACAGGGGTAGTTTTTCGGTTCACAGAGGAGTTCTTCCCAGTGGCGTCCCATTCACTTAGAGCTCTCGTCTGTCTGTGCCTGCCCCCTGTCACTGCGCATTGCTCCTGATCAGTGCGGGACGGGGTCGTTACTTAGCTCTCTCCTCCCGACATCCACTGGAGCAGCATCTGCCCCCTTCGCTCTTCAGGGACTGCACAGTGCACCCGATCCACGGTCAGTTGTGTTTAGAAAGATATGACAAGATAATAGCTCCAAAAGAAGGGCATATCCATCAAGGCTCTATAGGAATAATAGATTAGGAAATAGGAAAAATAGGACATTTCTGAGAATTATAAAAAAAAAAAAAAAAACTAACATAAAGTATATATATATATATATATATATATATATATATATATGAACTGATTATTCATCTTATTCTGCCCTGCCCACTTTTTCTTCTTTTTGCCTCGGATCGGCACTTCCGTTGTTTTGGTACTTCCGGAAGAGCGTGAAGTGAAGTGGAGAACGAGGGGAAATGTTTACACCAACAAGTCAACAGTGCACAGTTTCTCTGCGAACCTGAAAACGGTTTTGTGTCCATGTAGTAACTGATTTTCTCTTGACGTCTGCAGTCCTTTGTAAAATAATAGGAGTAAAGGGGCAGGCACAATTCAAGTAGGCGCCCACGGGAACTTCTGTAATAAGGTGAATCCTTGAAGTGAATAGTCGAGATAATTTAACATCTTTCGACTAGACCTCTGACCAAAATGTGCTCTGAAGCAGTTTGGATCTGTTGCAAAAAAATGGAAGAAAATGGTGCTATTTCACCAACCCTGCAAGAAAGAAAACCAAATGATTTTGGTGGGGGTTGTTTTGATTTTAGTTTGTGGTTTTCCTTCTCTGACAACAACCCAAGATTATTGTTTTCATATCTTTAAAGTGTATTTCTGACAAATAAATGAAAGATTCAGTGATCTTCAATTTGAACGTACACCTGTGTATATGATGCTTCAGTACAAATATCATGTATGACATTATTTGTGATCAAGTCTGTGTCTTATTGCATGCGTGCCCTTTGCAGAGGTTGTGTTTTCCAACACCCAGTGACCTTCGAAGAAAAATCTTCAAAGGTTGTATCCTGTCTACCTCAAACCGACTGCAGATTTCAATGCTCACTGACACAAGAGGCTGCATCTGTGGCTTCCAGAGCTCTGTCACGAATCAGCCGCTCCACCGATATTGATTTGAATGTACATGGCCACAAGGAATGATTTTCAAGCTATTTATAAGGACTATATCAAATGTGTAAAGTGGGTTATGCTTTACTTAGTACAGTACACAATAAGGGATAATGAGGATAATGCACCTTATCAATGTTACGGACCAGGGCCCATGTGAGGTATTTGGTAGTAGCTATAACAGTTACTGCCAAATACCTCACATGGTATTTTGACGTATTTGGTACTACTGAAACCAAAGCAGTAGTACAGCTTTGGTTTCAGTAGCAAGAGGAGCAGTGATAATAGTACGTATGTAATTAATACATTTTTATGTTTTACAGATTGATTTTATAGATCTGCTTTCTTGTAATTTGATGCAACTGTGACACACTTTGAATTACCTTGTGTATGAACTGTGCTGTAAATAAACATACCTTGCCATACATGCAGTAGTGATTGCAGTGTTGGGGAACATCACCACTGGTTCCACTCGTCACATGTTCTAAAAGCAGGAAGTAATTTCAAATGCAAAATCCTACCTCACGATAAATCACATGCTCGAGCTGTGCTGCTCATTTATCTCCTATCTATTTTCCCAAACTTCCAGGAAGCCGAGACGAGCCACCGACTCAGTATCCGGCAATTAGGGTTTATTTAAGTTCTCCATTTGCATGCAGGAGGCAGGGCTAGTGCCGTTTAGCCTTGATCACTTCTAGCGATCTGATCCTCACTGTTATAAACTTATGTTTCTCAAAGGACAGCAGCAGATTGAATGGATGAACTGACTAATGAAACACTGGGCATATTTAAGTCTGAATTGGCTAATATGTCTGTTGTTATACCTAAAAAGCAGATAGCATGGACATCATTGTGCATCTGAGCTGTTTAATGTCAGACGAATGTAGAGCGGTTTGTGTTGTCCCAGATGGTGGTTATGAAACAACCAAACAATCTGTACATTGTATTCAAACGACAGAAAGAAGGACGATGCCTTTGAAGATACAGTATTAACATTTATAAACAGTAGCTGTTGACACTGAAACAATCTGGGCAAACATTGTGCATCTTAGAAAAGCCAATAAATGATGTTGCTCGTAGGTTTGTAGCTTTGTATGAAGTCGGATGAAGCGGATGATTATTGTTTAAGAACACATCTTAATATCCTGTAGTTCATGATACAGGTAAATTTAGGGACAATGTTGAGAGCAAAGCTTTACATCGAGTGAACGTTTGTAAGAGAGTGAGCGAGGTCCCAATGGAAGTCCGAGAGTATGTAGTGTAGTTACATATACAGTGGAAATTCAAACTATAAATCAAAACTGATGGTTGGACAACTAAGAACATGTAATTGTGTTGTCATTTCACAAGTGATTGAAAGTGCGTTACTCTTACTACTTTTTGAATGTACCTTTTCAATTGGCAATAAAACCTTTTCTGATTCTGAAGGCAGCACACTGAAGAGACTGTGTGACAGGTGCATGAGATCACCCGCGATTCTTAAGGCTTTTTGGGTGAGTCGGGAGGAGTAAATGTCCTAAATAGAGGGACACCAAGGATCTTCTCAGCCGCTCTTTCTAGGATGATGTGCTGGCACCATACCAGGAAGCCCGTTTCCGCCATGTTTAAAAAACAAAAACCCAACAGGAAGTCGATTCTTTGTTTAAAGCACAAAATTTAGAGCTTCAATCTCGAAATTACGACTTTTAAACTCCTTCTATGAGTTTAAATCTCGAAACTCTGAATTGCAAGTTTTTAAGATCAGTGATCAGACGTCAGGACAAGGGGAGGGCAGCGGAACCACCGGCGCAGATGTAAACAGTCAGAGCCATGGTGTTGTGAACCGGAGCTACAGCAGCTTTGGGAGTTTTACAAAGACACACATGTGAACATTGGGCCTTTATGAAGCACGAGCAAAGCTAATGCTACGAGCTAAAGTTCGGATTGATGTGAAAACGAGCAATACGCACACATAAAGTCAATAAAACCACCATCTACATAAAGCATCTGTTTAACAACGATCACACACTGAGCCAGGCTGGTTGATTTTGTAGTTTATTGCTCACATTTTATGTACAAATGGTCGTAGCCGGTTGTTTAGCATCCGGAGCTAACTAGCTTTTTAGCAGCTCTAGTAATACAAGTAATATGCACTAATGATGTCAATGAAGCCGGTAACTACATAAAGCAGCCTTTGAGATTATCACCCACTGAGTCGGGATTGACACATACTTTTCATCAACAATGAGCTGTAGGCGATTGCACATGCTGACCGGGCAAACCTCGACTCCACAGGCAGCATTTTTCAAGCGTATGGGCTGGATATAGGCTGAAAGAGACAGGAAAATTTTGTGTTTTAAACAAAGAATTATGACTTTAAATTGAGTTTTTATTTTTTAAACATGGCAGAAACGGGCTTCCATAGGTTCTTGATTCTGCATCATAACACACATTTTTCATCTATAGATTTCTAGTATCTCTTGTGTAACTGAAGTAGCATAATGGCAGCATTATGGAAGCAGCGAAGCCGTACAGTTTTGTAAGAGCCACATTAAACAACCTTAATGTTCCTCATGTTTGGCGTACATTATGTGACGATCATGAGTGTCCATTACGATGTTGTGTAATGGCTTTTTCAAAACATCTATCTGCTAATGAAGGTCTTGAAAATACATTAGCTATAACAAAGCACATAAAAGCTTCAAAATTCTGTTTTTATTTGTACAATATTGGGCCAAAATGCACAGGTCCGTTTGAGTTTGGCTTGAGCAGTGAACAAAGGCGTGGTGACTGGACGGATATCCCTGACCCTGTGGGCAACAAGCGCTCGTGCTTCACAGCTAAAAGGTTCAGTGGGCCTTTCCGGGTTATGTTAAGGTAAAAAAAAAAAAAATATATATATAGTATATAGAGAGGGTTATCATTTTGGACTTGCCTGGCAATTACACCTCTGCAATACAAGAATATTGGACTTGTTCTTGCATGTATTTCAATAATACTGCATTAGGATATTTAGAAAACTTAGAACTTAGAAAATTTTTAAAAATGTTCGCTGAACATGTGTCATGTGTCCTGTCTGCTTTTCCAAACTGGGAATGTGCAGTCTGCAGCAGAGTATATCCTTGCATGGTCAGCTCAGAAAGTCAAAACGCTTGCAAAACATGTATTATTTTAATGTGTGTGAGTGAATGGAGGGGCCGTGAGCATGGGGCTGGTTGTGGTCCAAAGTTTGTTATGGATCTCCCACATTCTCACAGGACACTGTCAGAGCACTGTGGCTACAAAGGGGCCCAGTCTGACCCACTGATGGTATTATCCACTGTCAATGGTCTGACCTGATGTGGTGGAGTGTGGGCAGATGGCCAGGTTCACCTTTAATGAACTGTTTTTTCATTGACCGCATGTGTGTCCTTCAGCCTTGCTGTACAATCACTGTCGGGGAAAATGACCAATGTCAAGTATGGACTTGAGCGAAACATCAGGAACTATCTGAAGGGGGAGGCAGTAGCACAATGGTCTGAAGGAAGGTCGCTCTGCACAGCCTAAGCACATGCTGTTACTGAAAGGTCAAACTTATTTTTATCTCATCAAATCACATATCAAGCGTATCTCCGATTTCTCCAGGAGGAATTACAATGGAATAATTTTAATATTCAGTGACTCAAAAAAAAAAAATCACAGCTCTTTTTTGCTCAGAGGGTGATATAATTACGCAGCGTGAAAAACAAAAAACAAAAGCTGCTTGACTCACCACTAAATAATAATAGGTGTCACCAAACCGACAAATACTAAAACTTTGATATTATCACTTTGAAAAGGTGCCACAAATCCCGCTCCCCCCCTGAGAGCTAAGTTATCATTTTATCCCCTTACGATACGGAGGGACGTGTGGAAATACTCCGAAAGATGAATCACACATCAGCCACGAAAAATCACACCTCTCGATTTGACACCCGCGCTTTTCACACTCGTCTGTGGCTCGATTCAGAGGGACATAAAGCCCAGATCCTTTTTGATCTGTTTGTGATGATGCTATCCTCCTGTAGGTCAGCCACGGTGTGAGAGAGTCCTCTGCAAAGGGAGCAGTGAGCGGCGGTGGCTGCGTGGGTGCTCTCCGGAGCCGGTGCCTTGGTGGAGGTTGTGTGACCCTGCTGCCACACCTTCTCAGGGGGTCTGTGCAGGTTACTCGGAGGCCGTGGGCGATGTCCTTCTCCTGGCACATTCTGCTCCTCTGGTGGTGATTTCTAACAAGTTAGTCTACACTCAGCCTTTAATATTTTAATGTGTGTGAGTGAATTTAGAGTGGAGGGGTCATGAGCATAGGTTGTGGCTGAAGGAAGTGATATGTAAAGCACTTTGTAGGAAAAGTGTTTTATTCATACACTTTGTTTTGATCTTCTATAATGTATGGCAATGGAGAGGACCTTCTGCCAGTTAGTACCAAACTGGTATCCCTGTACCAGACTAGTTTGTTGTCAACTTTCCTTCATAAAGAGCATATTGTAAAAGAGGCTGCTAAACATCTGCATCTTATTATAAAGCATTTGGATTGTGGGATTTTTTGGAATTGCTTGGTAGCTTCTAACTTCCCCCCAGTTTGGAGCTATACCTATGCCGGGAGAGGCTAAATGCTAACAACAGCATTAGCGTGACTGAGCGCACGCATAAAGATCAGACAGCTACGAATCAACTCATCTAAGCTCAGGTAAGAACATATCTCAGTATGGAAAAACAGTGGCCTGTTCCTTTAAGGCCAAATGGAACAAAAATATAGTGATGAGTGTGTAGTTGTACGACGATGTCACAGTGACAGGTCTTTTAAATGTGTTTTTGCGACACCGTGTATATTTTTTCATTCATCCAATCAAATTCTATCACTGCAAAAGTATCCTGTCTGGTCTGTACTTTTTCATTTTTATTCACTTTACTTAACTTGTTTTCAAAGTTAGGTTATGTCGAGCGGCTTTGGGGCTGGTTCACTGACAGACAGCTCAGCATCTTAAACCAAACTAAGCTTTCCTCCCTGTGCCGTAATAACAAAGGTGCCATCTGCCTGACGTCTCTGATATGATCTAGTGCTGTGGATGGTCCCAGGAGAAGGAGGAGTTCATTAAACCCTAATAAGTGGAGATTTGATTTGACATTAACCCTGCGCTGTGTTAACCATGGTTTGTGATTAAGCAGAGTCCAGGGTCAAAACAGGTCTCTCTGCGTCAAGCAAGGCCAAGCACTACATCATATTCACCTGCTGCAAAATTGACCTTTTCAAAAAATATGCACAATTGTGTTCAGTAATGTTTGTTGTGTTTGTTCAACAACAAATATTAATATTAACAACACAGGCACAAAAGAAAAAAAGATCCAATTGACTTTTCTTTCTCCACAAGAGAACCTCTGCTATAGTAGTTCAATCCCTTGAGGTCTAGGAAGCACTTCCCTTTCCCTAATATTTGCTGGAATAACAGAAGTGGCCTAATAACACAGATTAGCAGCATATATTTCTACAGCAAAGTAAAGAAGAGCATCTTCTCTGCATCGCCTTTGAGATATAAAGTTTAGGATTTAGATTTGTGTAGTTGACACAAATAGACCTGCTCTTCTGGGCAAATTTTGTACACGCGACTGAGAAAGTCATGCATTTATTTTTCTCAATAAAAAAGGACGTGATGTAAAAACTATATTTCACATATGCTTTAGCATTAGGAACCGTTGCCTCTGGCTCTGTTGGCAACACCATTACAAGTGAGGCTAATTGAGATTTACATCTTAATCATTGCATCGCTTTTTTGCACAACCATTTCAGCGTTTCTCACATTGAGGGCAATCACAATCACTTTACACCTTGGCGAAATGAAAGGGCAAACAATATGGAAGGAGCGCCTGCTTCTTCACAACAAGTGGCACTTGTGCACAGTGGCAACAATGTGACGCACCTGGGCTCACCTTTGTTGAGAGTGTTTTTTTCATTCCAAAGGGGTTAACATTTGAGCTGCTGGATATGCAAAGCCTTCTCTCCGTTGAGTTATTCATATCCCAAGCACGGCTCCTAGCACATGTGAATATCTAGTGTAATAAGAAAACATGATTGAGGTGCACACGAAGGCAGGGGTGAGCGGAGAATAGATTTCCTGCCACCGATCGTGTCCTGTAATCACTCCTGGAAGCAGCGTTTTCAATAATTCTGATACAAGCGGCGCAGGATGTCAGAGGTGGTGCTCCCAATCTATTCATGGATTAACTGTAATTCTCATAAAATAAAAATGTGATTGCGGGGGGGGATCGGGTTGTTTTGCAGGCAATCAGCTGTGGGTTCAGTTCACCAGTGTGACAGTGTTTTTTTCCCCGCACTTGTATTTATTAAATTTAAACGTTTTGAGAGGTGTGTAATATTTGTATAATGCCTCACACAGCGTGGTGGTTGTTAGTACAATGCCCATCCTTCAGCACCACAGCAATCCATGCTTTGAAATAGTTAAATTGTCCACAATGGGTCAAAGGCAGGGCAGAATACTCTGTTTCTCTGCAAGAAACGGTGCACCGCCTCGTAGGTTTGTCCCTGTTTCAGAGCGTTGTGTCCTGCACTGGTCAGCTCCTCCACCTCCTTCCTCTTCTTCCTGTACAGCTTGTGAATTTTTGCCCAACATGGGAAAGGCCACATATCGACTCCCTGAATGGTCAAATTCGTTCTAACGCCTGAAAGACACCTTTTTTAAACTCCACTATCCTTTGGTTTAGGGCTGAGGTAAGGTTAGGGTTAGGGTCACGTTGTTCTGTTGAGGTGACATGGTGCTCCACTTATTATTGGTTGCAATTGTCAAGTGCGTGACTGGCCTTTCCCATCTTGGGAAAAAAAAATGCATCTGCTCCACAAGCCACTATCTTTTGGGAAGAGCATAGCAGACAAAAATATTCCGTCTTATTCTCCACAAATAATACAATAGTGGGGATAGAAGGCTTAAGTGATTTAGCTGCGAGTTTTGCCCGTATATGTTTCCTGTAGCGCCTCTTGTGATGCCTCCACTGTGCTGCAGGTGTGGGGGGCTCATGGTGCCTTTTCAGTGTTTCAGAAGAAGAAATTTGTTGGTTTTAGGCCTTTGTTTTTGGGCTATTTTATCTGGGTCGATGCTTTTCTGTCAACTCTAGCCATCATTCTGTAGTTACGTCCTTGGGCAAGACACTTCACCACCTTTCCTCTGGGCCTTGTGTCAGTGATCTGCTGTGGCTATTGACAAAAGACTCGGATTTGGTTCTACAATACTACAGTTAATAATATGAAAGTTGTTGCACAGAGACACCAGTTACAAAACCTTCACAATCCAACGCAGTATCATGTGGAGAGAGTGTGCCAGCTGCTCCGCTATTCACCTCCCGTGTGTCAGCTGCTCATTGGGGATCTGCGGGTTTTAAAGAAGTGAGTGGAAAATGTTGTCCCGATGGAGAGGAAGGTCAGAATGCAGTCAGGCTGATCAAATTAGCACACTGTATCTCAGGGGGTAAAATCTGTAAATCCTACAAACATGGGTTCAGAAATGTGCGATTTGAAATAGACTGGAAGGTTTGTATGTTGCTCAACTGCACCGTTTTCTATCAAATGTGTTGTTTCAATTATTCACTGTTGTTCACCCCCACATTTAACTGGTTTTAATGTGGTTCTTGTGGGAGATTTAGGTGAGAATGTGATGCATCTCCTTGTATTGTTTTGTATAAATTAGAAAAGCGACAAATGGAAGCCCTAAAGATTCTGCTACCATTAAGAACAGAGCATTGTATTGTTGTGGATGCGAGTCCTGCCTCCTATAACACCCCCTTTCGACCTGAGCTGTCCTGCCCAATAAAGCTTAATAGCCAAAAAAGAAGAAGACACTATAAGGACACTCTAATCATGTCAGCTATATCCACCATCTGACCAGCATTGCCTCACTATTTCCTTTTAAAGCAGTACTAAGTAACTACATTACCTTAATAAATCCTTTCCGTGGTCCCTCTGGGGGTAATACAAGTGTTAATGGAATGATTGGGGGGTCTTTCATCTCCCGCTGGTGTCTCTGGCCAGAAAACCACAATTGCAACTTGGCTGCCAATATGTCGGAGCACCAATACACACTCATGGAATCACGAAGAAGAAGCTAACAGGCGAGCGGGCAAAGCTTATTGCGGGCTATCGCCACTTAAGCAGCATTTACAGCCAAGTTTGAGCGAAAAAAAGAAGAAGAAGAAATTCTATTGTGTAATTGGATGTACAATATCCCTCTCTCCTTTTGCCTTTTCTGTCAGCGCAGTATTTACTCTCACGAACAATTAATAAATACAAAATCGTAACATGCTACGACACCTGCAGTGGCGCTTATGGCCTCTAGGGGCATGCGTTGCTTTGTGCTGTTTTACTTTCATTTTTAATATGCTGCATATTGTTAACCAAGGTTTTAAGATTAGTTTTACTTTTACTCTTGTCAGTTTTAGCTGAGAAGGTTATGGGGAATAAGTCTCTTACCACATAAACAAGTGAGTCTTAACAAACAAGATTAAAACCTGCGACAAACACTCACCAACAGCACCACTAGGGTTTGACCACAGCATTATAGGCACTTTAAATATCTGCTATTAGAAAAAAGATGAAGCATTTGATTCTTTGATTTAGGACTAATGAGGTGGCCATAGAGGTGGCCATAGATCATTGTATGATATTATACACTGCTGGTCAAAATGGATTCTTTGTACACTTTTGAAATGTTCTCAATGGGCTTCACGGTGTAGTCACCAGTCAGTCTTATATCTTATGAAGCTCATTGAGAAAATGCCACAAACAAATGTTGAAGAATTATTTCACCCTTTTTGTTTCCTACATGAGTCCATATGTTCATTCATAGGTTAATGCCTTCAATGAGAATCACTTAATGTAAAAAGCATTGAAAATAAAGGATAGCTAAAGCTTAAAGGGACTATACAGAGTTTAAAAATGATAAAAAATTATGTATTTTCCTCCCCCTACATGTTCCAGCCATGACCTAATGTGTAGAATGAGCCCAGACCTGTTCACCACATCTGCCTCTAAAATCCTGCTCTGTCACTCAAAAAGGTGTTAATTCGGGTCTGAAGTGCCGTCATGCAGCTTAATATAGAAGCTGCAGTTACGCATAAGACCTGAGATGGCAGTAGTGAGTATAAAATCACAAACTTGCGTCTAGCCCCTTTAAAGTGTTTCTAAATTTTTAAATTGGTACTATAACTTTCAAGGTTCTTTTCGTTCAACACAAGGATTAGAGGCGTGGCCAGTCTGACGGTCCTGACAGGTCCATCAGACTGGCCACGCCCATGCCGCCCGGTGGTCTAATCCAGCACTTGAATTAGTTGGTTTCAGAGCCGATAACCTGTGCCTCAAACCAATCCTTGATCTGACTGTTTCTTATACAGTGATCCGAAAGAGCCGATTTTCTGTAGAGTCTGTATTGTTTCTTTCTCACATTTGATTTGGTGGCTGGCACTGTGTCACCTATGTATGTTTTGTTGTATGATTTAGGCCTATTCATATGGGGTTATATTGCGATATCACTTCTGAGGATGGCTCGTAGAGCGGCTGAAACATTTAAAGGTTAAACAATACAACATCTCTAGTGTCTGACTAAAAGAACCTTGAAAGTCAGACACAATGAACGTTTCCAGGCTGAGCATTGTATGAGTCTATGGTACACGCACTGTACACACATTTTCCTTTTAAGTGAGATCACTAAACTCCTGAAAACGCAAATAATTTTAAATGATTGCATTTGCATATTTGTTGTTAGAAACCCTGCAGCACTGGGGTTTTACTCTTCTTCAAGGCCTATTTAATTAGATTCATATGAATTTAACATATCTGTAAAGCCCTTTCACATTCTGGTACAGAGCTTATAAACCCTCATAACTATCAATACGTACTAGAATTGTACTTTGTGATTGATTTTGTTTACAGTTATTCAAGAAATTTCAGCGATTGCCAGCATTCCCATTCCTCCTTATGTTGTTGTTATTATTACCTCCAAAATTCCATATTGATCGGGCTGTAAAAGTGGCACTGCTACCCCCTCCTAATAGAGCAGGCTCCAGCGTAAAACCTTTGGCCCCGAAGAGAATTTTGAAGAAACATTTATTCATAAATCAGAGACTAAACACATGAAAAGGACTCTAAAATGTGGAAAATACTGGCAATACTTTCACATTTCCCAGCAAAACACCACATTAGGTCATATATTATGTGCAAAGCTTATATTTGGATAAAAAAGGTGCTTTACTTTGGGCTACAATGGCAATGAAGAAAATCTGCCCTCCATGACACAAACTTGCCTACCCCTGTAATAGAGTTTAAATGGACAGAATTCAGGCTGTGTCTTTGTTTCCAAGAGAAAAATGATAATGACTAAATCTAAAGTTTATGTAAAGTTGGTCAGCGTTGGTGGCCAGTTAAATGGCTGTCGCTCTTGTCTGTCGGCCTCTTCATAAATTACGCAGTGACAGTTCAAACCGCGGCGTCCTCGGGCCTGACGAAGCAGAGCCGTTTCCTGTCAGTGTGAGTGACAGGTGAATGACGGCAGTGCAGTGTCGCTTCAAACTGGGAGAAATCCACTGGGCTCCCGACAACAATCTCTGCCGGCAGCGCACGCTACACAACATGACAGCAGCGTTAAAGCGTATACCTTAATGCATGTTTAACCCTTATGTTGTGTTAGCATCAAACCTGACAAGTTACAAACCTCTTTCCATTTTCACCATTTCAACACACCCGAGCTGAGGCGACGCGATATCCACAGAGACGCTCCATTGAACGCAGCACAGACGACAGACAAACACATAAATGAAATCACTGTAAACGTGTGATGCAAAATAATGTGACTCGCCGTTAATCAAGGCCTTTTCAGAATGCTTTTGTTTTTAAATGAGTACAATTATTATTTTTGAATCAATGAAATCATGTTTCTAAAGTTGTTCTGTCATCAAGGAAGTAATGTTGTGCTGCATGTTTTTTAAATCAAAGGTGCTTTATGCAACTTTTTGTGAGGGAAAAAAAGTTAATAGTTAAGGTATTTGACCTTTTAGTGACCCAGTGGCTGTATGAGTGCTCACCGGGACACTTCAGAACCGCTTGTTCGGCAGGATTTCACTGCTGACAGACCCTCTCTGTTCCCTCTTGATGAGAGAACAGCATTGTAACATGGCTCTAAAAAAGTTGATTTTGCACAATTCCCCCTTAACCCCTTAACACTGTGTGTCGCTAATTTACAACATACCTCCTCTTTCTGCAAGAATTTAGCATCAGCTGCATTTTTCTTTCCTGCTATGCCAATATTTAATAAACCTAAACCTAAAAACACTGATAATGCATGTTTTTTATATAATTGGAAATAAATTAAGGCATCAAGGGGTTAAGCATGTTATAACTTTATTTGAAATAAAATGTTTGTGTAAACTCTCAATATGAATGACACAGCTGTTAGCGCACTCGCCTCACAGCAAAAATGCTCTGGACTCCATCTAGGCAACTTTCTCTGTGGAGTTTTCCGTGTGCTCCATTTCCCCCTATACCACTAAAACAAGCACAATAAGATCCCCACTGAGCTCCACCGAAAAAACGATTATGAAATGTCAACGTGACTTATCCTGGAGCATGTTCGATCTGCTAACTTGAAGCAGAACTAAGTAACTCAAGCCCCTAGAGGCCATAAGCGCAACTGCAGGTGTCGTAGAATGTTGCGTTTTTTTACTCATTAATTGTCTGTGAGAGTAAGTACTACGCTGACAGAAAAGACAAAGGGAGAGAGGGATATTGTACATCCAATAACACAATGGAGATTATTTTTTTCTACTCAAACATGGCTGTAAATACTGTTTAAGAGGCGCTAGCCCGCTGTTAGCTTTTCTTAGCCGGTTAGCTTCTTCTTCATGATTCCATTAGTGTGGATTGGGAATGTGGATTGGAGCAGGGAAAGCAGCAAGTGAGGTTTTCTGGCCAGAGACACCAGTGGGAGATGAAAGAATGGACAGGACAGGAGATCCCATTAACACTTGTATAACCCCCAGAGGCACTACGAAAAGGATTTATTAAGGTAAACAAGTTACTTAGTACTGCTTTAGTAAACATAAACAGCTGTCCAATACAAAGTAGGGTTCAAAAGTCAAAATGGGGGACTGAAATGTGTTGCATGACTTGGTGCGTGACTTTGTTTGCCTATAGAACATCTGCTCCCTGTAGGTGACGCCTAAACACATCTATAGGTGTGAAAAGGGCATTAGTTATCAAACACGCAACAATCATCCAGATCGACTAAATATAGCACATGTAAGCTGTGGGCCGCAGATGAAAATCTCTCCCCGCGGCGCATATCTCACACGGGCCAAATGTCTGTGGGCAAATGACAGTTTGATTTGTATGAGTCTTAAAGGAATAGGCCACCGTTTTTACATACTAAGATATGTTCTTACCTCACTTTAGACGTGTTAATATATCCCCGTCTGGTCTTTGTCCGTGCGCTCTGCCAGGCAAACGGAGCACATACGCAGCCTCTCCCACATGTCACATAGCTCCAAAAAAGCTCACGATAGAAGCTACCAAGCTCTTCCACGAGTTCCCTATTTAAATAAAGTTACGTGAAGTGTTTTCATGCGAAGTATATTTACACAGAAATGTAACATGTCGATTTTATAAGCAAATAAAAAGGGGGACTATATTGTGAGGCGTAATGATACGAGGAGCACAGCGTCCGCGTAGTAACTCCTAAAGACTTCCCTCGCTCACTTCCGTCAATAACCTTTAGGAGTTACTGCGCGGACGTTTTGCTCCTCGTATCATTACGCCTCACAATATAGTCCCCCTTTTTATTTGCTTATAAAATAGACATGTTACATTTCTGTGTAAATATACTTCGCATGAAAACACTTCACGTAACTTTATTTAAATAGGGAACACGTGGAAGAGCTTGGTAGCTTCTATCGTGAGCTTTTTCGGAGCTATGTGACATGTGGGAGAGGCTGCGTATGTGCTCCGTTTGCGTGACAGAGCGCGCGGACAAAGACCAGACGGGGATATATTAACTCGACTAAAGTGAGGTAAGAACATATTTTAGTATGTAAAAACGGTGGCCTATTCCTTTAAAAGCATCAAGAGAGGCGAAGGGAGGGGGGTGCAGAATCACACTCCAGATGCAATAAGGAAGACTGTAGACTGTTGTTGTGACATGCAAATTGATATAAAACTACAAATTATTAAAGTCGTGAAAGAATCAAGAATTTTCATCCCGTTTTTTTTTTTAGGTGCATCCAATATACTATAAATTTAGCTAAAGGTGCATTATGTAACTTTTTATGCGAAAAAGTTGATATTTGTGAGTATTTGACGTTGTAACTCTGTGGCTTTATGAGTGGTCAGCATGGCACCTTTACTTTCGATCACGATTGTCTCTACAACAGTCCGGGATCAATTGTTTTGTAGGTTTTTTCTGGTGAGTTTTTCACTCCTGAGTCAGGAGTGAAAACCTTCCAAACAATCACTATGATGTCAAATACACAAAAATATCAACTTGTTTTTTTCAAAATAAAACGTTTCATAATGCAGCTTTAAACTGTTCGGAAATATTTAATCTGTATTTATTATCCCAAACTACATCCAAATCTATTCTTGTATCATTCATATCATGAGAATAATGTCATGTATTGTTTTATCTCGTGGATGTGTCTCGGCACAATCAGATAAATCAGTGGTTTTCAGGCTTTCAATTTGTCATCCCCATTACAAGAATTAAAGGGGTTCGTGACCCCCGCCCGTTATGCTATTCATTCCCGCTGTTAGTTGACACTGTGGGAAATGGGAGCATTAGCTTATATAACATTCTAAAAAAGCAAAGAAAAAAACAAATGGATAAATAAAATACACCAAATTTAGAAGAAATACTACTCTAATAGTACACACATGCTACAATAAAACAATAATACTTTTCTTTGATCTACATGATCAGGTGACCCCCGAATTCTTCTGATATCCCCCTCGTCCAAATGTGTAGTGAATTCTGTTGAGTAATTTAGTCTTTTTTTTTTTTTTTTACTAGATCAGATGAATAGATATTGGTTAATTGTTTTATTTAATTTGTTAAAGATTTGACATTGGGTATTTGTCAAAATGTGCCTAGAGTAAAAGTTTTAGTTGCAGCTGCATGTGGCATGACCTGCAACATGACCCTCTTACTCTGAATTTGTCCTCCATTAATCACTGGATGTGTCCCATCTGCTCCATGGCCCGGTACAAGAGGTGCTCAGACAGCTGCACTGAAGAGGCCGCTTTGGGTCAGAACTTATCCAAAAGTGTGTCCTGTTCCCACGCAGATTTTCACAGCTGCTCACGCTACACCAGAGATAAGAGAGAATGTGTCCAAAACCCAGTGGATGTACGTACTCGAACAGACTATAGAGGAATTAATTCCATAGTAATTGCGGATGAAACATAAATGGAAAAAAAACAACAGTGAATTCATTTTTCATTCAGTCCTCATGTGCAAAAACATCAAAAGAGGCTTTGATTTAGCTATACGACTGCTTTCCATATGCAGTCCCTGGGCAGGCGCACACAACACTAAAAATACACAGTAAAAACCTATATGCATCAACATGAGCTAATAAAAATACATCAGGTGGTTTCAACAAAAATACGCTTTACTTTTCTCAAAACAATCAGAAATTGTTTAAAAACCTGTCATAATGCTCTTCTTATAGTCAACTGACAAGCTGTAAATGCTCTTCCCTCCCTCTGCCGCCCTACGTTGTGTACATTTGATACTGCTCTGTATTTAATTATTTACTTTTGGGACCAAGGGTTTGAGAGTTACTGTATGTCATTTTGAATAGCTGTATGTGGGATGAGGATCAGCACCTCCAAATCTGAGGCCATGGTTCTCCACCGGAAAAAGGTGGCTTCCCCTCTACAGGTCGGTGGGGAGTCCTTACCTCAAGTGGAGGAGTTCAAGTATCTCGGAGTCTTGTTCCCGAGTGGGGGACGGATGGAGCGTGAGATGGACAGATGGATCGATGCGGCGTCAGCAGTGATGCGGTCGCTGTATCGGTCTGTCGTGGTGAAGAGGGAGCACCTTGATTTACCGATCGATCTACGTTCCCACCCTCACCTATCGTCATGAGATTTGGGTAATGACTGAAAGGACAAGATCGCAGACACAGTTGGCCGAAATGAGTTTCCTTCACAGGGTGACTGGGCGCGCTCTTTGAGATCGGGTGAGGAGCTCAGTTACCCGGGAGAAGCTGGGAGTAGAGTCGCTGCTCCTTCACGTCGAAAGGAGACTGTTTCGGAGTCCCCCTTTCGCGTCCCTTGGGAGGTGTTTCAGGCATGTCCTATTAGCCTCTGGGTATCTCTGTTCAGACGCTGCCTCCATGACTAGATAAAGTGGAAGAAAATGGATGGATGGATGGATGGATGGATGGATGGATGGATGGATGGATGGATGGATGGATGCACCCTTCATGATCTGGTCGAATCAACACTGAAACTAACTGAACTAGCCTGAGCTAAATATGTAGCTTATGACTTGTGATTTTCATCTCAAGAACAGATACATATTGTAAAAGTGATGGAGAAGCAGTGTGTGGTTGATTGCTATCAGTTAAAAACAGTAATAAAAATCAATCCACATACTGTATAGCACACTTCTTTATGTCTAATTGCGTCCTGGGTGTCAAAAAATGGTTGTTTTTCCTCCTAGCGTGATATTCAAAGGTCACGTGCAGTCCCAGTGTCCAGTTACTACATTTAAAGTTTATCAATACAAGCGTGTATTTTGACAGTGAGAGGAAGCTGAGAAAAGTCCCTGGGGTAAGACTACAAATCAATCTAATGACCTTCTAGAATGAAGCCTGTTCCGTTAACATTTCTCTATTGATTCAAAACGATGTGGGGGTAGACCAGAAACGGTGCAATTAAAGATAATGTAGACATGTCTGGTAAGAAGGTTCTGGGTTCATTTGAAGGTTTTATTGTGGGTACTGCGCTTTCTCCCATCAGCTACGTCCTCAGAATAAGATTATCAGAAGAACGGACAGAAGTGTGAGGATCGTCGGTCTGGAATCATTGAAACACAATGACGAGTATTTTAGATCATAGACATTGCTTATTTTCTTTTGTATTTACGCAGTTGGCTGGAATAACATTTTTAAAAGGTCCTCAATTTGCACAAAAAAAGATAGAAGCTTGTCTATATCGGGAGAGCAGCTGAATTATGGTGCTCACTGGGGACTCTTCACCTGAAAATGGCTTGTATTGAAAAGCTGTCCTCAGCGGGGGCACAACCCTCTGCCCACATGTCTCTAAAGGACTGGGCACACAGCCTTGACTCTCTCTCTCTTCCTCCATCTCTGTCTCTTTCTCAGCCTTTTTCTCTCTTCCCCTCTCCTCTCTTGCTTACTGTACAACTTGCACACTCACAACTGTAATTGCTGTCAGCGGCTGTGTGGTGAAAAGACTTTCAACGCCAAACTGCCTTAAAAAGCCTTTCCAGTTGGCTCAATGTCCAGATTTACTTAGGACGGCCTATTCTGAGCGGCGCTGAATGGTCACAGAGCAAGCCTGAAGAGTTGGCGCTTGTGGAGAAATATTTGAAGGTATTTGTGGTTTTCATTCGAACTGTATTTTTGCTCCATTTAGTTTGACAATATACTGTTGGGCTGATGGATTATGATAGCGTATGACCCAATGAGCACTTTCTGATAGAGACCATGAGGAAGAGATGAGATATAATATTTCCCATTCTAAACTATCAACACCAAAGACTTCAACAAATAATCAATTTGTGAGGCCACTCAAGTTATTTCTCTTTCGAAGGGAAACTACAAAGAGACACATAGACTAGTAAGGATTAAACAACGAGAAGCCATACATTATACCGTTTTAATGCACAACGTGGAGGCAAGCGGAGTGCATTAAAACTGTTTATTATACGGCTCTTCACAACGTAAGTAGAACGCTCCGTTGATTTGAATGGGATTTCCCAACGTTCTACCGGTCATTATTTTCTGATAAAGGACCTCTGAGAAAAATAATGACCGCTGCCAATGGCAACGGAGTTCGTGCTTTCATATCACTCCGCGCGTACGTAGTAGCGACACTATCTCTGTCCCCGTCACTGCGAGAGAAGTTGGGGGAATTGCTCGTGAAGTTAGCGTGAGTCTGACTTTCAACTTACCAAGAGATTCACCACCATTACTCCTCTCAAACTGCGCCTTCAACTAAGTAGCTAGGCAAGCTACTAGCCTTGCTGCTTCTAGCCTAGCAAAACGTTGCCGAGCAACGCGCAAACTTTTGGGAACTATTTGTCGCGGAAGTCATTAAATAAACCTTTCGACCTTCATAAAAGTGTACGAAGTTTATGTTGTGTGTGTTCAGTTGGCAAATGGCCGTATAATAAGCGGGATAATAAGCGGGATAATAAGCGGGATAATAAGCGGGATAATAAGCGGGATGTTTCGAAACGAGACCCCTCCGCTTTGCGTCGGGGTCCGGTTCACCCTGTCGGTGCTTATTTTACCGATAATGACCAGCGTTCTATACATTATCCCTTACATAATGCACGGTTCCAAGTTGTTTAATCCACTTATACCATGGTCCCACAAACTGAAACTGTTCATTGTGACCTGTTTGCTTTTTGTAAGTCCGGGGGCAGGAGTTATTTTATGTTTTAAGATGTTTTGCTTGTGCCTAGTTCCAGCTCAAAATGTTTGTCGTTACTATGGAAACAGCTGCAGTGGAGTGATATAGAACATGGTTTAACTGTTGCCGGACTAACGCATTTAACGCATGCCATTTAGCCAACCAGAATTGAGTTTTCACCCAGACAATGGTATAAAGTTTTTTTTATTTTTTATTCGTGCAGTCCTTATATTTAGTGGTGCTAAGCTAGTGCTAGGAAGCCGATGTCTGTGGTAACTAGTAGCCTACATTAAAAACCTCTTCAAATCATCGGGTCGTCCTCCAAACGTTGCCATATCTGATTTATAAAAAGCTCCTTTGTGTATTCCACGTGTAGTAATGTCGGGGTTAGGGTTAGGTAAACAAACTTCTGTAGAGCCAGTAACCTAGCAGATCACTCCGCCGCTGATCTCCGAAGCTGATGCCGCTCAAATATATAATTTTAAATGCAAAATGGTTATATTTAAACAAAACAAAAAATCAGTCAACACAGACATTTATATCGGTAGTCTGGTGTTATAAGTGATTTGCCTCAGGTGCACTGTGCTTGGGTCAGACTGTTTTTAATGCAAGTTTCTAGTTACCATAGACATGTGCCAGCCAAGCACTAGCCTAGCACCACTAAACTCTTCAAATATAAGGACTGCATGTATTAAAATTGTATATATTATATTAAAATTATATATATGTATCTCCAGGAATCAGCAACACTCTGGATAACTATGAGACCCATATGTCAAAAATCCTGAAATATCCCTTTAAGCAGCTCCTGTTGACTAAGAGCTTATACAAACACACAGAGAGAAATCTTTGCATGTCAGATCATGGATCAATCCCACGGCTTCCTATTTCTGACTCCAAGTTATTATTATTTGTATGCAGAAAATGCCACAGTATGCTTAGCTACTTTCTGACAGCTTATGCATATTAATTAGTTTGTTCTGTGGCCATCTGCCATTACGGTCACAATGGCCAAAATACACTCTTTGGATATCGAGCTGGGCTACGCTCTTCTAAGTGGACTGTTGAATGTGTTGTTTGGAGACTTGAATAGCGGAGATCTGAACGGTGCTGTTCATCTGACTAGTCTTTTATAGAGTGGACAGGGTTATTTGATGGAGACCAGCTTACAGCCTCTTTAGTCCTGTCTCAGGGTGGAAACAGTCAGAGCCAGGTCCAGGACAGCTTTATCCAGAAGGCTGAACTCTCCCCCTTCTACCCTCTGTTGCCCCAAATTTTGATAGTGGACTATACACAAGGTTCATTGTATTTTTAATGGATGTTTTACACCAAGTGGGAGCAACACAACTTTGAAAAGCTGCAGTTGCTTTACATGCGACTCTACAATAAAACTGAACTGCAGACAGCTTTATCACGCTGTTCATTTCACATTTATTTTCCCTGCTGTTAAAATCTAGTATAAGCCACCGCCGTCAAGTGTGTGTGTGTTTAAGAACTTTTGCAGGCTGTGTGTGGGTGAGTAAATTTACTTCTCACTTTTTTTTTTTTGCACTTGCCAATCAAACTCATATCCTAAAGCTGACTGCACTGAGCTGTGTGCTTTACCGAATACTGCAGTTTGAATTAAAATCTTGTGGGAGTAACTGAGAGGACAGGTTTTGAGCTTTAGAGTCATTCACAAATATCACACAGTTAAAACAGGCTTATGCCTCTTTAATGATATTCTCCAATTGCTTGTGACTCCCCCCCCCCCCCCCCCCCCCCCCCACAAAGGGAGGATTTGGGTCGTTCTTCCTGTTGGGCATAGGCAAAATGATGCTTGATACTACACACTACGCAACGATACGTACACATGTCACAACACACACAATTTACAATTCTGACCCCCCTCCCCCCCTCCTGGGAGTGCCGGCAGTACTGAATCTCTAAGAGGTAAGAGGTCTCTAAGTCAGGCATCTGAAATAACTTTTCTGTATAACTCTTATCACGCAACCTGGACCCACGGATCAGCTGTCCACATCCGGTGCCTGTCACATATTGAAAGGTTATTATCAAAGTTCACAGCACGAACAGCCGCGGAAAGTGTCATATATTTCCTGTGGTGAGCCGCGGTTTATGGCAGTTCGAAGCCTGTGTGAGTGTGGGAAAGTTGTAAAGTGAAGCAGGACTGCAGTAAATCAAACATGTCTGCTTTGTGCACGCCACGATTTCACTGGTAACACAGTGTGCGCAGCTGATAGGAGCTTATGGAGAACATGCAAAACTCTGTGGCAATGGCATATGCTGTGGCTTTGTGACAGGAGGGCGCCATTAGTCACACGGAATTTACAGAGAACACTAAATGTGAACTGTATGAAGTTCTGCAAGATTACAGATATGATGTACATTTCTAAAAGTATTATGATGGACTTCTCAACTAAATGGCACCAGCACATGTGTTTATGTATTTGTTTTAATTAAACATCTTAGTTTCCTCTGGTTTCTCTGGTAATGGGGCAAAGATACACAAGTTTACCAATCGACAGTGGGAGATCAAAACGTATCGCTATGTTAGGGGAAAAAATAAAGTGAGATGTCAAGGTTGTTGTTTTTGTATTGATTGTACTATTGTGAAATGAACATATTTTATCATATTGAGTTGGGGGTAGGCGCTCATAGCTTCTTGCTTCGGCCCACTCCTTTTGAGCAAAAATGTACACTCAAATAAATAAATAAATAAATAAAGGTCAATGCTCAAAAGGAAAAAACTTTGAGTAATGACAATCAAACAGAAAAAAGCGAGTCTTCTCATTGGCTGCAGTTCGCAAATAGACCAAGCTGCAGATAATTTGGATGTTACACTACTTTAAAGCAGTACTAACTTGTTTACCTTAATAAATCCTTTTCGTAGTCCCTCTTGGGGTAAAACAAGTGTTAATGGGATGATTGTGGGGACATCTCCCCCTGGTGTCTCTAGCCAGAAAACCATACATGCAACTTTCCTGCCTCTGGGTTGGAGGCCCCAATACACGCTAATGGAATCACGAAGAAGAAGCTAACAGGCTAACGGGCAAAGCTAACTGCGGGATAGCGCCGCTTAAAGGGGCTAGACGCAAGTTAGCCATTCTATACTCGCTACTGCCACCTCAGGTCATATGTGTAACTGCACCTTCTATATTAAGCTCGTGCATGACGGCAATTCGGACCCAAAGTAACACCGTTTTTAGTGACAGTGCAGGATTTTAGAGGCAGTTGTAGTGAACAGGTCTGGGCTCATTCTACACATTAGGACATTGTTGGAACATGTAGGGGGAGGAAAATACTTAATTTTAACATTTTAAACTCTGTATAGTCCCTTTATACAGTATTTACAGCCAAGTTTGAGTGAAATAAAAATAATAAAAATATCTCCATTGTGTAATTGGATGAACAACATCCCTCGTTCCCTTTGTCTTTTCTGTCAGCGTCGTTTTACTCTGACGGACAATTATTGAGTAAAAACGTGAAATGCTACAACATCTGCAGTGGCGCCTCTGGCCTCTAGGGGCATGGGTTACTTAGTACTGCTTTAAGGAAATTTAGGTTAATACAGGTTAATTAAGTCATGATTTTTCAAATTGAGAGCTTAGCCGAGGTTTAGTCGAGCCACATATGTGCACACACACAAGAGAGGTCGGACGGTGGGAAAAAAACATGTCAGACTACAGATGAAGAAATATTTGCTGGACATGGGAATCTCAGTCGAAAACGTTGAGCTCGAGCATTAATCCGTAGTTTTACAAGTCTAACAGACAGGCAGGGGAACCAGTGCTATTACTATTAACATGTGCATAATCGCTCAGATAACATGTCAAGTTAAACCACTTTTTCTTTTTTACCACCAGCCTATAATCGAGTTAACATAGCCCCAAAACGTTGTGTTTGCTTTGATTTCATAATCCTAACACATGGGGGAGCGATTATTGCAGACAGGAAATTAATTCTGAAGGTGTTGCTCTCTGTGCTCTGCCTACGTGATGCCTAAAAAGTGACAACTTGGCCTAAATCTTTGGGAGAAAAATGCTTCTTTCTCCTTCTACCGCACAGAGCTTATAGCATTTGACAAAGTGCAACCCTAAGCAAAGACAGTGATTAATTCTAAAATGCTTTGAAGACATTTTTTTACTGCAACTTCAAAAGACAGGTTTCCATTAGTAAGCACAAAAGAGTGTCTATTTTTATGCATTTTTGCGCATAACAAGGTTGTCTAAAGCAGTTTATGCATATATTAACAAGTCTAGATATCAGAGAAAGGAGCTAAAAATAGTCTCTAGTCACATTATTCCTGGTACATGGCCCTCCGTAACCCACTTTAGATTTGGTTTGATCAGAAGTGGCTGTGCTGCTGCGGTGGCCATGTCAGGGCTTTCCATTCAACCCACATGATATAAGGATTTAGAAAAAAGCAGAGGGACAGTAAATATAGCTACAGTGTCAGGCAATGTGGAAAAACGGTATGGTGCGCTAATAGGTTCTGTTGACTGTCATGTAAGATTTATAAACTCTTGTGTTCTCTCTCCAGCAGCGTAAATGCTCTCCGGGGCCTTTTTTTAATCACAGTTCTTATCACATTTTCAACTCTTATTCTTTTCTTATCACCATATCTGAAAAGGAAACAAAAGAAATATAACTTACATTTTAAGAAGGTTTAGTTTAGAGGTCATTACAGTGAACGGTGGATAGCAGTTAGCGCAGTAAGAAAGTCCTGGGTTGGATTCCTGCAACTGTGTTTTTTTTTGTGTGTCTTTGATTCTGTAAGTAAGTGTTTTATTTGTCATTGTGTGCCATTTTGGGCCAACTTGACATGCAGCATGTTTTTTGTAGGTATTGGAAACCGGAGTACTGCCTTCAGTGCTCCTCTGAAAAGGTGCACCGCCTCCTGGGTTTGTCCCTGTTTCAAAGCGTGGTGTCCTGCACTGGTCATCTCCTCCTTCCGCTTCCTCCTGCGCAGCTCCCTCCGCTCCACAACAGTCTTTCCCCATCTTCTCCTTATTTGTCCCTTTTTTGTTTAGCACCTCTTGTGAGACCTGCAGGTGTGGAGGGCTCTTGGTGCCTCTCCAGTGTTTCAGAAGAAGAAATGTCAAATGTCTTTAGCTTGTTGTTTACTTTTCAAAAGCTGTTTCCTTCAAGACCATTATCGACAAAAAAAAAGATAGACCGAATCTTACAAAAACAGGGCATAGATGTACAAAAGCATTCAGCAGAACAATGTGGAAAACAGAAACTACAAACATATAGAATCAGATCAGAACGAACTCTTTTCGGTTCAATCGTGCAACATGAAACTTAAAACATAAAGGCAAAGGGAAGTGTCTGCATGTCAGTGATGGTTTCTTTTCACAATGGGATTTTGGTTCAAGGTCTAGGTACCCTCAACAGTTACCCCTTGTTCTGACTAACTTGGTTTTAGGGCTCATCATGAGAACAGTATGGGTTTGCTGTATACAAACAGCAGTGTGACTCTTCAACAGGCACTCATGTCAGTATGCTGCCACTCTATTTTATCCCTACCTGACTGACAATGAACACACATCACCTCTCCAGAGAATGGCATTACAGCACTATTTCCTGTATGGCCATTTCTGCACAATTAAGCTCATTTGTACGGCAATTACCATCTTCCTATGTAATTAAACCTGTCAATCCATCAACTTCTCGGTCCTCGTTATTGTAATGTCGTTCCATGTTTCCCAATCACATCAAATAGGAGGTAACATTTCGAATGGCGGAAACCACACATTAGCAACAGCTTCATCATACATAACCAAATATAGCCTCTCAGCTGCCTCATATAGGCTACTTCCCTTTCAAGTACTATCTGAATATTCATCTGCTCTACCTACAGTACTTCAAAAAAAAAAAGTGAAGCCCCTTTCACTGCATTACTCATCAAGGTTAAATAACCGTCATCAAAGAGCACAGCGGAGTCTTTGAAAGTTTGTGAGTTGGATGGAGTGACAAAGCAACAGTGGGGAAAGTATGCAGAACTTGTATTCTAATTGTTGTCCAGTTATATATGAAAGGAGTTCAAAAAGGAAAGTTATTTTTCTTCCCACTTTTCAGTTTTTGAATTGACTGTAGCAAGACATCAGCTACATGGCATATAAAAACATTTTCAAGATGACCTTTTAGTGTAAGACTGATGTCCTCCCTTTTTGTAGGGTGTTAATTTATTTGGCCTTTAGTACAGTAAGTCTCACTGAGATTCAGGAACTCCTTTTGGAGCGAGTAGAGTCTGATTTACCTGCACCTTTACTTGCAGTGAAGATGAATTCTAAACCGGCCTTGAATACAGCACAAAACTATTATAAAAAGTAGGCTACCTTTATTTTCACAGGCTATTATAGACAGCCCTTCACGTTGCCATGTCTGGGATATCTATTTAACAAAACGCTCCTATAGAGGCTATTTCTGGTCTTCTATTGTGTGCTTCAGTGGTGCTACTTTGGTGGTGAAGGTGTGGATTCAGCCACTGTCAAACTGTCAGCTCTTATAAAGCACTTCAGTGCGTCAAAAAGTCAAGCCACCGCCATGCAGCCCTAAAAGCCTTTAGAAAACAAGAAAAGAAATGGTAATTAATTTAGTTCTTTGTTTGTGTTTGTTTCAAGGGCAAAAGCGATCAAGCGAAACAAAATAGGTTCGGAATAAAATCATCCAAACGTTGTATATACCGATGAAGGAAGCAGAAGCAGAGTAAAGAACAGATCTTTGCTTGAGCTGAGCTGCAAAATCTAATTACCATGGTTTCTTTATTTATTTTCAGTGATGTTATAAATGTTCTCACAACTATTGTCTCTGTATAAAACACTATCTTGATGAGTCCCTGTGGACTCATAGGTTAACATAGGTTAACAAAGTATTTCAAAGAGCAGCTTCTAGTGAGGAGGAGCACACACGTTTTTGGATCAGAGATGTTGGATGCAAAACGTCTTGTGTTTGTGTTGAACAATATTAAAATTGTAAGTAATACTGAGACTGTTTTTTTGTGATCAGATTAAAATGATGAGTAATACACCACAATACTGCATGCACTGTATTAGTATCATGTTGCTGAAAGGTGTGCTGCCAATTAACCTTTCATGTTTTTCATGTTTCATTGTCTCCATGGGGAAAAGTGTCCTCTGCATTTGACCCATCCTTAAACCAATGCCACGGGGTAATCTTTCAGGAGCATTGGGACGACCGCAGCCCCCGGAGACCCATGATGGCATAATAAAAAATGCATCCAAGATAAGCCACAACCAAAGGTGAGAGGTGAAAGAAGATAGTGAAGAAACAGTCTCATACGCACAGCAGCCTCCTCTGCCCCAAGCCTATAAAGGACACCGCCAGCTAATGAGCCAGAGACACAGCAGGGGCAGTTCAATGGAGGAAACAAGCAGTCATCAGTGTAAACAGGGGCCGTTGATGCTGAAACTCACTAGACTATAAAGGTTTGTTAGTTTTTAGAAGAAAAATGAGGGGTACTATAGTGCAAAGCAACTAGGGGTTTTATGCCTGCTGCCAAAACGAAATCATTTGTGCTGCTGATGAAGCCCCTTGGAAGATCTTACACTTACGGCTAAATAATCTTTGTCTACATTCAGACTGAAGAGAAATATACACTCATTTGTTATGCATATGTTATCACACAATATCAAGCTGTGATCATAATGACAGTGAAGACGTTCGAACTAGAAGTGATTTCGGCTTTTGAGCATAACGTCTCTGAACTCAACACCAAGTGCTCTTTCAGTTCCACAGCTTATATGTCCTTAATGAGTTAGTGCAGAGATGTACTAGAGAGGCCTAAACACACATCCTGCCAACCTGTGCTCATTATCAGGGGATTGGGCATGCATAAATAATCGTTTCTTGGCATTTGCATCACTGATAGCGGCTAATAAAAGACGTCTGGCTGTGAAAGCGATGTCTCACTTTGTTCAGCCTCTTCCCGAGTAGAACTGGAAATGACTCAGTGCCACCGCTGCCGTGTGGGCGCTGCTCCGATCACATGACCTGGGCGAATGATTAATTAGCCATCATTATCCCATCTCCGCTCTCTTTGCCACATGCCATGCTTTTGTCCTCTCGTTTAGAGCTAATGCAACATCCACCCGCACTTTTGACACGGCAAACAGGCATCACGGGATTGTGTTTATTTCAGGCCTGGTTCAGTGTCTTATAGAGACTTTCATAATTAAGCCTCAGGCTTATATATAGCGGAAAGGGGACGCAAATAGTGCAGCGCAGTTGGAACAGTTGTGATACAGTTTTGACTTGGTTGTTTCAGCTCAAATAAAAGTTTTATTCATGGAACACTTAAACATCATTCTGTTTTCTGGTTCTAGATGACAAATATTTGAGTACAGGTATCAAGTGTTGTTCAGGTATCAGTGTTGTAAACTAACAATCGTTAAAGTACCAGCATAGAAAAAAAATGTAACCGTACCCAGCCCTAACACTTTTGGGTTAGATGCTGTGTCAGCTGAATCACAATATCCAGTCGTTTCACTTCCTGATTGTCCAAGCGATCTCCACAAAAGATCCACACTCTCGTGTGTAGTGAATCCATTATGGTTAGTAAGAGATTGAGGTGCAGAAAGCATTTCCTGGATACACAGGACCTCAGAAAGAGATTTTTGGGAGCTGTCGCTGCAGTGTTAAAGGAACAGGCCACCATTTTTCATACTGAGATATGTTCTAGCATGAGTTTACGTAGACGAGTTAATGCATAACTGTCTGGACTTTACGTATGCCCTCAGTCACGCAAAAAGACCAAAGATGTTGTTAGCGTTTAGCCTCTCCTCTCCTCTATGGGGCCAAACGGGGGTGAAGTTAGAAGCGACGAAGCTCTTCCACATTTTCCCTATTTATATATGGTTACACGAGTAGTTACACAATCCAAGAATAGCTACACAAAATTAAACATGTCAGTTTTCTAAGCGGACGTCGAAGGTATTGTGTAAGTACTCACATAACAGTCTTTAACAGGGAAAACGTGCAAGAGCTTGGTCTAACTTCACCCCCGTTCGGCCCCATAGAGGAGAAGAGGAGAGGCTTAATGCTAACAACATCTTTGGTATTTTTGTGTGACTGAGCGCACACACAAAGACAAGTACGTATCAATTTGTCTAAGCTCAAGTAAGAACATATCTCAGTATGAAAAAAACGGTGACCTGTTCCTTTAATACGCACTGGCGAAGATCCAAAGATTACTCCTTAAAGATGCGCAAGTGGCTCAAAACTCAACTCTAGGTATGTTTTTGACGAGAGAAGAACATTATAACATGGTTAAAAAAACTGTAATAAGTTGATGCATAATAAACCCCCCATACTAACCATACATAGGCGGCACAACTCCTCATACACCAGTCACCCTGCAACCTGTTATTTCCTCATAATTCCTCCATCCAGGTATGAACCCAGCCTTACCCTGTTTAGATTTTTACTTTGTTACACTTTAATACATTGCATGACAAAAATTAGACTAATTAATAATAATAATAATTAAACACATGCTGCTGGCCTGTTAATGTTTACTAACCATGTTTAATTTGTTATGTAGTGATGTTGAAGATTATTTCTAAAATAATAAAAGCATATTAATGGCTATAATGTAGACTAGAATACAACAAAAACATTGTAAAGCTAGGTCTATAAAATATGGTTATGGTCTTATTACACACAAAATCAGGTCTTATGATAGTTAAGTAACTCATGCCCCTAGAGGCCATAAGCGCCACTGCAGGTGTCATAGCATGTTGTGTTTTTTTACTCATTAATTGTCTGTGATAGTAAATACTATGCTGAGAGAAAAGACAAAAGGAGAGAGGGATATTGTTCATCCAATTAAACAATGGAGATGATTTCTTTCACTCAAACTTGGCTGTAAATACTGTTTTAAGTGGCGCTAGCCCACAGTTAGCTTTGCCCGTTAGCCCGTTAGCTTCTTCTTCGTGATTTCATTAGTGTGTATTGGGGCCTGCGACCCAGAGGCAGGAAAAGTTGCAATTGTGGTTTTCTAGCTAGAGACACCAGGGAGATGCAAGACCCCCAATCATCGCATCACTACTTGTATTACCCCCAGAAGGACTATAAAAAGGATTCATTAAAGTAAAATAGTTACTTAGTACTGCTTTAAACTTGAAACTAAAGTCTACTTAAATGGCTGTAAGAGGAAAAGTGTAGATTTCTGTGTTGGTGCTCAAGTTGTGGTTAATGTTTTGTTGGATTTGTAAATTCTGTTTGGTAAAATGAATCTATTCAATACTCACTGCGAGTAGAAGTCAAGTAGGGTTGTTTGTGTGAGCTCTTTGTCATCAAGGAAAAGCAGCAAAACCTGTGTTATGAATGGCTTTATCCTATTCAATTATATAACATCAAATCGCAATCTTTTTTTTTTAACTCATTGTGATCTGACATTGTATTTAGCCTCCAGCTTTCAGGCTCTCAGACACACTCCATAATGTATCCATCTTCAATATAAAAAGAAAAGACACATCTACAGAATCCTTAAGAGCTCATCCTTGAGTGGTACTTGTTCCGATTGCCTATTACTTCATCCCTCGCTTGACCGAAAATCGACTGAAAAGCCCTCAGCCCAGGACACTTCTGGGGTTGTAACGGCAGTAGTTTTAAGTCTTGAGAAGTGACCCCGGTTTTAACACATCAGCAGCATGCGCTCACACCTCTTCTTGGTGCAGGGGAGTGTGGTACCGCCATAGAAGATGCCAATTATATGAACTAATAGGGCAGCCCTTCTCCAGGCAGCTCCTCAAATAGTAGTCTGGTTGTGTGAGGCTGCTGTGGGGAAGAAAACATGAGAATAACCAAAGCTCGTATAAATTGGGGGGATTGAAGGATTACAAATTGGTCGTTTTTCCACATTTCACATTGTCTTATGTTTACGTAAGTGTTTAGATGTAATTCATGTATTAAGTTTAGTCACTGTTGCCGTCTTTGTGAATAATTAGTAATCCGTTTTCCCATTCAGCTTTAATAAAGATGCAACAACACAACATCAGATGACTTGTCTCCCTATAAAGAATTGACTCATATTTGGAAAGTATTTGCTTGTTTTATAGTCACACAAGGCCACATGTCATTCACAACCGCAGGTAGCTAAAAACATAATTCTAAGATTGAAAGGTAAGGTCGAGATAAATTCTCTTATGTGTGCATTCGTAACTTTACTACAGAAACAGAAGCTGGTTTAAGGAGGATGAGTCAGTCGGCTCTGGTCCTCTGCACAGACTGGAGGTGGGCAGACAGACTAACTCTGAGGCCGGGAGATTGTCTGTCTCCACCACACGCCCTGTGCCAGCTCATCACATGCAGAAAGCCTTTTTCAGGACAAACATCATTACAGGCCACAACGAGGAGGCTTCTTACATCCAAGCACATTTGTCAAAGTCTACTTGTGCAGTTAGAGGTTACTTTATGTTTTGGTGCTGCTTTGTTTCATTATAGCACTTCGGCACCAGACGCCCAAGAGTAATGAGTTTAAGTGGTGTGGTTCAAACGTAGTAAAACAGAAGTGATTATTGTGTTTTTTTCTGAGTGTGTCTGAGCATATTTAATTGGTGTTTGGAGGAATAAATCAATGTGTGTGAATAAACAAAATTGTTAAAATAAAAGTTGGCAAGGAATGCATCCTTATTAGTAGGTCATGTCAATGGGTCAGTGGGTCTCCATGACTGAAGCCTGAAAAAGGCAATCTTACAATTACTAAATGAATACATTGTCAATCATTAAAATAACATAACATTTGGTATCACTGGATGTCCTGTACTGGGCTGTCCATGATTCATCTTAATATACTGTACATGAGTAGCGCAGCTTATGTTTCGTGCCAGGGTGGCCAGATTGAATTAATTTGAGGGAAGAAAACGTATTTGTACAGTGTTTTTTCTACAGATTGACGCAAAACACGTCACAAAGTACAGTTTTTCATTCACTTCACAGACAGTGGTCCAAGCTATTGTTTGTAGGCACAGACTTTACATACTGTGATCCGAGTGTAATGGCTGCCAATCTGGACCATTGATCCCCGTATGGTCCAAACCATGTCATGCATTACAGTATGCAAACTATTCAGTTCCATAAAGTTTGTAATCTATGAAAGTAACTTCATCTCACACAAATCTGACAAGGACAAACCCACTTGGCCTTTTTGAGCCTCTCCAGGACTCATTGAATCCTATTTGACTTCCTGCACAACTAGGCCGATGGTTATGCAACGATGCTTTGTGTGAGTTACCCAGGCTGACTCCGAAGTCCCTATAAGCATCATCAGCAGGGTACAATACATCCCACAGAGCTGCAGCCCGCTCGATCTTTTTAGCTTTTAGGAGACTGTCAGCCACCGCTGAGGGCCATTACAGCCGGTGTGCAGCTCTGCTCTGATGGTGAGAGTGACAAAAGCCCTGCGCTCCACAGGAAGTCTTTGACATCTCTAACCAGCTGTGCAGCAGGAGCAGAGAGCTTCCTCCACCGCGCTCATTGACCCAGAGCTGTCTGCGGTAATGCAGGAGGTCTCTTACTGCAGTACAGGTGCAAAAAGTTTAAAAACAGAAATGTTTTGATTCTTTCAATGGTCAAAAGTGCTTCAAATGGTATCCAAAAGTTGTGAATGAACCCTACTAATAGGGGAGCTCAAAGTTCAGTGTAGAGGATGGTAGGCTTTGCTTATAATCTAAAAATGTAATTAGCTAGAGTAAGAGTATTTGTGTCTTCTAAACCATACCTCACAATGAAAGCCATAGACTTGAAAAGAATACGGTGCTACCGTCCAAAAGTACATAATGTATGTAAACATGGTGCTGCAAACAATATTAGTACAAGGCATGTGTCACACAGCTCTAGCTGTGTATTGTATGGTTTTAGAGTATTGGGTAATGGCAACAAAAGCTGAGGCTTGAGGCTTTGCTTGACCGCTTGGATATAAACACATTGCTGGAGATACACTTACAGGTAAACAATACTTGAATATCATCTCATCTAGCAAAAGAAAGACATACAAATTAGCCCGGCATATTGGTCTCAAAACATTGACGTGGTAGAGGCTTTAATTTCCATAGATCGTAAAAGATGTCGATTTTGCAGTATTTTTGTAATCCACTGTGTTTCCGTAATTCCTTCTCAGCATGAAAGCTAAATGTCTCATATATAATTTCATAAAGCGCTTTCCCACTAACATTAGGCACACCATGCGCTTTTCCTAGAGTCGTCTCTTGAGGAGCCAATGTATATTGCATGCTCCGGGTAATTTACTGGGACATGATTTGTGTAGAGGGCTGTGAACTCGTGAATAAGCCATCAATATCAATATGAATCTGTAATCAATGCTGCAAAGATCATACAAGCTTCCTCTTCTGAAATTCAGGGCAAAACACTCCAGACTTCGCCTCATTACCGGCTGAACTGTAAATATCACCACTCCATCTGTCCACACTAAGCAGCCCATATCCACTATCTGCTTTCAGAAGTGTCAGGGTTTGTTATGGGGGTTAAATTCCCAAACAAGTGCGGGCTGCTGTTGTGTCTTTGGGCATAAAACTCCACTGTCTTTAAATGAGAGTAAATCACTCACAATAGAGATTTGATTGACAACAGACAGGAAGAGTATACATTGTTACAGGTTTCCAATTCAGTTTTATGAATGGTTTCCACTTCATTGGGCAAACACAGAAGTGCCTTAATGAAGAACAGTAACAGAGAGTGGGCACAAGGACATTAACACATGAACATCTTATACAGTGTCATTTATTCAGACGTGTATTTCTTTATGCTGACTGGCACAAGAATGTCCCGTCTTTCGATGCAGTGACAGACAGTGGATCAGGAAGGGAGTCTTTTGTGTCAAACAGGGACAAATGCCAAAGTGGTTCCTCTCATGCAGATGTGTGAGGTCAGACTTGCCTTTGATCTAATAAAGCTATAGATTTTAGGAACATGTTCTACTCTCAAGGAGCCTCATGTTTCTCAGAAGGATCGAAGTCGACAGTGAGCTCCTGACGCTTATTTGTTTTCTTAGCAACAGTCTGACCTTTCCCTGTCACCTGAGGTGCTCTAATGAAGAGACACAGATGTGGAAAAATTACCACATAAACCAATAAGGCAGACACAGTCTCGCATGCAGCCTCTTGAATTCATTTCCTGTGTTAATGTTGTAAAAGCCAAATGGGAGCTCATCGAGAACAGAACACCTGCACAGCACAGAGCAGTGCAGCTACAGCGCCCCCATGAGGTCATGAGGGTTTGGACATGTGACAGACTGAGGTGAAAGCTGGTGGTTCCTCTTTGGCCATCTGGCAAATAATGAGTCTCTTCATTTTCAACAAAGAAGAAGGAACAAAAACATCCCGTCACAAAACTGCAGCCTGACAGCCCATCAAACCGGTGTTCTGCAACTCCTCCTCAGCGAAATAAAAATAAAATGGCACAGCCCTGTGTGTTGAAGCTGCCACCGCTGACGGCAATATTTAAAACACAAAATTATATAAAAAAATCTTTAAATATAGTTCAGGAAGAAACAATGGCACAAAACCAAGTCACTAATAAAAACAATGCAACAACTGGCTCCTGGTTAAATACTTTGATACAGTACAGTACATGAGGTTTTTTTTCTTCAGCAGTTTCACATTTAAACCTTCTAAAACAACACAAATACCTATTATTAATCTTATTATTAAAACTCCCTTCTTGCAAGTTGTGTTGAATCAGCATAAACTAGTTTAGGTAAGAGAGATCCAATATTTCTGTGACCTTCTGTTACAGTCATTGTTTGAAGCCAAAAAACCGTTGAAATCGAAGTGGTTCTAAAACTGTGGCACAGGTAACAGTGGAAATGAGTTTAAATAACAGGGTACTTCAGATCAATGTGCGTAACGCTTTTAACGTACCTACCAACTGCGGTAGAATGAATGAAGAATCTGCAGAGACACGTATACAGTATGTTGAGGATGGTCTTGGCCAGACGTATTCACAAACCCTACACTTTAACACTTTAAAAATGTGTGGGGATTAAAGTTGAAATACTGAAAATGATGTAATGGATTTGCAAGATCTTAAAAGTATTGCTCAATCCCTCGAAACAAACACATGCATTTATATTTGAACAACAGACCCTGCATTGTTCATTAGCACCTCATTCTGAGCGGCTTTGTGTGAAACGGCCATGGCTTTATAGGTTTGGGCGTGATCAGTCCAGTGGCACGTCCGCGACACTCGGAGACATGATGGCCGTAGCGCGCTTGGACTCTTTCATCTTGTCCAGTCCAAAGAGGAGGTCGAGCTGAGTGACGGGCCTCAGGCGCCCCTCGTTGACAGGTCTGAAACAGCAGGTAAATCACATCAGTGCAGAACACCAGTGGAATCCTCTCAGATGAAAAAGAAGGTGAATTTGAATACTCTTTGAACATTATTATCAAAGGGAAGCTGTTCCAGTCGTATTTTGCAGCTTAAGGTGCACGTTTGAGGTTTTTTGTCTATTTTTCGAATGAATCGAGTTTCAGAGTTAAAGCCACGCCGTGTAGAATTTTGCCTAAAAAGTAAAACTGAAATACAACCATTTAACCATTAACATGCGTCTCCATGGAGATGTGACTAAAGGCAGCAGAATTTGAGATTTATTTAAGCAGGTTATAGATCCAGATCCATTCTCTGATTACCCACTGCAGTAATAGAATTGTTTTGCTTGTTTTGTACTGATGGCAACTGTATGGTCGTCCAACATGCCTTTAAGGTAACAATTAAAAACATATTTTGACAAATAGAGGGGAATTAGATTAGAAGAGTATTGATACTAAATAATAATACACAACTAGACATAACAAGCAAGACCTACTAACAAGACTGAAAAGTGCAGTTTCCTCAAAAATGTGCCTAAGTATAAGTAATTGAGTTCTACCCCCCTTCTCTCCATTATAAAAATTAAATCTTGATGAATACAACCATAAAAATCTGGGCTCATGGGCACCAAACCTTTAAGCTCTGCTGTTCATCCACTGCTTTTACTGGTGCGAGTTAAAAATACTTACTTCGTGTAACAATGCCTTGCTGCAAGTCACTTAGCAACAGCTCGAGAAGTTGAATATCTACAAAAGATATTTTTAAACCTTTCAGCTTAATCAGCTCTTAGTTATTTAATGAAAATACACTTTTATGCAATTGACCAGACCAAACTGCAGCAAAGAGTAAGGAGCGAAAAATACAGTATAAAATAACATTTTATAAAGTTCCAACCCAACTTCTATGTGCCATAAACACACACTGAAAATAAAGCGTAAGCTGCCACAAACAACAGAAAATTGGTTGGCTTACACGCTCCCTAAATTGATGGAGAAAATAAACTGAAACGAACTCTTGTAAAGCAGGATCCATATTCACTGTGTTGTCAGCACACTGTACGGCACTTTGAAGAACACAGTGTGATCTTTGTGGGTGCTTTTCTTGTCTCGTGTGACTCATACTTCTCTTCCTCCTCCTCTTCATCCTGGAGCTGCTGTGCAATCTGCCTCATCTGCTCCTTTCGGACGTAGTCTCGGACACGGTACATGGCGGCGTCCCGGCACAGCTCCCGGAGGTCACTGCCCGAATAGCCCTCTGTCTTCTCTGCTATTTCCTTCAGGTTAATGGCATTGCTCAACTAAACGCAGTTGGAAATGTGAATATTAGTAATATTAGTATCGTTCCAAAGTGATGAGCGTGATTTTAACGGGATATGACCACAAAGACATAGGAAGAAAACAAACAATCTTACGTTTTCCCCGGCTAAGATCAGCCGGAGGATCTCCTGTCGCTGTCTTACATTCTACAGAAACAACACAGGTTTTTATAGCATTTAAAAATATGACCAAACTATTACACAAGAAAACAAGACAAGACAGAAGTGAACAGTCAAAAAAGTATTGCCTATAGACAACTGCCTTTGTGTAACTTACAGGCAGTCCCACATGGAAAGTGGTGGGCATCCTGCGAAGAATGGCGGGATCCATGTCTTGCGGCCTGTTTGTTGCACCCATCACCATTACCTGGGAAAATAAACCATGATGATACAGCATGTGTATGACACCTGTAAAATAACTATTGAGTGAAAAGCATCGATTCAGCCGTTAACTAACTCCTCCCCTCCCCCAACACTACACTGTGTCTAACTGATTAAAATATTTATTCAAACAAAGCTAGGATTTATTTCAACTACAGAAGTGAGAGGCATACTAACACTTAACCCTCAACTTATTGAGTACCATCAGAAGGGTCTATTTCACTTGTTTCTCTTGGCACCTGCGTGGTTGTGGATGTATCCAGTCCATCCCATAGACTCATGAACTGGGCCTTCATCATGGCTGTAGCCTCATGGTCAAGACTTGAGCGATTCCTTAAAAACGACTCTACAATGTACAGAAAAAGTGTGTTTGCGTGGGTAAAAAAGAAAAGACACACAATATACTGGAGCATTGAGCTGATTTCTCCAATACTTGGTTTGATTCAATTGAAGTCAATCTTCAGTCTAAAGGATGTTTGGTCACACTTTATTTTACACTGCACCTAACACATTTAGCACAATGTAGTACATACTAGTGATGGGCTAAATGAGCCAAGGTATCGACACACGTATCAAGCACAGAAAGCGACACCTCGGTCGATGATTTTAAGAAAAGTCACGTGATCAACACTTTCACCGTGTCATGTTGAATCATAGTGTCGTACATAACGCGCAGCAGCGAGCAGCAGGGCGAGCTGGTTGAACGAGAGCAACTTTGCTTTGCTCATTTTGTCATTTGGGATTTATGCACCGATGATCCCGTAGGTGCTGCAAATCTTTGGGCACCGGGCAAATTTGTCTTGATTACAAGATGATTCAATAGATAACGTGTAAAGCATAAGAGACATTACTTTTCTCCTCTTTCAATAAGAGGTACTGAAGTGCAATGCAAAAACATAGATGTAGCCTAGTATATTGCTTGGTTGTCATACCACTAGTGTAGCTCTGCGAGTCAGATGATGATCTATGCTAGTTTAGTTGTTTCACTTGACATCCACTGGTAAAACAAAACAAAAATATGCGTAGTGTCCTATTATTGTTACAAGCACTTGATGAGATAGTTGTAGGCTATCACCAATACTTCTCATTCATTTATTTTTATTCTCATAATCCTGAGCAGTTTTCCTGACGATTTGGTTCACATTTCTGAACCAGAATAAATGAGCTCAGTCAGTGTTGAGTTAGCTTTTTTCAGGCTCACTGCTGTAATGCTTTGTCACCAGTTTGGAAGACGACATAAGACCTTTCGGGTTAGGGCTTAAGGTTAGGGCTAGAGTCTTAATATGTCTTATTACATTATGTAACACCAAACTACAAATACATATCATTCCAATATGTGTCTCACCCATAGGTACAAGTTATTACACATTGTTACATAGCACATTACATAAACGTACTAAATATAGTAGGTACAATGTATAAAAGGATAGTGTAAAGGTGTTTCCGAAACTTTATCAACTAAGTGGCAGTTTTGCAGCCGCACAAAGAGCTGACACGCTGATTTTTAAATTGCTATCAGTGTCCACATTATTAGCATTTTGGTTAACGTGCAAAATTAAATCATTTGAGATTGATTTCCTGTTGGATCTACTCACCTATTTCATCGATAAAGATGATGCAGGGCTGGATTTTGACAGCCAGTGAGAAAACAGCAGCGGTCAGCTTCTGGGACTCTCCGTACCACATGTCGGTCAGAGTGGAGGCCTGGAGGTTTATAAACTTACACCCAGAGGCCCGAGCTGTGGCCTTCGCAATCATGGTCTTCCCACAACCAGGAGGACCAAACAACAAAACACCTGCACAGAAAAAAAGAAAAACAAATTCTATAAGTACAGTGCACATTAATCAACAACACTGTACATCTCATTAAAGTGTAACTGTCACTTAAAAGCAAAAAAACATGAACTATTTTTTATCATAGTTGACTTATCTTGTACCTAACTTTAATTTACAATAAAAGAAATGGTTAATTTTCAACACGTCACTTTATATTTATTTATTCAGCTATTACAGTTCGCACAGGAACATTTTAGAATCTAAAATGTTTCTACCTTTTACCTTTGGGAGGTTGAAAGAGTTTGGACCCTGCCAGAAGGTGTCGCTTCTGAAAGGGTAGAATCACCGTGTCCTGCAGCTCATGTATGACGTCATCCAGACCTGCAATGTCTCTCCAGGTCACCTGCGAGCAAACAGAATAATTCACAAACCTGTTGGTCAAAGTCGTCCACTATTTAACAAGCTTTACCTTCATCGTGTGCGGATCAACAAGGTGAGATGCAATGTTCATCTCATACTCTGTTAAACTGACTCCCTCAACGCCAATCCTTTTCATCAGTTGCTCGGCCTGTAAAGCAAAAACAGATTCAAAAAGTCACCATCATCAAACATCTATGTAGTCTATATACAGTGGGGAACAAAAGTATTTAGTCAGTTTCACATAGACATTGTATTGGATTTTGGGCAAATACTTTTTTTCCCCACTGTATTGTCCTTAAAAACATCTTCCTACCCGTTTCTTAGCTTGATTTTTTTGCTTCTGCGTAGGATCCATAGCTTCGACCACCCACTTGATGCTGTAGTAGGTCGCAGCTCCAAAGATGGTCAGCCTCACCAGCATCCCCAGGACCTCACTTCGGGTCAGGGGCCGCAGGAGGGCCTCTCTGGGAAGGTCTTTCAGCACCATCTCAGCGTCAGTCCATTTATGTCACGGGGAACTACAAAATGAAACATTTCTTAGAATAATTTGTAGCCTTGAATTCTTGTCAAATCCACAATCAAATATTTGTGATTACCATTAGTGCTGTATCTGGGGGGGAAATACTCTAATGTAAAAATTACCCATGACCTCTGTAATCCTACATCATTTCTACAACAGTCATTACTCAGATCAGAAGTAAAGACAGTCACAGATATCACAGGTGGGAGCTCGCTATTTCTTGTACAAATGCTAAATATCTATGCAAAACAACAATTAAAACATCACTGCAATGTTTGATGGACACAGTTCGAGGTGAGAGCTAGCTTAACATCAGCGCTAGTCGCTAAAGTTAACTATAATAAAATAGTCACAAAATATTCCTGACATCTATCTGATTACTTACTTCACTTTGTCACATGAATACAGAATACTTAAAATAAGGACAGCGAAACGGCGGAATCCAATGCAAATTCAACATTAGCATCGGCGGTGCCCCTTTGTTTGTGTCTCGGGTAGGAACAAAAGTCATTCGTTTTCAGTTCCAAAACATGGCGCGCGTGATGTAGTTCACGTTTTGTTCCGCTAGATGGGAGCATTTACGTTCTTTTCCCCACACAACATTCAGCACCATGGACAGCAACTCTGTTAATACTACGAAAGGGAAGCAGACGTTTATAACTCAATTGATTTAATAATATTTAATATTAATATATTAATAATATTTAGCCTATTTAGAAATGCTACTACAGTGAGGTCAATAAAGTCCTATATTTTCCTTCACAGAAAATAAAAAAGCCAATGTCACTTTTCTTACGTGGATTTAATAGGAGTAATTGAGGAGGCACTTCATTTAAAATAACAAATCTCTGTCCATGCAAGAAGATGCCAATTCTCTTTATTTTATATCAGTGAAAACAGTTATGAGCAGTGAGGTAACACACTACTAGTGTTACTTTAAATAGGTCAATTTGGTGTAAATGTAACACTCGTTAGTGTTGACAGTGGATACATTGATCACCCTGCGTTGGGACTGGATTGAAGCATGTGCATGAGGGTGCACAGTGAAGCACATGCAGCTGAGGTTGGTTGGTGGCTTGGATCTAAAGATGTGATCAGTGTTTGCTTTCCACTCATTTCGAGGGCTGTCTGATAACGGCTAATTCAGTCCCCTTAACAGCAGGCTCACAGATAAGGTTGTAACTAATGGGCTTCTCCACAGGGCAATACATCACACAGGCCGTAGGGATCGTTAATTGTGAGTTTGTGTTGGTATATTTAAAACTGTAGAAACTATTTACTTTGAAATTGTTACTAGTATATACTTTTGAAGATTGTTTTCAGAGGCAGTAGGCACTTCAAAATGTTTGAGCTACAGCAACTTGTCTTTTGAATTTAATTGAATTTAATCAAGCCATTCTACTGGATTCGGTCTTTTGTCAATCACTCACATCATCTCACTTTATTTTCCTGCTACTTATATGCTTCATTTGAGGTGTCTTTGTGGTTTGCTGCAAAATGCGACTTAAATGAGTATAAACAAACATATACCAATTATGGCTTGCTCTTTAAACAAGACAAGGTTTGACATGTTTCTCACAGTTGTCCTCACTGACTCACTCACTGACTTACTGACTCACTGACTCACTGACTCACTGACTCACTGACTCACTCACTGACTGACTGACTGACTGACTGACTGACTGACTGACTGACTCACTCACTCACTCACTCACTCACTCACTCACTCACTCACTCACTCACTCACTCACTCACTCACTCACTCACTCACTCACTCACTCACTCACTCACTCACTCACTCACTCACTCACTCACTCACTCACTCACTCACTCACGCAGAGGCTGAAGTGAAGGACACAGAGGCGTGTGGGTCGGATCACTGCTGACCCTTCTCACCCTGGACACGGACTGTTCACCCCTGTCCCCTCAGGCTGGAGGCTACGGTCTATCAAGACCCATAAATCCCGTCACTTGACTGTTTTTTCCCCACCGCCGTCAGACTCATGAACAATAAAGAGACCTAATAACTCAGTACAGACTGTAATCTTCTCTATTGTACTATGTGGTATGTCCGCACTTAGATCTACTGCATCTATGCACTGCTATCACTTATCACTTTATCACTTTATATCATTTTATCACTTTACACCATATGTAAATCCAATAGGATGACCTGCTGTACCATCCCTGGTTGACTCTCTTGTAACTACAAAGGTACTCTTTATTTTTAGGTTCAATTTTGATTGCATATAATGTTGTATATACTGTGAGATTACTATGCCCTAGTTTCGCTAATATGCTTTTTCAATACACAGTACACTCATTTATAGTCTTATTTGTCACACGTTTATCCTATATAATACCTCAAAGTCTTTCCTCTTTTGGCTCTCCAAATTGGATACAGTTTGCAGCCTGCATAGTCACAGTTTGTACGGTTGTGACTTAGCTACACACTTGCTGTTGAAGTTGGCACACAGGCAGTTCTGGCGCACACACCTATGGCAGTGGAAATGCTTCATAACAAGCCCTAATCCCTCTGTACTGCAGCGTGTGTCCCAGGAGATAGCAGGCTGACTGGGCCGTTTTGACAAGTCCAAGCATAAAAAAAAAAGCATAAAAGCATTCGACTTGTGTATCTGGGAAGTACAGCCGGAGCTCCCTGCCGCCTCAACTCTTTGCACCTTTGCCCAAACATCCGCTCTCAAGCATCGAGGCCGCAAGAAGAAGAAAAATGAAGTAGCTGTCATACCTGTCAGCCTGTACCATGTCAAAAAAAATTAAATTAAAAGTACAGTGAAGCCAATCTACTGGGTCTCAAGCAGTCATATTATTGCGTGTAGAAGTGGTAGTTGCGTGAAACATAAACGTGGTGTGAAAACCATGATATATTTGACAGCTTTAAGTCTGTTATAAAGCGGCAAAGCAGAAAAAGGCAACTTTGGCTGAGCTGGTACTAGAGTGCTTGCTCAATAGCTAAAAGGTTAAAGGTTCAAATTTCATTCTAATCGTTCTTCTGTTTTTTCAGTGGAAAGACTCCTCATCGAACATATACTGTAGGTATTCTGTACGAGTGGGGAGAATAAATTGATAGCGCAATTTAAATCAACTGTGAGTGTCCGTAATGCACTACATAACACAGACATGTTGTATAGCGTCTCAGTGATGGGGCTGAAATCATAGTGATGCATGAAAATAGCATTGCTTTTATTTTGCAGCGCAAGTACAGTTCTGGCCTTCTCCAGAGTAATGACTGTGCCATTAATTTTACAAGCCCTACTTTAAGAAGCTGGGTTAGGTTTTTAGGTTGCTTAGTCTTCTAGTTTATGAGCACAAGTGGATGTGCATTTGCCTGCATGTTGGACATCACACATTACTTTGAATACAACTTTTCCCCTAATTTGTTTTTTTTTTCTTTCTAAATTTCCACACAAAGTAGCACCTTGTATTCATTGTTTTTGCCTTTCCAGTACCCCCATGCCCAGGCTAAGGTCATATCAGGGTAAACCTGGTCTAAGAAGGCTTTTTTGACTAAAGAGTCTAATCTGGGTGTAAGCCATGTCCAAACAAAATAACAACAACAACAACAACAACAAACATTTTGACAAGTTAAAGCAGTACTACGTAACTTGTTAAGCTTAATTTATCCTTTCCATAGTCCTTCTGGGGGTGATACAAGAGCTGATGGGATTATTGGGGGGGGGTCTTTCATCTTACCCTGGTGTCTCTGGCCAGAAAACCACACTTGCAACTTTCCCTGCCTCTGGGTCGGAGCCACCAATACAGACTAATGGAATCACGACGATGAAGCTAACAGGCTAACGGGCAAAGCGAGCTGCAGGCTAGCACCACTTTGAGTGACAAAAATGATCTCCATTGTGTAATTGGATGTACAATATCCCTCTCTCCCTTTGTCTTTTCTGTCAGCGTAGTATTTACTCTCACGGACAATTAATGAGTAAAAAACACAACATGCTACGACACCTGCAGTGGCGCTTATGGCCTCTAGGGGCATGAGTTACTTACCACTTCTTTAAATAAAATTTAACATCTTTCACAATACTTTATTGTACAAGAATGAATGTCTAGTGAGTGTGAAAAGTGTAGATCTTACCATGTTTTACTGAGCAGTGGATACGGTCGTCACGTTCATGTCGACCTCCTCAGTCATACAAACATTATATTATATGTGCTCTGCTTTTATCCAGTGAGTATGAAGAGTGTAGGAAAGTGGTCACTTTTGACATTCATTTTCTCTGAGGTGGCTGGAGAGGACTACAAGGGAAGGGAAGGGAAGGGAAGGGAAGGGAAGGGAAGGGAAGGGAAGGGAAGGGAAGGGAAGGGAAGGGAAGGGAAGGGAAGGGAAGGGAAGGGAAGGGAAGGGAAGGGAAGGGAAGGGAAGGGAAGGGAAGGGAAGGGAAGGGAAGGGAAGGGAAGGGAAGGGAAGGGAAGGGAAGGGAAGGGAAGGGAAGGGAAGGGAAGGGAAGGGAAGGGAAGGGAAGGGAAGGGAAGGGAAGGGAAGGGAAGGGAAGGGAAGGGAAGGGAAGGGAAGGGAAGGGAAGGGAAGGGAAGGGAAGCCTGGTGGAGGCAGTACAGTGAAGAGTCTGTGTGATGGGTGAGATGGGTGGAGTAGTAGTAGTTTTCAGCATAACACCAGAAGGCTGAGGGCTCTCTTTAGAATAAACATAATGTAAATTGTTGCACCAGATAGAGATCACAACAAGAATGTATTTAACTTTAGTTCAAGGAGAAGAATCTTCACATTTTGATTCAATTTATTCACAGTCTGAGACCCCGAAATGTATTCTCCTTCTTAATTAACCTTCTAAAAAGGTAGATCTGGTGGGGAGTGAGAGATATTTAAATCAGTGATGCAGAAACAGAACTATTGGCGCCTTCCACTCGATCCGTGGTGCGGTTAATACAAAAGGCATATCTCTATTATATGCAAATTTAGCTCACCTTTATCGTTTTATACAGATAAAGAGAGAGATAATCACGCAATGGGACTCAAGGTTTCTCAGCCAAAGTATTTCATGCTGTGCTAAGTCTTCCTTGGGCATCATCCTCTTTGTTCACTTCGCCAAAGGTAGAACTCACAAGTCGGCGTCCCACTGACATCGCCACAGTGTCGGATTGACAGTTTCTCCCGTTTCTACATCTCTACAGGGTTTACCGCAGAGACACGCAGGGGCCGGGAAGAATCCGACGAACAAAGCATGCTAATTTATTCTGTTTCATTATGTTAGAAAAATGAGAAGCTCTACAGTATGTATGCCACCAACTCCCGGCGGCTACTGTTGACGGTATAAACGCTAGCATTTGAATAAATAAATTCCTCAACAAAAAATTACTTCTGTTTATGCCTTGTTGTTAGTTTTAGTCTTCTAAATTAATAATTCAAATGACAGAAAGTGAGAGAAAAAGAGAAAATAAAAAGACAAAAAGTTCCTGTTTTCCTGTGTTTGCTCAGCTGTGGCACATTTCTCTGAGAATGACACTTTCATCAAAAACAACATAAAGGCAGCGATTGTGTTTGGAAACATCTTATCTTAAAAACACAATTTCAATCGCAATTCACAGCTGATATGCAGTTTATTTTTCTATACAACTTTTTTGATGCCTGTCTTGGAGTTTGAGGTTAGAAGTTTTGTTATGCATTTTTTCTGGATGGCAATCATGAGACGGATGGAAGGAAATGAGTGAAGTTAGTTGTAGTAAATCCAATGGTACAGTCGAACAGAAGAAGTCGTTGCGACACTTATACAAACAACATATAGGGGTAATTCTAAAAGCATTCGTTTTGGAAAAGTGGCAGTAAATCATGAATTAAAATGTTAAAATCTGTATACTCAATATATAACTCAATGACGAAGTTAATGTTAATGTAAAGCGCTTTGTGACCATGTAGGGAAAGGCGCTATAAGAAATAAAGCTTCTTCTTCTTCTTCTTCTTCTTCTTCTTCTTCTTCTTCTTCTTCTTCTTCTTCTTCTTCTTCTTCTTCTTCTTCTTCTTCTCCTACTCCTCTCCTCCTCCTACTCTTCTCCTTCTCCTCCTCCTCCTTCTTCACCTCCTCTCCCTCTCCTTCTTCTTCTATTTATATTTAACTTCGCAATAATCCACTGGAATCATTTATTTGCTGGAATTTAAATTAGTAGAATGATCAAGCAATCAAAGTTTATTTCTCTAGCACTTTACAACAACACTTGGCAGACCAAAGTGCTTTACATAAAAACACAGGGAAAAGAATTATATAGTTATACTAGCTGAGACCCGGCCTTTGGCCGGCCCTCGCTAGTCGCCACATTTGATATTCAGAGATTATGAGTTATTACAAAGAAATGTCCAGTATAGTCCCTATAACCCGTCACTCGGTATAGCTGTAGACCTGCAGTAAGTAGACCAGTGGTTCCCAACCCATTCCTAAAACTATGGCCACTACAAATGTGTAAAATAATGAATGCAAAAAATAATTTCAAACAAACTGCAATTGGAGTGTTTGATGCACCTGTACTCCTTTCGTATATACTACAACGACAATATGTTCGATAAACTCAGGGAATCGAATTCAAGAGACAGTGGAACATGTAGGCCTATGGATAAATATTAGGGGTTCAGCTCTCACGGTTCGGTTCACGGTGCAGGACACGTGGTTTGGTGCATCACGGTGTATGTGCAATCAAAAAAAAGAATACGTTGTTTTTTATTAGACAGTATTTATATCCTTAGAATACAATTGGCAATGCTGTCAAAGCCGCTTTATAGAATGTAAAGGAAAAATAGAAAAGAAATGGTACAGCAGCAAAGGTAAAAAGTACATAAATTAAAAAAAAAAAGCTACAGTGCAGGCCATGCGCTCGTTAAGTGGTAGTTTCAGTTTCGCTTTCCGCACACGGAGGCTGAAGCACTCGGAGCAGCGCGTTTCATTTGAAGCTCGTGTTTCTGCGTGTACTTTTTTTCGGAGACAAAACTTTGGAGACGGAATATGGCCAGGATTGGATCTTACCCATGTGTCTGCACCTCGGACATTCAGCATTGGATCTATAATGAACCACAGCGTCGGTCACTGCAGGAGAAACTTAAACAAAGATGCGCAGATGTGTTTTGGAGGATGTCACTGTACCTGTGCGGAGCGTCTACAGCTCCAGTTTAGCGGTGAGTGATGATGACACATCGCCCTGTTTGGATGCGCGCGCGCACACATACACACACACACGCGAACACATCGGCCTGTTTGGATGCGCGCACACGCACGGCAGTCAGATCTCGTGCACTCGCGTTGTTGTGACGGCGGGTTGTCATCGGACAGCAGCACCGCGGTCCATATGGACCCGTGGCCAATGCCCGCGGCCGGTGGGACGGGCACGTGGTGGCCTCTGGCCAATGCCCGCGAGCGGTCTCCCATGCCAGTCCTAACCAGGCCCTTCCCTGCTTAGCTTCAAAGTCGGTATGGGAAATAAACATGGCGGCGCCCATGCGGCGGCCATTGAGATAGCGTTTTCTATTATAGATTATGCATAGACACAAACATTAGATACTATAGGCCTATATATATACTACTGTATACATACACAAAAGACATACATATAGTATACATACCATACACAAAAGACCAATCTATTATAGAAAACGCTATCTCAATGGCCGCCGCCTGGGCGCCGCCATGTTTATTTCCCATACCGACTTTGAAGCTAAGCAGGAAAGTGCCTGGTTAGAACTGGGATGGGAGACCGTTCCTCCGATGCTAAGCAGGGAAAGGCCTGGTTAGGACTGGGATGGGAGACCGTTTGGGAAGACCAGGAAGCCTAGCGACAGTACTGAGTGTGTGCGTGGACATCCGCGGCCGGCCCCCACGTGACGGTCCCACCGGCCCCGGGCATTGGCCACGGTTCCATATGGACCGCGGTGCTGCTGACCGAGGACAACCCGCTGTCACAAAAACGCGAGTGCACGAGATCTGACTGCCGTGCGTGTGCGCGCGTACAAACAGGGCGCTGTGTGTGTGCGCGTGTGTGTGTATGTATGTGTGCGCGTGCGCATCCAAACAGGGCCATGTGTGCGTGTGTGTGCGTGTGCGTATGTGTGTGCGTGTGCGTGCGTGCCCAAAACCTGCTCAAACACGAGCCTCTAATCACACGCGCTGCTCCGACTGATTTCTCCTCCGTGTGAGTGAAAGCGAAAATGACACTACAACTTAACGAGCGCATGGCCTGCACTGCGTAGTTTTTTCCTTTTTTTTTACTTTGCTGCTGTACCATTTGTTTTCTATTTTGCTTTCACGTATTGTGAGCCCAGAGGTACATTTTATTCTAAAGCAGCTTGGAAAGCATTGCCAATTTTATTGTAAGGTTATAAATACTGTCTAGCCACGATAATTAGGCTATTTCATTTCAAAACCTACTTATTATTTTTTGGATTGTAAACTACCGTGATGCACCAAACCACGGGTCCTGCACTTTGACCCAAAGCGTTAGAACTGAACCCCTAATATTTATCCATAATTATTCCACTCTCTCTTGAATTCTATTCCCTGAGTTTAGCGAAAATATTGTCGTTGTAGTTTATGAGAAAGGAGTACGGGTGCATCAAACACTCCAATTGCAGTTTGTTTGACATTTTTTTTAGCCTTCAATCTTTTACTCATTTGTAGTGGCCATAGTTTTTGGCATGGGTTGGGAACCACTGGTCTACAGCTGACCTGTGTGACGGGTTGGACATTTCTTTGTAATCACTCATAATCTCAGAATATCACATGTGGAGACTAGCGAGGCCCGGCCGAAGGCCGGGTCTCAGCTAGTAAGGTTAATATATACCTTTCTGTTCCCATGGAAAATTTCCATCTTCCATCTCCAGATCTTCAGCTATAGGTTCATCGTCAGAATCAGTGGGAATTAACCCATTCTGCCTATATTAGTATACACATTTAGGACGGCCCACACCGTTCCAGGAATTAAATCAGGGACCTTCCTGCTGTGAGGCAAGAGCACTAACCTCTCAAACTACAAACTAGTCATCACTAACAGCAAATAGACTTTTCTCTTTTCAAGCAGTTCTTGTCACAAAAACTCAGAGTATACAAAAGAAGGTTACAGCTGCACTCATTTTAGTGCTTCTATTACGAGCAGAGCAATTATCTTTAACTGTTACAGTCATTTCTGCCATTGTAGAAGTGACCGTCTGTTGTGTGGGCATAAATTCAGTGTGAAGCAGCTGTGAGCGCTGCGTTCAAAGCCCTTCAGAAGGATTTGAAGTCAGACTCTGAGCTCAGAGCCTCGCTCACCTCTCAGTCACATGCATTACCATCACTGTCTGCCCTGCATAGTCACAGTCACACTCTGTTACTGCACTTACACACATTTAGGAAACAGTCGAAAAGATGGTTTGAAAAGATGGCTTATTTTGTTGCATTTTGGGTTTGTAGTTGATGTTCTGCGGTTGTTTCCTCTTTTTTCTTTGGGTATCATCTCATAGTACATTAATCTAATTGTATTTTGTCAAGCCAATTTACCTGGCAAAAGCCAAATTGATATTACAGTGCAAATTTTACTACAGTAATGCTGTGGATCGGATAAATCACAGCTAAGTTTCAAACCACAGTAAAACAACAAATCACTAAGGTAATTCAATGTTTCGTTTTTAAAATTATTTTTCGTGCTTTCAAGTGTGTTGTTAATTTGTACTGATACTTGTTGCCAGCTGTGTAAAACCCGCCTCATTCATGGCAACACCTCCATGGGACTGGTCTGAAACACCAGGGTATTTGAGCTGAACATTGGAGATTGGAGTCTTTCAAGATGCATGAGAATTCATTTCGCAGCACAAGGTTAGCAGCCTAGTGCATTGAGACTGTTTTTGGCGGTTAAATTCCCGCTCTGACCAGCTTGTGCCCTCAGGAAAGACATTTCACTCACCTCTTCAGTATCCGAGAGTGAGTTGGTGGAAGTCACAGAGGCCAATTGTAAATTGTACATTGCCATTGCCAGTGTCTCATTATTACCACTGTACAGAGTACAGTACTTCTACCTAAGAGTGATGCAGAAAAACGTATTCATGCATTTGTTCCATCAAGGCTGGACTACTGTAACTGCCTGCTAGCAGCATGTCCTAAAAGTTCCCTGAAAAGTTTTCAATTAGTTCTAAATGCAGCTGCAAGATTGTAGACGTGGACAAAGAGAAGAGAACACACTACACCTGTGCTAAAGTCTCTCCACTGACTTCCTGTCGAGTTTAGAATCAAATTTAAAATCCTGCTCCTCACATTTAAAGCCATAAAGGGTTTGGCTCCGCTCTATCTCCAAGACATGTCGTTCCATATCGGCCAACCAGAGCACTCTGCTCTCAAAACTCAGGGCTACTCGTGATTCCTCGAGTCTACAAAATCACTGTGGGAGGTAAAGGAGGTTTTAAAGAAGCAGACACAGCCTCTACATTATAGGCTCAAAACATACCTCTTCGAATTAGCTTATGATCAGGTCAGTTAGATAAAGCTCTAACCCACAGCCTGAAGTAAAGCTGCCTCAGGAGAAACACTGCTGTGGGAAGTATGGTACACTGAGCGCTAGCCTCTAATTCTTCTCACTGCAGACTTTGTCTATTATGATACAATATTTCTTTTATCTGTAGTCTGTTCATTTCTTTTCACATGGTGTCTCCTGTCCCACTCCCCCTCGGGAGTGCCTGTCTAGATCAGACTGAGGAACCTGTCCGAACGGAGGAACCCCGCCTACAGGGATTGGACAACAGGGACTGGGCAGTCTGCGATCTTGGCCTGTCTGCTCAGGGATTCCTATTGACAGTGGCTTTCCTTCTGTGGTTCTCCCCCCCCCCCCGATTTTCTCCCACTGTGTTCTTTCGTTTTTTCACCGTACTGGAGAGTCTAAAGACGGGCGATCCACGGCGATCGTCGCCACCTGTTGCCGACACGTAGTTGGATATGTTTCCCTGGATACTTAATTCGCCTGAACTTTACATTGTCATATTTACTGTTCTGTTTTATTGCCTTGATGTTCGGTGCAGCCCTGTGAGGCAACTCCTGTTGTCATATTGGACTATACAAAACCATTGATTGATTGATTGAGTAAACCTATGGTGTTATTACCGAGCATCTCAGAGATATCAGGCATAGCTATAACGCAAGATACTATGTACAGATTCTCAACTACTCAACCTTACATGTGGTCTGGGTTGAGATAAAATCAAAGTCAACATTTTCAAATAATCAGCTATGTCACAGTCCTATACAAAAAGAGGGGAAAAATCCATGTTTTTTTGTTTCTTTCTGATATGCAGGACATCTAAGTTGTGAGTGTGTGAGACTTGTCCTGCCGAGTGAAAACAATCGGCCAGTTCCAGCTCTCATTCATCACGCTGACAGCACTTGGCCACGTGGAAATGAATGAATAAACAAAAGAGAACGCAGTCGGAGTGCAGATGAAGCGAAGCATGCTGGGAAGCCATTGTCAGAGCACCGTCAGGATGGATACTTTTCGGCACTTATTGATAAAAGGATGTCTTTTAAGACTGCGATCTGACATTTTTCTGTTGTCGTGCAGTACATTTATAGTGAACAAAGGCCATTATTTCTACTGTTTGCTGATCTTGTGATAGGATATATGTGACAGAGTGGAAGGCTTTAGCTTAACAGAGTACCACATTAAAAAAAAGGACCACAGGTTCGTTCATTGAAGAGGCAAGTCGTTCCAATAATTTTATCCAATTAATTTTCTAGATTAAGAAGTTATGTTAGGTTTCAATCTTCAGTTCCAGTTCAGTTTGTGTCGTAAAAATAAAAAAGGTAAACAGGTGGGCAAAAGTCCATTCATTGGCACACCGCTTCTCACGTTTCTCCGTTGTTTCACAGTTCACACACATTTTTCAGACACTCTTCGCTTTCATTTCCGTCCGCATGAACAAAGCAGCAATGGTTGTTGTTTCTGTCGGTTCGGGATGGTTCAATTCATGTTCTAAACAAAATCCAAAAGTTAGCTGCTAAACCTACACTGGTTTACTTCATACATGTGCAAAGCACATACCGCTTTTGGAGTCATCATACTCGTGGGGACGTCATGCTTCGCGTACTGGCCCGTGGGGAACCACACCTCCCACCTACAGCACCGCCATCTCGCACTGCGCCTGAAGCGCACCCCAGACCCATAGCTGCACCAAACACGGGGCTCGGATTAGAGCTAACAAATATAGATTTGTCAAGTTGTACTACGGGAATTTGCTTTTACCTGCTCACGAGAGCCTTAGGCTACACCACCTCCACGCCCCCAGCTGACGGGCTGAGTAATACCGCAGACGGCTCCTACTATTACATATACAATCTGTTAGAGAAGCTCCATGTGAAATGATTTCGTTAAAGATTAGTGTCCCACAAAAAAAGAAGACGGGCAGGTTGACCCCAGCCCTGACCAGTTCCGATTTTTGCTTTGTTCTTGCGACACACGTTTCGCTCACTCTGACTATGTACAAATGTGACGCCTGAGTGAGTGATTGGTGGTGGTCACATAAGGACCGAAGCGTGCCAATTGGCAGACACGTGCAGCTCTGCCCCTGGGGGTTTTGTTGCTTCAGTAGTAGGTTGTTGCAGCCAAGTATGGAGCGCGAATGAATAATGCATCAAATTAGAAAGCAATTTTGAGCATCTGGAGACACACTCTCGCCTCTATCTCTTAATAAAGTTGTGGTTGTGGCGCTGTTAATGTGTAACTGCAGCTTACCAAGGGTTTGAGAGAAAACCAATCTAAATTCTTCATCTTTATCTAGATGTGATGATTGTTCTATGAAAGGTGTACTCTCATCCCTTTGTGCTGTTTTAGCTGTCTTCGCCCTATCATCCTGCACAGGTGTCCAGTCAGCAATTGTACTTTGGCCCCTCGCTCTCTGGCAGGGTTGGTACTAGTGTTGAAATTACAGTATGTCAAATCAATACGTGCTAGGAAAGACGAAGGAAAGACACATTTACTGTTGTCGGCAGATATTGAAGACCTGCTGGGTGACTGTCATCGCTGCTCTGTGGAAGGAAAAAATAGACAGCAAGCACTTGACCCGAACAAACTTGCACAAAACAATATCCTTTAGTTTGACTTTGAAAGCAATCTGTATGCACCCCGCGTGGATTTGGAAGCATCCACTTCACCCCCACTGGCCCGCCCTGAGCTATGACCCGCCACATATCCATTATTGATCACGTCTTGGTTTCCCCTGCGCTGCCTCGGTTCAGCTATAGGCATTCGGTATATACTTTTATGTGCTGTCCAAAAGAAGAAATAAAATGTTTTTGATAGGGGAGCCGAGCAGGCGCAGTGCCGGCTGGAGAAGACACATTGGGGTCAGCTAAGTGGATCTTTTGTCTTGTTTGAAGTTGAGAAAAGATGAGAGCCTGCGGGGAATTTTCAGCAATCAATGCTTTTTAAGAAGAAATAGGGTGCAGTTACATGAACGGTTTCTGACATTGAAATGATCTTTCGCGGGAAAGTAGTGTGGATTAGCGGGAAATAGCTTCAAATGAGCGGGTTTTCTGATTAACGAGTCAAGGTCCTGTTGTTTTGTAGTCTGCACAGTTTTCAAGGTTACAACTGAAAGTTTGTTCGATTAGCAACACAAGAACCTTTATTGGTTACATATTTTAACAATATTTTAGCCTACTGCACAGATTAAGGTCCTGTTGTGGGCTTTTTAGATGGATTCGCCTTAGTATTTTCAGTAGTATAACTCACAATAATGTAGGTGGATAGAAAATACCCCAAGGTTTATGCTAAACAGAGAGAGAATGAGAAGAGAGAGGCGCAGCTTGACCATGGACAAAACAAAAGTTGTGTGAAGGTGTCTAGACTCTAAAATTCAAAGACACTTCATGTAAATATGAGGGATAGGGATGAAACATGACAACAAAGCTACAGTTATGTTTTTGTAGGTCTTAACATTAAAAACATCGCTAAAGGCTCAAAAGGTTGATTAACCCTTTATAGGGCAAGTGATTATTTTTGGTCATTTCTGCACACTTTATATGGCCTCTCTGCTGCACATCAGTGAGGTAAAGAAGCACGTAGTCCTCACTCAGCCAATCAGAAACGATCACCCTACATCACAGATCCCACTACTGTGGCATTTGACCAATCAGCAGGGACCGGTCGCGCTCTAAACTTCCTGTTTACATAACTTGAAAACTAACCATGGTGATGAAACTCACACATTTTATTGGTGAATAATTGTGCTAGGTGATGATATATGTGTTTCTTTTGGAGGACGTAGTGAAATTAGTGAAATTACAGCATCAAAAAGGCAGGCACCGTATTTGATCATAATAAACCTAAAGCAAATTAGTTTTGTCCATATTTGGACATGCCCGTTGCACCTATTATTCATACTTACAGTATTTTCTTGACAAAAGAACAAATAAACCCTAGGACTATGTTCTTATGTTGCCAAAGGTTATTTTTAGTAGCATTTTTAGGCAAACAATATTGTAGGTGACTGACCCCTCCCACTGCACGTAAAGCACAATCAAATGACATAAACTCTTGCCTATGACAGGTGTGATCATTCAAACATCAATATCACAAAACACAATGTCTCCTGAATACTAGCACCCCCGAGACTTGAAAGTACTTTTATTTTTCTATGTACACCTTTGTATTATTTTTTACCACTTAAAGGGCAATGAACTAAACTTAGCTTCGCTCACATTGATTTTCTGTATGATACTAAGAATTTAGAAAATGCTAAAACAGAACTAAACTTGTGTTATGTCCCTTAATAACACTCTTAATTTGAAATTAATTACTAAGTTTTTCAATGAGTGCCCTAGAAAAGGTTAAGCCTCATATAGTTTTGAATTTATAATCTTTGGAGTTACTCTTGAGCAACTACTTGAGGGATACAGTTACTGGCCAAAAGTTTGGAAAAACTTTTTATGCATGGGCTTTTTAAAAAATCATCTGTACATTGTACATCCTCATCGAAGACATTCAACTATGAATGAACACATGGAAATATGTAGAAAACAAAAAAGGGTGAAATAACTCAAAATATGTTTTATATTTTAAATTCTTAAAAACTGCCACCTTTTATTCTTGGCATTCTCCCACTAAGCTTCATAAGGTCATCCCTGAAATGGTTTTCAACAGTCTGTGAAGGAAAAACCATTTGAAGCCCATTGAGAAAATGAAAAGTGAGCCAAGCAGTAATTAAACCAAAAGGCAGTTATTTTAAGCATTGATTTCAACTTTTTTCATTTTATTGTGTTCATGTGTTCCTTCAGTGAGATTCAAGACAATAAAAATAGTCTTGAATTAAGAGAAAAACCAAGAAGAGTGAAACGAGTGAAGTGAGCTGTATTTGCCTTTGGTAAATACTAAAATCATAGCTCAGAAAGTCAAGAAGTGCACATAAGGACAATGCAGTTATCTCTTTCAATGCCTGACCTCTACTCACATTAAAAAACTGACAAATTGTCTGAAAACTTTGCATCACTAACTACAAAGGCTAAACTTATGAAAAATGGCTTTACCGCACCTAAACAGTAAAGGTGGCCATAAAACTTTAATTTCATCCATTCATCATCTTCAAAGGAATCTCATCAAACCGTCGATGGTATAACCTTGGATCAATCTATCTTCTTGTGAGCAAAATGGTATCGAACAGTGAAGTCAACCCCTATTTTCCTGCACAGATACAAAAAAGAAAAGGGCCTTATTTTCCTCATGAGCTGGACCCCCTCAGCCGTGGCGTATCTGCGAAAATGACACTTTCATCATAAATTACATGAGCCGGAGTGATGGCACCCCGCTCCAGCCCGCGGTGAGCTGTGGGCATACGGGGGTGGGAGTTGGGTCTGATGGGGGAGAGGGGGGGGGGGTTATGGTGATGCTCGGCTGCACACAAAACCATATTGATTACCACTCATGTTTCTTTTGAATCAATCTCAATCACCCGCCGGCCATTTTGTGCATTATATTTCATTTGAGAGGACGGGTGATTGAGGCGGCGGTGTGCAGGGAGGCTTTGGCAGGATCAGGAGATTTAGTTTTGTCCCGTGCCGCGCCGCGGTTGGTCCAGTGTGGAAGTCTCGAAGCGCGTCACTGTCATAAGAGGGGATCTGCTTCACATCAGAGAGAGCTGTAGCCTTCAGGGACCAAGAGACAATCTTTACCCGGGATTAACATCGTTTCTAGGGGAAGAGAGAATATGTTACTTTTGGACATGCCATTCATGGACATGATATTCTGTGAAATTGAACCTGAAAGCCCCTCCTCGTTCACTTTGCACTGGATTGATAGGCTGGTTTACATGAAAACCCGTCTCATTGGTCAAGTTTTGGTAAACTTTCAGACTTTCTATTTAATGCTGGGTCAATATACAAATGAACCTTGTGGCTTATACAACAGTGCACCTAATTTACATTTTTATGGCCATACTGAATATTGTGTCACTTCATCAATAACAATGCACCTACATTTAAAGCAGTACTAAGTAACTTGTTTACCTTAATAAATCCCTTTCGTTGTCCCTCTGGGGCTAATACAAGTGTTGATGGAATTATTGAGGGGTCTTTCATCTCCTGGTGTCTATGGCCAGAAAACCACACTTGTAACTTTTCTGCCTCCGGGTCGGAGTCACCAATACACACTAATGGAATCACGAAGAAGAAGCTACCAGGCTAATGGGCAAAGCTAACTGCGGGCTAGCGCCACTTAAACTGTATTTACAGCCAAAAAAAATGATCTCCATTGTGTAATTGGATGAACAATATCCCTCTCTCCCTTTGTCTTTACTGTCAGTGTAGTATTTACTCTCACGGACAATTAATGAGTAAAAAACCGCAACATGCCAAGACACCTGCTGTGGTGCTTATGGCCTCTAGGGGAATTAGTTACTTTGAACTGCTTTAGTGCGAATGGGTCCAAAAACACTCGGCTATTTCTAATGAAAGAACTCCAACATGATAGCTCTCGCTCCAAACATAATGTTGTGGAGATGATGGCGACTCTCTTGCGGTTCCTTTCGTACCACACTCGTCTGCACAATAACTCAGAGAGGTGCTAACCCTGTCGCTGTCTTCCTCTACCTCTGTCTGCGGTGTTTACTGCACCGGGTGCCAAATAAATTCTCACCACTGAAATGTTTTTAAGTGAATGGCAGGTTAAAATGTATTAGGTTAGAGGTGGCACAGTGGTGCAATGGTTAGGAGGTCCCAGGTTTGATTTCCACCTGGACGGGACCTTTCTGTGTGGAGTTTGAATGTTCTTCTCGTGTCTGCGTTGCTTTCCTCCGGTTTCCCCTACCACTAAAAACATGTACAATAGGCCAGGATGAATGCGAGTGTGTTTGAGAGTGTGGGAAAATGGATGGAAATTAGATCATGTATGTTCATACACTGTCCCAACCAAATAAACAAATACAAAGGCAGCCTTGAGCGATTCACCATGAACCGCGGACAGAGCTGGGGTTTGATGGAACATTCGGGTTTAAACTATAATGTAATCAAATGTATAAACTTTTAAGTTCTTAACACACTTTTCTAACAGTAAATGTACTTGTAGGCTGCCATTCTCTTGAAATACATGACTGCACACCAAGAGAAAAGTCCAGTATTTCCAGGGCGCAAATGCTCTTGTAACTGTGTGGACAACGGCAGCAATTGATAGTCTTGAGCTATACGGTGAGAGAGAGTCTTGTACGGTGAACTAAATGTGTGTATCATAATTGCCATGCTATTACACTTATAGGTACTATACCATTCGGCTCCTAATACCATGCCATTACTGTGTTGTAAAGTAAAGTGATACAAATGTTTTCCCCCCAAATCCTCACGATGAATGAGGTTCATGAAAGGTTAGATTTGACCTTTTACTTTTGACTCAACTTCCTGTGGATCACAACAGATATGATCTGCTGTAATGCCTTTTGCTGAACTATTTACCTTATCCAAAATATTCAAATGTGCTGCATATTGAAACAAATACACCTTTCATATTATAATATGCCCTGGAGCATTGTGCTTACATTGTGCTTTGTTTGCATATCTCTCTTGAAAGGACCATTTATCATTTGACGCCACTGTCCCCGCTAACCTTATGCATCTGCTTTTGCCAACATTTATTCCCCCTTTTATTTTATATGCATCTTCCTGAGGCACCACTGACACAGCCCTAAACATTTACCACTGCCAATCAAACCCCAACAATAATAATGAATCTGTCCAGATTTCTTTATTCCCCCTGACAGGAAATTAACCCTGTGGCGGCCATATTGTGATGCGAGATATCCGTCACCATGACAGCAGCCTCACATGGAGAATTTATCTCCAAACACAATCTGAGTCATGATTGCCCTGTGATAAGCCTGGCTCCTGTATGGGGCTTTTGTGATCTTTCTCTCTCTGTGTCAGATTTATTTTCCCTTTGCACGTTGAGGCTCGGTCAGTCTCAGGCCCCCAGCCCTCACACCAATCTGCCAGGTCCATCAGTGCCGCAGCTGCCGCAGGGGCAGCGGCTGGTGGCACCAATCATGAAACACTTCCTCTTCTTTTCTCTGTTTTCTGTCTGAACCACAAATGTTTGTTTTATAGATTTAACCTCTCAAATGTGTTTAAAGAAATATTTTTTCCTTACTGAAGATGAAAGATGGCAGTTGAACAACTTCTTGAGTCAAGTCAAGCTCACCTGTATACTTCAGTACTACTAGCACTACAACAAATACTACAGTAGCAATACTCTGCATGTTTTACTTCCTGCTACTATTTTATTTTACTATATTTCCAACTTCACTGCCAAAGTGTGTAGTCTACTAGATCCACGGATTTGTCTCTTGTTGCAAGTTATAATAAATGGAATTGAAGAGAATAGAATTTATTGCCATTTGCACCAGTGTAAAACAGTACAAGCACATTGGAATTCTTGGATCCAAGTTTCTCTATCAGTTCTGATATTTCACTCTTCAGAAATGTGGAAAATGCAGTATAACTCTCAAAGGCGAGGGTTTGTACATGTTAGCGGTTTTGTTTTGTTCTGCTCTGACTTGAATTTCAACATCGTTTGGGCATGACCTGAATGGCTCTGATGAATGTCCAACTCCTCCCATCAGGAGAGATTTTCATTTGTTTTCAATGCAATATAAGAAATGACAGGTTCTTGGATGAGAGACGAATCTTCTTCCCTCCACTAAACAACGGCGAGTCCAGGTGAAGGCTTTTTGATACAATAGAACACACCTGAACGACTGAGAGCTTCATCTGACTTTGAGCGTAAACTATAGGAGAAAGAATCATGACTTTAAAACCTATTGTAAAACTAAAACAATACCCCAGATATTTTTCTCGCAGCTGCTGGGAATTTTGCTATATTCAGCTTTTTGACTGGTGCTGCTGAGTATTGATAAAAACACAAGAAAGTTTAGTTTCGCTATAGCCTAATGTACTAAAAGTAAGTTTCCACTAAAGTTTTAGGGCTAGAGCACCAACACGGCTAGCTCTGAATATTAAGCTGGGGCCAAATAAGGATATGTGCATATTTAATGCCAGGTTTGAGTGATTAGACAGAGCAGTGGGTTGTCAGGCAGCTCCCATCAGACTTCATTAAAATAACTACAAAATGAATCATGCCTAGCAGTTCACTTATTAGTGCATTTGTCTATGACATCAAGAAAATGATGTATGGGATGATTTAAGCTATTAAAACATCTTCATCCCGGATACTTAGAGCGTGCCCTTTGATCATCACCTAATGATAAATAACGTTACAGTTTGGGGCTTAGTTCAGTAATTCCTATTTCACACTGTGGATATACTATAAGGTTTGAATGAATATTTACTGATCAAAATCGATGTGTGAAGCTGGGTTTAAAGCTGTTGCAATATTGTTCACTCTTGTTCTTGCGTTGTACGTCAGTGTTATGTAAACTAATGTCTGAAGTTGACTAATTCAAAGTCTCATCAGTATTTTATGTAATTTAGCTTCACAGCAGCATTGTGGGGGCTTGTTGTTACGGCTCAGGCTGAAATCCAATCTTGAACATTTCATGCCACAAGAATGTGGTTGAAGTGGTGCTTTACTTGGTTTAAGAGTGGTTCAGCGAGTTTCATATCTCCTTTATATCTTTTAGCAGTCTGATACTAAAAGTAAATCTTTCTTTTCTATTGGTGAATAGAAATATTGTGTTGAAGGTAAGCGCTAAAATGTAATGCCAACGAAGATGCCAACTTCATAGCAAATAAAAAGGTATGGCTTTATATTAAGGCGTGCTCGTTAAGTATTAATATAGTATTAATAAGCATTAGTAATCTTTTCAAGGTTAGGATTCGGGTTAGCAATCAATAAGCATATTATTCATGGACAATTAGTATGTTTATAGATAATAGTATAATAACCCGCTTATTCATATCTATATAAGCACATTGTTCATGGCATACTATTATCAAAGTAAGTAAGTAAGTTACACTTTAATTAATCCCCGTAGTGAAGTTCGTTCTGTATTTGACCCATCCTCATTGCTGCTGGGGCGACCTGTGTGCAGCCAGTGTAGGTCACCTCTAGATGTGAAGCCAGGCCAATGGTCAGAAACACCTGGCTGGAGGACTAGCCTATTGTACATGCTTTTAGTGGTAAGGGAAACCCGCGGGAAACTGACATGGGGAGAACATGCAGACTCAGCTTTGAAGCATGAGCGCTAACTGCTGCACCAAACCATTAATGCTTAATATTACCTTCACGAGCACACCTTAAAATCTGTGAAGTATTATTACCAGTAAAATACCTCCAACTGGTTAAGCTGGACTACATTATACTCAGCGGATTGTGTAAGGCTTATGTTTTATATTGACATGGCTGAACTACACTGATCTTGACAGTTTTTGTCCAACTGTCTTTCCCGCAGCAAAGGAGACAAGGTTATCTCAGAGGAAGATCCCACGCAACATTTTATTTTGCACCAATGTTTTCAATTTTCTGTAAGTACTTTTTTTTTAAGCGTTTGCTTGTATGCAAAATGCGTAATAGTATGTCAATTCTCTAATTAACATATCTGATTTTGTGGCCCCAATCCTGTAGTACACACAATTTCAAATAGTATTAAAAAAAAGCTATAGTACTGTACATGCTATTTTCCAGCTTGCACTATTTAGCACCTTTCTTTATAAGTGCCCCCTTTGTGAGGTAGAGACAACCGTAAAGCTAAATGACCTGAAATGAGCAATCCACAACGATCATGTCACAATAATACATTTAAAAGATTAAAAGTTTTGAAAAATGCAGAAGAATGAAAACAAGTCCATTTCTCGTGGTAAATTATTCAGACCCTGTAAGCGCAGACCTATTCCATTGCTCTCTATTGCAGCACAGATTTTGAACATGCGTTAAAGTTTAGGTCTGTGCTAAATTTCATTCAGTCCCCAATGATACAGGAAGGTACAGCCTTGATATGAGTCTATAAAAAGAGCAATTTGAACATTTTCAGGGGAATATAGTAGTTCCCAATCTAAACCTTCTGCCAACATTTCATAAAAATATGGTGTAATCTAAAAATCTCTGTCATCACCTCTGTTGCGAGATAAAAATGTCAGGAGCCTTATCCTTTCGGTGAACCCTCAAACAACGCCGGTCCTCTCTGATCTCTCTGATCTGTCTGCAGCTGACACATATGACCAGTTCTCTGTTGAAAAACTGCACTCTGCAATTTCCTGGCTAAGAGACACTTCGTCCATATTATTACTGCTAGAGAAACAGCCTAGTATTAGACTCCAGACACTTTTCTTCAAATTGGTATTTTCCCCACACGATCCATTTGTGCAGTGCTTCGGTCGGCTTCAAAATGAACGTAAGATACACACACGTTGTTTGTTATTAGGTGTGAAAAAGGTCACGCCAGCAAATACCAGTGCTAAATTCACCCGTAAGTGCATTGCAACAATCTAATCATGCCATATGCGCACGTGTTGTGTCTCTGCTGCTGAGATGTTTCGCAAATCTAAAGGTAAAAGAAGTGGTTATTCAGATTAAAGCAGTACTAAGTAACTCGATTAGGCCCCAATACACACTAATGGAATCACGAATAAGAAGCTAACAGGCTAGAGGGTAAAGCTAACTGCAGGCTAGCGCCACTTTAGCAGTATTCACAGCCAAGTTTGATTGAAAGAAATTATCTTCATTGTGTAATTGGATGTACAATATCCCTCTCTCCCTTAGTCTTTTCTGTCAGCGTAGTATTTACTCTCACAGACAATTAATGAGTGAAAAACCCGCAACATGCTACGACACCTGCAGTGGCGCTTATGGCCTCTAGGGGCATGAGTTACTTAGTTCTGCTGTAAGTTTGCACTGGCTTTGAGTAAGGACATGTTGTGAAGAGTTTGCAACTTTTTTCCAGGTGCTCTGGTTTACCACTAAAACATGTACAATAGGTTCACTTCTAGGGCCAAAACACCTCTGAAAATGATACTCTGAGATCCCTGTGGAACATTCTTGGCTGAATATATTCTCCATTGGTTTGGCTCATTTCTCTCCAAACCACTTGGCAATTGTTCACAACAGAATTGAATTTCTCATTAATTTCATCTAATTGCAAATGTCTAAGTCCATGTCTCAATGTCTCAGTACATCTTTGCAGATGATTAAGCACATGTAGCCGACAATTTCCAAGTGAACAGATCTTGTTGAGAGAATGAGGACAGCGACCAGTGAAGAATTGTTGTGAAACTACTGCTTTATTTACTTACAGAACTATAGGCTGCATATCATTTTCATTGCTTTTTGTTTGTGTGTTATGTTACAGTATGTTATGCTGAATACATTTTCTTTTTAATCTGATGTATGGAAGTTACTTTATTTGTGTGAATGATGATGGTTACAATTTCCTTGGCAGCGTGAGTGCCATGTGTGATGTCAAACCTTGGATTGGAGGCTACTCTTACCCTCAAATCTTATTGCTTTGTTGTTGTTGTTTTGTTTTGTTTTCAGTTTTATACACAATTGTATTCTGTTAGCCAGACAAAAAAAAGTTACAGTAACCATTGTCAATGAAGGACTGGGCTAAGACTGAAAGGTGAACATGAGGGACATTTCAATGGTCCTCTGTCATAGTGACAAAACATCTAAACATTTAGACTTCCAATGCTTACACAATGTCAAAGGGACAAAGCATTTTGGGGGCACTGACTGTTTAAATGAGAAGGAAATTTAGTTTTGACACATGAAGTGAACTGTTTTGGGAGAGGCATGAGCTTGTGCAGGTGAACCATGGTGTTGTGCCGAATCATCCATGTTATTTTGGCAAAAGCACCAAGATTGTTGAGAACGTTCGGTCTGTTTCCAGAAATGAGCCAAAGCAATTGAGAAGGATCTTTGCCATTTTCAGGACATTGACTGTTTAAATGAGAAGGAAATTTAGTTTTGAAGCATGAGTGAAGTGTTTTTGGAGAGATATGATCATTTGCAAGTGAGCAATAGTGTTGTGCTGAACTGTAAGACGGTTTTGCCAAATGATCTTAGAGTTTTAAGAATGGAGAAAATATGTAAAACAACAATTACATTTACTGACACAACAACAACAACAACAACAACAACAACAACAACAACAACTACTACTACTACTACTACTGCTGACCAAGGGGGTTGTCGCAAGCTCCTACAGCCAGAGCTCCATTAGTCACGACATTCGCAAACTCATGGAGAGAAGAAACCCTTCATGGTTCATAGTGCACTGTGCGTGCACCGTGTGGAGTTGGAGATGGTAATGTTGAGTTTTGCACTATAGTGCTACAAACACCGGAGGTTAGGTTCATATGTACCAGAACTTGTATTCTGGCATCCGATTTGTACAAAGTATGACTTTATCTGGAGGAAATATTGCAAATATTGTTAGTCAGGAGACCTCATGCCCCGGGTTGCAAAACCAAAAACTCACCCACCATTTTATTTGTACTGAACAGTTTTTACAGCATTTTAAATTCAACTTTAAAAAAAGAAGAACAAAATAGACAGGACTGTATCCAAAAACTAAAAATAAAAGACGTGCCAAAAACCAAAGTAACCCAATGACCGGTTTGCTCTGCTCCGCCACGACCCAAAGAAAAATAATGAGGATGATAAGAATGAATGATGAAGTATATTTAATATAAAAACACACTATTTTCTTGTGGACTTCGGGTAATGTTAAATTCATGAGGAGGACTTTTCAAAACAATAGATCACACTTTTAAGTCCGGTGACCACTGAAATTGATCCGGTGACTTTTGGTTAGACCCACTAAACTAAGAAAACACTCACCATCTCTCTTACTAGTATGGTCTCTCTCTTACTGGTATGGTCTCTGAGAACAGATAGATAGATAGATAGATAGATAGATAGATAGATAGATAGATAGATAGATAGATAGATAGATAGATAGATAGATAGATAGATAGATAGATAGATAGATAGATAGATAGATAGATAGATAGATAGATAGATAGATAGATAGATAGATAGATCCCTCTCCCTTGCACTGCCCCTCCAAGAAACAACAGCATAAAAACACAATGGACTAATAAAAAATGTGCAATAACTTAGAACAGACCCTGAACGAGGCCAGTCGTCAAAGAAAGTGATGTGAGAAAGTGAGAAACAGAGATTTTTCTTTTATTATCTGCTCTTCCATACTGAAATGCTGTTACTGTGCAACATTTTACAACCGTCACTGGTTTGTCTAATTGTACTACAAATTCCACTTTCTAATCTGCTTTGTGATGTAGTTTGCTTACCATAACTCCATCTCTGTACAGTAGAAACTTGTGTAATTCTGAACAATCTTGCCAGGCACATAAAGACCCTAATGGGGCGGTGCATCATTGAACTGACAATATCATGAGAGATATTAAAAGTCCATAAGTAAGGAGCTAAACGCTTCTCCCTTGGGTTATTTTTGATAATATTCAACCTTCCCCGTGGGCTGAGAGAAAGAAAACTATAAATCTCTCCTAAATAGCTTCAGTGAGAGGAGCGTCATGCTGAGCACATTTAGCTGGAGAAGTGTCTCTGGCTGAGAGACACTGACAGGATGAAACTGCCAAGAGATCCAAGATGAAATTATAGACAGCGCTTCAGGTGTACTATACATTAATAATAGAGACTTCGCCATTTAAATCTAATGGTGACCGAGCTTATTTAAAAGAGCAAAGTGAAGGTTCGTATAGTTATATCATTATAATGTGCTGGCTGAACTGAAATCTGTTTTTGGCTTTACTTGTGGGATATATTGCTCTTTCATTTCATAGAGAATGGCTTAATCTAATTTATTTTTTAAATAAGACAGCCCAATAAATCACTTCTGAAAAGTAATTGCTGAGAGGGAAACATTCTGAAAAAACAAACACATTTTCAGTGGAACTGTTTTAAAAAGAAAAATAGATATAAAAGCTTTTTCTGGTGTCGCCTCTTTTGCTGTTACACCTGCACAAAGCAAATCTAAAGGATCAACCATTCATGTTAAAGATTGATTGAAAGTATCTAACTGAGTGATGAACATGGAAATAGTGCAGTTCAATCAAGGCAATTTTTCTGCAATTGAATTCGTTAGTGTTTTACAGAACAGTAATTGCCAAGTGAATCATAGACTAACTACATTTTCAGCTAATATGATGAGACCCCTTACAGTATAAAGACTATGCATTATCATAAAGCAGTTTGTATATTATAAATAGTGTTTTCTCTTAATAATGTGGAAACTATTGTAGAATGCATTATCCCTCACTATCTCCACAGACCGGATCGGTTGAGATTAAGTACATGAGAAGTAATATTCCAGTACAATCAATCAATCAATCAATCAAATTTTATTTGTATAGCGCCCAACAACAACCAGAAGGTGCCCAGAGCGCTTTCCAGGATAAAAACAAGAATCATAGTAGACAAAAATAAATACAAAAACACATAAAAACAGCAGTCGAGTCGGTGGCTATGTATCGAAGGCTTTCCTGAAAAAATGTGTCTTCAACTGTGATTTAAAAACACTCAGCTCTGTGATATTTCGAAGCTGGACCGGAAGTGCGTTCCACAGCTTTGGGCCTTGCACTGCAAATGACCGGCCTCCAAACTTTTTGTATTTGAACTTGGGAGTGACGAGGGAGGTGTGTTCAGAGGAGCGCAGAGTTCTGGCTGGTTCGTAGACCGTTACTAATTCGGCAAGGTAGGCCGGGGCCAGACCATTGATGGCCTTGAAAACAAACATCAGGACCTTAAAGTCCACCCTAAACGCCACCGGGAGCCAGTGGAGAGAGCGGAGGACTGGGGTGATGTGTGAGCGTCTGGAGGTGTTGGAGAGGAGACGAGCTGCTGCGTTTTGTACCAGTTGAAGCCGATTGAGTAGTGATTGGTTAAGTCCAGTGTAGAGGGCGTTACAGTAGTCTATCCTCGAGCTGATGAAGGCATGGATGGCCTTTTCCAAGTCAGCTCGGGACAAGAAAGACTTGATCTTACTCAGTAGCCTTAGCTGGTAAAAGCTTGCTTTCACAACTGCACCTATCTGTTTATTAAAGATCATGCCACTGTCAAAAATAACACCCAGGTTGCGGATGGCGGGGGCAAACTGAGGTGTAGGAGGACCAAAACTGGGGGAACTGTGAGGTGAGTCCGGGGTGAACAGGATGTACTCAGTCTTTCCTTCATTCAGGTGAAGGAAATTCTGGGAGAGCCATTGTTTGATGGTGTGAAGGCAGTTGTAGAGAGGGTCCAATGCAGCACTGTTGCTCAGAGTCACAGGGAGGTAGATCTGGAGGTCGTCTGCATAGAAATGAAAGTGGACGTTGTGTTTAGAGATAAGTTGACCAAGTGGCAGCATGTACAGTGAAAACAGAATAGGGCCAAGAATGGATCCTTGGGGCACACCGGATGACAGAGGAGCAGCTGAGGAGGAACAGTCATTGAGCATTACGAAAAAAGTTCTGTTTGTGAGATATGATGAAAACCATCTGAGAGCCATGCCCTGCAGACCGACAGTGTGTTGAAGTCGGGAGATGAGGATGTTATGATCCACGGTGTCAAATGCAGCGGTCAGGTCCAGTAGCACCAAAACCACAGAGCTTTTACTGTCCAGGGCTCCCAGGATGTCATTATGGACCCTCAGTAACGCTGATTCGGTGCTATGCCTAGACCTGAAGCCGGACTGGAACTTATCAGCTATTGCGTGCAGTTGGAGGTGAGACTGAAGCTGGGAGACAACAAGCTTCTCCATCAGCTTAGACAGGAACGGCAGATGAGATATTGGGCGGAAATTGGACAGTGTGGAGGGATCAAGGTTGGGCTTCTTGAGCAGCGGTCTGACAATGGCATGTTTGAGAGCAGTGGGAACAGTGCCCAAACTGAGACAACTGTTTATAAAGGAGACAAGGCAGGGACCCACGATGTCAATAGCCTCCTTCATAATTTTGGTAGGAACAGTGTCTAGAGGGCAGGTGGTGGCCTTCAACTCATGGACCGCTTTTTTGAGGTCCACAAGGGTAACTGCCTCAAAGTTCACCAGCATACATTGCACCGCTTGGGAGGGCATGATAACAGAGGGGGCTTGTGTGATGGATTGCCTAACAGACGAAACCTTGTCCAAAAAGTACTGTTTGAATGCGTTACATGTTTGTTCAGATACATCAGTCAAACCAACAGACACCGGATTTATCACAGAGTTAATAGTGCTGAACAGGATTCCAGGGCGATGGCTATTGCTATTGATGAGATTGGAAAGGTATTGTCCTTTAGCTTCCTTCACTGCTGTCTGATAGGTGGCAGCAGTGAAGGTGACACAAGTCTTGTGTCACCTTGGAAAGGGTTATTATAATCTCTTTGTACCAAATATAGCACTGACGTACCTGCATGTAAGAAAACATGTCACCCTGAACACGTTTGTTCTCCCCGTTCAATGGTTCACAGGAGCTGCAGGGCATTATTAACTCTGAGTATCGCTCTAGCTCAGAACGAGACTCGTTTAATTGTGAAACTTTTGTTTAGTGTAAACAAGAAACAGATTGGGTCCTGACCCTCAGGAAGTTTAAATAGGCTTTTTACTTAGTCGTATAATTTGACTTAAAGGGACTATATGGAGTTTAAAGTATTTTCCTGTCCCTACATGTTCCAGCTATGTCCTAATCTGTAGAATGAGTCCAGAATTATTCACCACAACTGTCACTAAAATCTGCATTGTCACTCAAAAAGGTGCTAATTCGGGTCTGAAGTGCCGTCATGCATGAGCTTAATATAGAACCTGCAGCTACGCATAAGTCCTGAGGTGGCAGTAGTGTGTATAACAATGACCAACCTGCATCTAGTCCTTTTAAAAAGAAGCCTTTGTAGAAAAAGGTGAAACAACCTCAACTCAATCAGTCCAATCCGGGAGCAAATCTGAACATTTTAGTTAATAAAGATGACTGAGTCGAAAGCCTTTGCAAATGTTTTCTATCATATAACTTTAGACACTCGAGCCGCTTTGTACTGCACATGAGAGCAACTGTTTTCATGTCAGAGGATGATCCTGGTTTCATGGAAACTTACAACAGCATCGTCTCCTTGGGCACATTCACCATTTACCAGATTTCTACTGTTAGTTACAGCAATCTGAAGTGTGCACTCAAAGTCTACTCATAGAATTGCATCATGTTCGTGCAACTTTCTGACAGTGAGATTGGAGTTGCTTCACAAGGCTGAAAACTTACAGGGCCAGTGTGTTATACTATTTGTGCAAAATATGAACATGAACAGCAATTTTTCCTGAGAAGTACAAAGAAACTCACAGTGCACGTTATATAATGTCTACACGGAAGTCACACTGTGCTGAAAGACAGTGAAAACTTTAAAGATAAATCATTGATTTGACAAGCATTTTTGTACATGTTAAACTTTGGAGATGTCTGAATTTCAGGGTTAGTCCAAGCACTGAAATATTGTTTTTATTACACAAATTAACCACACTTTCTCTCCAACAAGTCCTCCAAATTTGTCTTATCCCTTCATTACGACCATATAAGACATTTGCTAAAACAGCGCCCCCAAGCTCCCATTGAAGGTATGTACATTACATTTAACCCGATTCAGAAACAACTTTATTTTACGTAGTGTTTTTGACCATTTGCGATGACGATTCCAAAACTCAAACAAAAAAGAAATAAATCACAAACTTGCAAAATTAGCCTCACATGCAATAAGGAAAGCAGTCCCAGATCTTCACCCCCGCCACACCTGTGGAGGAACTGAACGTCCAGCTGTGCCAGAGGCTCTCCAAGCGCTCTGCGCTATTACGCATCACACCTCACCACTCTCATAATTTATTATATTATATGGGTAGGCTATTTTACTCACAACAACAGCGACACCAAAGCACAACTCACCATTGATGTCTTCGTGAGTCCGTCTTCTCCTCCATATGCGTCACTGCCGTCCGGCGTCTCTTTCAGAGTTCCTCTTGAGAACGTGCAGCCAAATATCCGAGATGAAACTGATATAGGTTCATTTCTCCACAGTTTCGTCATTTAAGGATAAAACATATAAAACATTACTGTGTTTAGCTTGCGGGTTTTTGAACTAGAGTTGACGGAAACTCGCTCCGTCCAATGAAAACACATGTATCAGCTCGAGGGCGTTTGGGCAGGTGAGCCTGTGCTCTGATTGGCTGAAGGGTCAGCTACGTCTTATCCAGGAGTATTTGTTAATAATTATCATCATTATATTATAAACAATCTGAAATAAACTGCTGTAGAGCATTTCTTCTGATTCCTGTGATTTATATTTACTAAAGCAGGATTTAACCCTATAGCGAAAGAAAGGGGTTTATGTATTTTATTTTATTTATTTATTCATTTATACATTTCTTATTTTCTACTATTTATGCATTTATGTATTTACCACAGCAATAACTATTCTTTCTGGGATCCATTTATTTGTATTTTTAACTGTTATTTGAATTTTATCACAATTTTTACTTTTACTCAAGTAATATTATTTTGAAATATCTGTGACTTGACTTGTGGAGACATTGGGAGTGTCTTTTTAAAATGCCATCTTAGTTGTTTGTCTTGTCTTTTATTTCTTTTTAATGGACTACGAGTCCGGAATAAAGTTGAATCGTAATTGTAAATTGTACTCGAGTGTATAGTGGCAAGCGGCAAACTGAATAACAAAAATGAAAATGAATCAAACCGCAATTAATCTAAACCTGTATTCATTTTCTTGTGTCTTATCTCAAGAATTATGATTTTTTTTTTCTGGGGTATTATTTACACATATGCAAAATTTCACCATTATTTTATGTTTTGTCTCTGCTTTATCAACATTAAACCTTAATCAGACAAACATTTACTCAGGGGTTAAGTAGTATTTTCAACAATAATAAAATAAAGAAATAAAAACATAATTCTAATAGTTTTCATCATGTCACGTTTCATCTGGACCGTGAGGGTTCGCACATCCATGTGGGTGCATGTGTGTGTTGGTTGATCATATATATATGTGATGTCAGTGGAGCTCACAGGAGAAGCCACAGGCGCATGTGGATATCATCAGTGTTAAGTCAGTCAATGTAACATAAAAGTTAGTGTGAACATTTGACCATCTCAGTGTCGTACACTGTAAGCCAAAGGGACCCAAACTGGACACAATTGGACTGTCCAGAACTCCATTAAGCAAATCTGTCCCTGCAGCTGTTCATAAGATGTTACATCATAGGGAATGATGATGTTCCTCTGCACAAAACAGATCAGAAATAATGCAACACCCTCATATGTTTCTATTTGATAAAGTCATGTTTACATTTCTATATTTTATTAAAACACGCTTGACAGTAGCCTGTATGATTTACATGATGGGCGGCACATGTGGCTGAGTGGTTAGTGCTCTGGCCTCACAGAGCACACACAATCAGACAAAACATGACAAAACAATCACACTGAACACAAAGTACCACATCTGCAGTGTCTCTATTACATTTGTTTAAAACATAGCACATGTCCCAGAGCACATGTGCATTAGGTGAATCCTCCAGCAGGTGATTCTGACCATCAGCATGGCTCCACATCTGGAGTAGGTCCCCAGATGCAACACGCTCCTGCCCACTGCTCCTGCTTGCCTCTGTCGAAGGAGGGGCCAAATGCAGAGACACATCTTGTAATGACACATAAATTATCTTAACCTTTAATCTGCACTCATGTGTTTAGCCCATTATGTCATGCATAAACAATAACACATATGGGTAGAATGATTATTATGACCAAGACATTTATTTTGAATAGAAAAATAATAACATGTGTAATATTGTCAATACAAATCACAGGCATCAGAGGAAATGCTCTACAACAGTTTATTTCAGATTGTTTATAATATAATGATGATAATTATTAACAAATAATACTGGATATGACGTAGCTGACCCTTCAGCCAATCAGAGCGCAGGCTCACCTGCCCAAACGCCCTCGACCTGATACACGTGTTTTCATTGGACAGAGTTTCCGTCAAATCTAGTTAAAAAAACCTGCGAGCTAAACACAGCTGTGATGTTTTATATGTTTTATCCTTAAATAACGAAACTGCGGAGAAATGAACGACATCAGTTTCATCACGGACCTTTGGCTGCATGTGCTCCAGAGGAACTCAGAAAGAGACGCAGGACTTTGTGGAGAACAGCAGCGGAGCCGAGGCCTGACTTTGTCGGGGTGACGAGAGGTTTTTCCCCGCATCATACGCACTGGAACCCGGCGTGGATCGGAGGCTCGCCGCGGTCACCGGACAACCGGACGTACGGGTGACACGGAGTCTGAGACACGAGGACGTTTGAGGACAGAGATGGAAGTGACAGGAGAGTTTATGGAGTTGGCAGTGACGCATATGGAGGAGAAGAAGGACTCACGAAGACATCAATGGTAAGTTGTGCTTTGGTGTCGCTGTTGTTGTGAGTAAAATGGCGATAACCTAGCCTACACATATAATATAATAAATTATGAGAGTGGTGAATGGTAGCCGCTGCTGCGGTTGGGAAGGTGTGATGCGTAATAGCGCAGAGCGCGCTTGGAGAGCCCTTGGCACCGCTGGACGTTCAGTTCCTCCACAGGTGTGGCAGGGCTGAAGATCTGGGACTGCTTTTCCTTATTGCATGTGGGGCTAATTTGGCAAGTTTGTGATTTATTTCTTTGCGTTTGAGTTTTGGAATCGTCACCGCAAGTGGTCAAAAACTCTACGTAAAATAAAGTTGTTTCTGAATCGGGTTAAATGTAATGGACATACCCTCAATGGGAGCTTGGGGGCGCTGTTTTAGCAAACGTCTTATATGGTCGTAATTCAGGGATAAGACAAACGACCACTTATGTTGTTTTCTGTTGGAGGACAGTCTCTTTCTTTCCTACAAAAAAGTAGGAGTTTCCACATGGAACACTGAACGTTGTTGGTGTTTCGTCTCTTCAGAAAGGCTTTGACTGCAGTCAATCTGTGAGCCATGACTCCTGGACGATGGAAAGCCAAAAGTTCAATGAAAGTGTCATTTTTATGCTTGTGCCATTAACTGCAGAACTCAAGTGCTGCAGTATAACCTGAATACTGGTCAGGGACGGTCAGCTGAGCACAATTGAGGTTGTAACTATTTGGTTGCTTTGAGTTCTGCAAATCTGCAAAACCAGGGTTTAATTTCTTTGGCCAGCATTCACGACTATAGCTCCTTCTCTGAATGCAAAACAGCTTTGAAAAAACTCTAGTTCCTGCAGTTCTGCTCTACATATGGTTGAATGTATAAGCGCATAGCGGCTGGTGTGCTCCCTCAGTGTCAACCAGATGTGTGGCCTTATCACCACCAGCTTGCAGCTCCTTCGACTCAGCGCTGTGGAAATACATTTGGGGAAGGGTGAGGCCATGGCTTTGTTTAGCTTTGACAACATTCAAGCTTTTCCAGAATTCGACTTTTTGAGTCCGTCGCCTGAATATGAGGTGCTTCTGAAAAATATTACCTTTAAATATGGACTGCCTGCAAGAAATGTTTTGAAGATGTGGTTGAAAAGATAGGCTCACAAAAGAGGACCCCATGGGCCTGTATCTGAGCAGAGCAGTGCTGTGCAGTGGCAGCGCTGTAAAATGGGATGCAAATGCTGTTTTCCGGAGTACCTCACTTGACCTTTCGGCTCATCTCTAAGGCCCTGTGCCAAAAGCTTGGAAAATCAGGTAGCTCCAGTTTACTCTGTGGGGCATAGCCTTTTATAAAAGCTTTGACAATATCAACAGCAACAGAAAAGGTTGCACGTAGCTTAAATATTTCTTTAAGATTTATTAGCCTGATCGTGTTTGCAAAGAGGAATGCAAAGATTATGTAAATCATCGTGGGCTAGGCAAGACTTTGGCCATTTTCAGCTCTTTGTGAGAAACTGTTTTATTCATGATTTTGTAGATGGAAAAACAGTGCTTTTGATTGTCCCTGTTTGTTTGCATCCTTCAAACCTAAGCTGCTTCATAAACAAATCAAAGATCTTGGCTGGAAGAACAGTCTATTATGCATGTTTTTATGTGTCCATCTGCAAAACTAATGCCTTTCAGACATAGGGAAAACAAGGCCCCCAGTTTTTGAATGAAATTCTGCAGCTTGAATAAACAAGAGTATTTTTTCATATAATGCCTAAGCCTATGTTTGTATTGTTATCTTTGCCGCAGGGTGTCAGTTTCAAGATTCAAAGGGAAACAAAAGCAGACTGTGCAGTAACAACAAATCAATTAATCTTTGTTGGAGATGATTTTGGATAAATTATTTCCCAATGACAGCCGCTCTATAACAAACAACTTGGAGTTCGAGCTCAGCAGTGCACTGTTATTTGTTGAAACGGATCCAGCGGAGCTCAAGCGTCTCGGTCCTGTCTCCAGTGATTAGGCTGAATGAAGGCAGTGGATGCTCTTGTTGCTTTGTGTGTTCATGGAGGCCTTCGCAGTTTTAGCACATCTTTTTTTGGAGCCAGTTTTGCTTTAATTTGACTTGAACAGGCAGGTGTGACATGGGGTAGAGAGCGCAGAGACATTCCAAAATGACTTGGAGCAGGGACTCAAAGTCATGACTCAAAGACAAGCTAGCATTGACCATTTACCAATGTACAAAAGTCAATTAATGAATAAATTAGCCTAATAATTATCATTACATTGTGAGATTAAAAGTGCTTTGAGGTGCAGACCAAAGCCTCTGGAGGCCCCAGGCCATTTGGGAACCACTGTCCTAGAACATATTGGTGCACATTTTACAGACTTTATCAAGTCCAGATGCAGATATAGGACAAAGCACATGGTGGAAGACCTCTCTGTAGTTTACACAGAAACAGCATTACTTTGTCTTTCAGGGCACAGATCCACACAGTCAGCATGTTTCCGGAGTCTTACTTGTATTGTGGCATGTTTACAGATGTGTCCCACTTGCTGTTGTTGCACTTCACTTGTTATAGATGACCTGCTTGTTTCCAAGATGCAGATCTGATGATAACCCACAAATACATCACTGTCATTGTGCAAATGACAAATGAATTCAAAATCTTCAAGCATTAAAACTGTCTACTACAGCAGTTCCCAACAGGTGTTTGGGTTTGACACAACATCACCGTATGACAAGATGCAACCGAAATAACAATATTTATATACTCTCCGTCTCTTGATTTTTTCTTATAATATACAGTATTTTCACACTTATTCATGTTGATTTGAGCATTAAATTAGCCCATAAAGCTGAATTATGATGATAAATGGATTTTAATAAACTCGAATAGAGTTTTCTCTCCATTTCAGTTGATAAACATTGAAAGAAATATTCCAAGGGAAGGCTCACTGCTTGTAAGTTATGATGTTAGGTCCTAACTCAGCAGTTATACTACTGGTTTATCCTAAACCAGCAGTTCTCAAGTGAGTTAGGACCTAACTTGTAACGGCCCAAATGAATAAATACTAAACATCAATAATAATGATAAATAATGAATACATGTTGTGAATTTTATGATTGTGGACTTTCATAGGAATCAGGGGTTACCACGGTCACACTTCAGGTATCATGGCCTCCAGTGCCTCCTAAATTAAAATAGCACTGCTGTGTACATACTGTACTACCATATGGACAGGAAATCATTAATTAACCTGCAATTGTTTTTCATATTAGCTCCATGCTGTGTGCATGCAGGAAAAGATGGATGTTTACACCTCTGGGTCAACAGGGCTTTAAGTTGGCATCCGCGGAAGTGCTGGCTCAGGTTGTTGCTTCTCAAACTGGAAAAGTAGGACTCTCAGTGCTGTTTTTTAAGATGGAGAGGAGCACCTAGAGGGAAGGAAAACGCTCAACAAGGCAACCAGGACAGCACTGCAGCTATTTCAGTCATGGCAACTTATGGAGCAGCACTGTATCTTTGGACCAAGCTGAATAAATTATGGACTGTAGCCTCATCATCAGTCAGGGGAAGCAAGCAACTACATCTGGCACAACCCCAACTCGAAAAAGTCGAGACGCTGTGTACAATGCAAAGAGAATCGGAGAAGTTAAAAAATGAGTTATAGACTTAAGTTCTAAATATTATTACAACCATCTGAACACAAACCTAACTATGCCCTGTCTCTTAAAGAAGATGCATCAGGTATTGGGTTTTGTTGTTCAGTGGTAACTCAATGTCAATGTTCCACCGATCAAAACAAAGGAATACTAGACGAACTGTATGTGGAATTACAATTTTTGGGCCAGTCTTGCAGCATTGACACATCTTTGGTGAAAGGGGGAGAGGGAGACATGCTGGCCAGCGGAGCATGTGGCTCAAATGTAGGCCGAGATCAAGGTAGAGCTGCTTAATGTCACCCCCAAGCTCCACAAGTTGGCGAGTTTTCATGGAAGATTACTTGTACATCTAAAAAGGGAAAGTGGAGCTGCCAGCAAAAAGATGGCCCCTGTCACAGGATTTGCACTAGTTGCCAAAATAAAATTATTTCAGTGCCTGTTGGGTATGTGTATGGGCAAAAAGTTGATGTGAAACTCAGAGTAAGTGTCAGGGAGGATGTTAAGAACGGCAAAAACAAGTCTGAAGAAGCCTTTGATCATGATACTGTTGATTCGCAGCCGTCAGTTACGGCCCCTAAACCTCAGCTAGAATATGATGGTTACTCATTAATTCCATGACTTTGTACTGAACTTTGGAGTTGTTTGCATGACTTTAACTTTTTTTTTAAAGAAGAGTGCATCATGAAAGCGTATGTTTTAAGTCATAGGAATTATCAAACATAAAACATTATCCAGTGCTCCAAGAGTTAACGCCCTCTTTGCTTTTGCTTTTCTTTTAGACAAATCCATTGTGATGCCATTTCAGAAAAGTTTTAATGCAAGAAAGTGTGCTGCCGAAAAACCCTGTAAGTTTAAGGAAACTATTGTAGGTTATGGGAATATTTTCTCTGCATTTGTCCCATCCTTAAATTTTCACTGACAGGAAGAAAGATGATGCATAACTGGCAATGTTTTGGTGATTACAGTTTACAGCAGCTGTTCTCGATTTGGACGCTGTCAGAAACATAATCCTAGAATGGCAAGTTGCGACTCAAATAATGACTGAATTTATCATATATTATTTAAAATACAGTATGTTTCCATTACATTACATTATATATGACTACGTTTAAAAATCTGTCTATGTTTGTGCAAATTGCAAATTGTTGTCAACCCAAGAACATTTGTACTCCTCCACCACTTCAACCTCTTGACTCTACGTCTAAAATCAATAATCATGTCCTTGGTTTTAAGACAAGATGGTTTCTATCACACCATCTAACAAACGCTGCCAATGCAGGGCCATGATTCATTTCAGATCCTGAAAGCAAGGACACCAGGACTGTGTTGTTTGAAAACTTAAAGGAACAAACTGAAATATGTTCTTACCTGAGCTTAGACAACTTGATACATACCTGTCTGGTCTTTCAGGTACGAACATATCACAGTATGGAAAAACGGTGGCCTGTTCCTTTAACCAAGAACCAATTGTTCTGAGTGGCCCAGCAACTGTAGATTATGAACAGTAGTGGAGGCAGGACAATCCCCTGAGGAGATCCTGTGTTAGAGATGGACTCTGGGGACATCTGGCCATTTACAAGCAATTGCTGGATCCTGTTAGCCTGGCTAACGCCAGACTAAAATCACAACTGATACTTAGTCTGGGGACAAAAAAAACTGCCTTTGGGTCCAGACCACCCAGTTGAGATTCACTGGTCTACAGTATTTGGTGTCTGAACTGCAACGGATACATATCATGAACATATAACTTAACACAGAAAGGCCCGCCTTGCCTGTGAATCAAACTGCAAATAAATAAACTTAAAATCTTATTACCAGTTGGCAACCCCAAAAGACAAAAGTTAAAAGGAAAAAAGACCAGATACGGTTTGTTTACAACATGGACCTAAGTGTTTGCATTCAGGTACCGTATCTCCCTCTTAAATAGGGTCATGCTCTCATCAAAGATAAATGCTAAAACGTGATCCAGTGCACTCGTGTGTATACCCACAGTAATAGTTATTTTCCTACTCTCTCTGTTGTCTGAAGACCATAAGCCCGTTGTGCAATTGATCTCTGAGGCTGAGCCGGTGCATTTCCAAAGCAGATACAGAACACAATCAATTTGAGGCAGGAGCGGCCGGCGCCACCGCAGTTTGTGGGTAACTCAGGCTGCCCCTCTCTGTCTCTGGAGGAAACACACCATAAATCACTTCTATTGGACCATGGCTTCACCACAGCTGGTACCAAGAGGCCAAACCGGGATCAGGAATGCAGCAGTGGAGTTGGCAAATAAACCAGTGGGCAGATGCACTTTTATGACTTTGTTAAATCAAGAAGGATTTCCCAGAATTTACTCCAGGCTTCCTGAATACAAATGACATAAACACGGAATATTGTCGAGGAGAAAGTGCCTGTGCTATAGTCGCTCGCTCCCAACAAAGTTATTGTTATCATGATGCATAACACTTACAAAGCATTCCTTATTTGTTGCATAGGCATAAGTTGTCGACTCAGTCTAACTAGGTTGTACAGTACAGACAATGCTTTCAAATTGCGCAGTTTCTTCCACACACAACAAAAATCAGGCCAAAACAGCGCCTTGCTTTAAGATCCATTAATTTTTCATGAGGCAGCAGACGGCTCTATAGAGGGGTGTGATGTCCTCTTTCACGATGTCCTTGCTACACTTTCTCCTATGCTGACTTCAGGTAATAAATTGGCCGGTCTCTGTGTTTTGATGACCGCACACGGGACGATAATAATCTTTGGCACTGTGCTGCGTTGTTGATTAATTGTTGATTTTCCTTCAGAGGAGAACAAAGCGATGCATTTTACAACATTGTCCGTGATTACTGTGATTTACTGCCTGATTGCGAAGGTTATCTCGGTCTCTGATAAAAGCAGTCCTCTCGTGTGGGAACAACCTTGGACAGATCGCCGCTCAATTTGCAAAGGGGTGCTTTGAAATTACTCTTGAAAGAAACTTAGCTCTGGTTCATCAAGGCAGGCAGAGTACTTCCATGTATTAGCGTAGCGAATATCTATCCTCTATGAAGTACATCAAGGGCGAGGGGAAGTGCCCATGTTTGAGAAGACATGCGTGATTATTTGAAGAGATAAAGCGGCTCATTTGTATTCAGAGGCCGAGGGCTGAGTACATCCCTGCCGGACTGATACTTGCAAATGAAAGCACCCACAGGTCGAATCGATGCTGCACAATCACAGCGTAAAGAGGCACACCAAGGCCGCCAATATTTTTGATAACACCTACTGTTACTCCTATGCAGGGCAATCAGCAACACACACTTATGCAATAGGGGACCTTTTATTCCAATTGAATTCTTCAGGATTAAAAACAATCTCTTTGGCTAATGCACAGACTTTCTTTGTCTCTGCACTTCCTTTGTATTGAAACTTCCGGTCAAGCACAAAGTCTGCTCATTAAGCGGAGAACGAGGGACAATGTTCGCCGCTAAAATCTGATGTTTAGATTGATTGGTAACGCTTTATAATAAGGGAACATAAATTCATGCATGAATTCATCATAATTCGTGCATTAATTCATCATGTGAATCACCTGTGAGTTCATGATGCTTCATGATGAAATACTCATGAATGAAATACAATGAACTCATTAATGATAACGATTAATTTATCATGATCATGATGAATTTTTATGCAGAAGAAATAAACGGTGGCAAGGACCAAAAAGTGTATAAAGTAAAAATTATCTCATGATTAGTTCATCATGAATTCATTATGAATGTGCCCCTTAAAATGAAGCATTGGAGCTTTGATAACTTCTGTTTAAACAAACTAGCAAATAGTTTGGGGGTTCGAATCAAGACTCTCACTTGTGCACACTGTCATTGTGTCCCTAGGCAAGACACTTCACCCACCTTGCCTGTGAGAATGTAGTGTAAGAGTGAACGTGTGGAGGGCCGATGTTGCAAATTGGCAGCCTCGCTTCTGTCAGTCTACCCCACGGCAGCTGTAGCTACAACAGTAGTTTCCTACCACTGAGTATGGAGTGAATGAATAATACAATGTAACCTTAGTTTGCTGACGAAGCCTTTTGGATGAGAGGCGAAACGTTCGAGACTTCCATTACTGAATACAGAAGTTGACTCCACTACCTTCATTGAAAATGCAATGTAAAAGCACTCTTTATATCCAATGCATTATTTTTATGAATTATTCTTTTTATGTTGGTTGGGAACGCAGCTCTAATATATTTATGTTTACAAGTATTCAAAATGTTTGTTTTCTTTTAAATAAATAAATGAACAAAAAAGTCTAATATTTTGATTTAAGCTCTCTTCTGTTTGTAAGTGCTCTCCTAAAACAGGTTCTGTATCTATTAAGTTATCAAAGCTACAACTCTTCATTTTAAGGGGCACATTCATAATGAAATCATGATGACAAAGATTTTATCATGATCATGATAAATTAATCATTATGATTAATGAGTTAATTGCCTGAATTAATGTTGTGAAGAACATCGTGGCCAAGCGCAAGAGCTCCACCGCCGTGGTCATCTTCTACGGATTTCCCATCAACCAGTGCTCCTCATGTGACCAAAACAGTGAAGATGGCGGCCGCGACACAACGATCTTTCACCAAAAGAAAAAAAAAGAGTGGTGCGCACTGAATGGGTGCTGCTGCCGAATGCTCTCTCATCGAATGCAATTTCTCCATCTGTGAGATCAATAAAGTATCATCTTATCTTAATTCATGAGTATTTTATCATGAAGCATCATGACCTCATATTAATTCATCATGAATTATGATGTATTTATGCATGAATTCATTATGAATTATGATTAATTCATGATTAATTCATGTACCCTTAGTATAAAGCGTTACCAAAACGGTTTTATATTGGTGTAGTAATTTTATCTTGACCCATGAAAACCTCCGGAATAAGGTGAATAGGCTTTTGTCTAATAACTATAAATTTGGCAGTTCAAACTGAGTTTGAACTAGTTCTCTTCTTTGAACCCAAACAGAAAATCTACCAATGGTTAACCTGATCATAATTTGTTTGGGATTAGGTTCCCAAACCTGCCATATAGTCACCAAAATTGTCACCACTTTTGGAGACCATGAGGTATAATTGGACCTTTGAGTGACTTTTGGTCACACAAATCTGTGAAAAATCTGAAATTCGACAGTGACCATAGTTACCACCTCACTGGTAACTGACCTCCACTTCCAATTTAAACGATAGGTTGTTTTGAGTGTTTTGATGTCATGTGAACACCACCTATAAGCTAAACGTGAGGTCATTTGTGTTTGGTCTGTGGGGAGTTATAGTGCGCTAGCATTTGAGAAGCTTGTTATTCTCAAAACCGTCAATTTACTGAAAGGTGTAACTGTTACTCTTATCATAAACTCTAGTAATACAAGTTCATAATATTTACATCCACTGACTCATCGACTACTGATAAATAAACATAAACACATTTATTGAGTGTCTCGTAAGTGTCTCTTCAAATCACAAGGTCTCCTTCTCATTGAGCAACAGAACTGTTTCAACGCATTTATAAATTTTAGCGGCATACCAAGACATGTTTCTTTCAGAGCAACCCGTGCTTATAGCTAGTTAACACTGCAGTACACGACACAGACACAAAGCAAACAGGATCCTGAAGAATAAATCTATGAATAAATATTGTAGTTTACCGCTGAGATGAGTCACATCTGTGGAGGATTGTTTGAAGCTCTCATTTCCATTTCTCTGTGAGCGACTCTGATTGGCATTTAGACAAAGCTCTCAGGACTGAGAGGAGGACTGACATTTCAGATGCTGTTTATGGGGATCGTTGTGTGTGAAGCGATACGTTAACTCGGCGTTAACACAGCAGCAGTACGTTCTGTTTATATGTTTAGTGTAATTGTGGAAAAACAAACCTGTCACATGAAGAAGGACTTACAAAAAATGATTTTAAAAAATGATAACAATGTTTTTCCCCCTCAAATCTCCCCAGAAAACCCCCACATCATAAGAAAATAATAAACTAAACTAAGAAAGAGTAAGTTTTCCCAAAGCTCTGTTTCCAAATCAATCATTTCTGGACAACTTAAGAGTTCAGTGACAACAAGAAGTGTATTTGAAGGAATGCAATCTGAATCATTTGCGTTTTTCCGACCCAGTGCTCGTGTAAATTTGTTAATACATGTCTCATTATCAGTCGTCTGTGTCGTGATGATCATGCGTGACGTGAGAGGTGCGGGCCAACACACCTGAGCTCCGGCGTGTGGCACAGTTGTGTTTCTGAGACAATTCAATTACAGTTTCTGCCATCTTCGCACCACCTCTGTATGACCTGCACCAGCGCATTCTGCTGACAGTCGACCAATGGAGAGCAATGCCGACCGTGGTCTATGCGGGACTCAAACTGACTGAAACGAACAGAGGTTAATGGGACGGTTACAAGCAGCTCATTCCGATCTTCTCCACCTTTTTACTGTGCTTTCGGTGCTATACATGCGGAAAATTAGCCACAGTACGATTTCACAGAGCACAAAAGAACATTCAAATTGCAGGTCTTACCTCGATTTGCAGAGGAGGAGGTCGGAGGAGCACTTTGAATCGAGCCGTCACTGCTGGATCTTTCTCATAACCTGTAATTATATCTGCAGATTGTGCTATGGTTCACCAGGATAATGTCAGAGATTACAAGCTTACAGTAATCTTGCTTTTTCTCTCAGAGTGAAGCACCACTTGCATCGGGGCCGCCTACATTTCAAATATCACTTTTCCTTTTGTTGCAAATCTTGCTTAATCCATGTTTAGATCCCTAATTTGATTAAAAAGTAAAATACAAGCGTGCGCCAAAACTTACCACAGAAAAGTGAGCTGTTTGACTGAATCACAAACTCACATTTCAACCGAAAACTGAACACATTTTTTACAAAGTGTCAGCAACGGCTTAGGAAACTCCGTAAGCTTTAAGTGCACCAGTCAGTTTGGTTTGGATCCCTCAGCGCCATTGAGTGGATCTATTCTTCACTGTGCACCGTTGAAGGCGATGCTGCGCCACAAGTGAGGTTCCTAATACACTAATTAAGTTATTATCTATATTAAAGCTGCTTTGTGCAACTTTTTATGTGAAAAAAAAGTTGATATTTGTGCGTATTTGACCTGGTAGTGACCCAGCGGCTGTATGAGTGGTCAGCAAGGCGCCTTTATTTTCCATCACAGTGGTCTCTAATTGTTTGGAAGATTTTCACTGCTGACGGAGCCTCTCACCAGAAAACGTACAACCTAGAGTTCAGTTCATATAGGTTCACAATCATTTCGACAGTCCAACATCGGTCCATATGAAAGAGTTTGTAGAATCCAGGTACATAACTTGATGTTCAAGAGGTGAAGTTTTCACAGCAGTTTCAAAACAGTATAAAAAAGGGGGAGCGAGCATGCCATCAGGACCCTATTACAGTAAATTCCATATGAGACCGAAGCAAATGATGGGAAGGCTAATATTTCAGACTACGAGCTTACATACCAGGTGAATGGTTGCGTTGCGCTCTCCAGACGAGCTATTACGGGACACCGAGCATCCGACCCTGCCCAGCCTCCGGACCAGCGCTAGCAAGCTAAAAATAATGACCATCTATTAACGACCACCCAATCATTACAGCACAAACGCCATGGCACTAGCTTACCAGCGATGCATCATGGAAGTTGACTCCGACTCCAGCACGACTTGAACAACATGTAAACAACTCGTCCACTGCACACCTAGCCCGAGTGCTGCAGAAAGGGCTCCTTTTATAGCACCCCCTACATCTGATAACTGATAACTAATTAACTGAAGGCTCTTATCCCCCAACTTACTACACATACAAATTGTATAATGCACCTTTAAGCATTTATCCTTTTCTTTGAGGATCCAGAAGAGCAGTAATTGTTTTATTCATTATAATGCACCGTATTTGTATCATGCCTTTGGACACTGAAAACCACATTCAGCCACACCTTCCATGGGGCTGACCGACAGATGTGGCTTCCAATTTGTGCCAATGGCCTCTTGAACAGCCTCATTCATTCACCACAGTAATACTTTGGCTCGGTGAGTGCAGTGTCTTGCCCTTCTGACCTGGCATCGAACCAACACAAAACATATGGGCTAAGAGTTAACTTATTGTTTTTCATGCCATCAAATACACTTCAGTAAGAATGCCGATGTGAGTCTCAGTTACAGTGCTTAGTTGAACTGTCACATCCCACACATGGCTTTTGAAAGTGAGGTTAAACTCCTGCATGTCACTATATGGGTATGAATAATATAAATGCTTTTACATGTGCACTGGCATGACTCTACATCTCTTGATAGCCTCTCCGCAGCACACATTTGAGCGATGCATACACACACTGATTATGCGTTTTATGTAAATTCAAACGGCGCATACGTAAAACTCCCACAAACTCAACCATTCTTTTTGAACTACCCACACTTTCATCTGCTTTTGAGAAGAAAAAAAACAACAACTTCCATTTGATCTCTGAATCTGTTTTTACATAATATTTTATATCTCTTCTACGTAAACCCATCTTTTATATTTTATAACGATATAAAGATCATCTGTGCTCATTTCTTTAGGTTTTCACTGCTGATTGAGCAGTATCCATGGTTACATACTGTATATATTCTCTTCCGAAAACCTACCAGAAATCCTAAAATACCTGACATAAAATTGATCCTGAAGCACCATAGGAGCCACCGGGATGGAAAGTAAAGGCGCTAAGCTAACAATTCAGTCGCTGGGTCACCGAAAGGTCAAATACACAGTAATATCAACTTTTACGAAATGCTGATACAAACTTTTGACGGGTGCTGTATTTCAAGTGCCCCTATACATAAGCATCAATATTGTACATACTTTTCATACACATGTTTTAGTTAAAGTGCCCATTAACAGAAACACACACAACTTCAAAGTCTTCTTGACACTTGCTCTCCTTTAAAACGCTTCGTTTCATGAAATTAACAATCACTGAGGTCAGCACATGCCAAACAGTATTAAAAGTCAAAAGTGGATTTGCTACAATAGAGTTTTTAAATAAGCGCAAACGTATTAGTGAATATTTGAATCTATTTTATTTTAGCCTTAAAGGGGCTAGATGCAAGTTGGCCATTTTATACTTAGGTCATACGTGTAACTGTACCTTCTATATTAAGCTCGTGCATGACGGCACTTCGGACCCGAAGTAACAACTTTTTGAGTGACAGTGCAGGATTTTAGAGGCAGTTGTGGTGAACAGGTCTGGGCTCATTCTACACATTAGGACATTGTTGGAGCAAATAGGGGGAGGAAAAAACATCATTTTAACATTTTTAAACTCCGTATAGTCCCTTTCACAGAGAGGATTTTTTTTGTATATATACCTATCCTTATAGTACTTCACAAATTTCTTTCACGGAGTGGCAAGTTTTTGTCTAATCAATGGCCTGTGTAGGCATGTGTGCAGTACTTTGATTTGGTTGTCCTGCCTCATGTTCATTACGGGAGCCATTCAAGAAAAATTGGGCAAAAAGCCAAAACAAACCACTGGTGAAGAGTGGACAGCAGGGATCATGCAAAAGCGCAGTTTATGGCACATGAAGAGGAAAGCTCTTTACAAACTTCTGTGTCATGGGGACTGACATTCAACGGGCACTCCCTTGTTCTCCCCCATGTACCCTACCACTAAAAACATGCACAATATGCTTATCTTTATACCTTTGAGTCATTTACAATCCAATAACTCCAAAAGTAACCCACAAACTTTTATAATTATTATCCAATCGACCACTTTGCATGAAAAAAGGCTACTGCAGAACTTCAGTGTTTGAAGGACACCTTGCCGTAACCACTAACCTTAAATACTGCTCTGTGTACAGCTGCTCCCATTAGGTCATTACCCTGTTTAGTGGAATAGTACCATCAGAGTGATCGCAGATGCTTTGGTAGAGGACAGCGGAGCAGAAACACTGGGTGACCTTGTGGAGAACATTAGCATAAAGCTGCCCTGTGGGTCTTATATAATGGCCGTGGTGAGGTGTGTATGAAAGTACTCACTTCTATAACCTTGTACTACAGTAACCCGGTGACAAAGAGGCGCCGGCACTGCCCATTCTGAGTGATCTGCAGTCGTAATAGGAGAGCATAATATTTTGACAGGTGCAAATTTATAACACCTTATGCCTGACCATGTGTTATTATTTTTATCTCCCAATCATTTTTGTCAAAGCCGAAGTGAGGTTACTGAAGAGTCATCTGGAAAAGTTTGGAGAGTAAGAGAGAAACTCCATTACAATGTATTTGACAGTGAAGTTGCTCCGAGCATCTCAGCCCGTGTATCTATACGTTAAAGACTTTTAGCTTCATAGGCAGGTAAAAACCATCAAATAAATGCATGTATTGGAGAAGCCTTGCATCACATGTACGATTGGTTGGAATATAAAAAGGCTATACAAAAGAATAGATGAGGCACCAAGCAGGGGTGTCTCTACGAGGTGGCCGAGGGAGGCACGGGCCACCTTTGAAATCTGATTGGCAGTATTTACATTTTGCCTGTATTACCAAGCAATAGCAAATATAGAAACATTTCCATATACACAAACCAATGTGAGTTCACTAGAGTGAAATGTACATGTTCAAAATCCCAAGAGAAATTTGGCTTAAAGATTTCTTTTTTTCAAGTGGTGGAACCAAATTTGTTATGTCCTCCTTTGGTATATTGTAAACTCAGACATTTGTGGAAATAATACTGTGCATCTAATTATAAAGTATTCACATACATTTTATTGACATTGCAGGTTAGTTATCTAGCTTTTCTGTGACCCTGAAACGTGACCAGTTGTAAAATGTGCTTAGAGACTCATATCTGTGAAGTATTGGGATGCCTCAAAGGATTGAGTTTGAACCTCAGCTAACATGTTAATTTTCCGGTCTCACTCTGTCATTATTTATAATGAAAAGAATCAGTTATTGGGCTTTTAAGTTAAAGACAAGGGCCATGATGCCAACTTAGTGACACCTGTTGTGACAAGTTTAGTTAAAGTTAAGCTAGTAACCAAGCCGGCGCCATTCTGCCTGGCTCCCTGCTGGGTGACCAGACCGGTTTCTTCCTGTACCCCAGATGGACGACAGCCTGATGCATTACCATGCAAAGCGCCTTTTGGTGGCCTGCAACTGTATTACCATTTCTATGTGTATGCTGTGCTTCCCGTGTGGTGTGCCTTTGGTGTCTTTGGTGTGCTCACCTATGAAAGATGATGCCAAAGCTGAGCCGGGCAGAGCTTACCATGAACTCGCGGCATGTGTAACCCTCTCCGCAATGCATTGTGTAATAAACTTCACATGTTGACTAGAAAAACATCTCTTAAGCTTTATTAAGTAAGAAAATCCACAACACACCCCTGGACACCACTGTGAAAACATCAAGTTGGTATCAGTTGAGCAAAACAACCAATATTCCTGATGCTGTAATTGTAGATATTTTACAGCATATTACGATTTTGTTGCTCTAAACTGGAGACATTGTAACACAGGAGCAGTGGTAAACAAGCCTGCTGCATTGGTGTGCAGAGCTTGATGCTTTTGCAAACCAAGGCACGAGTTGATCAATAACAGATACACAATATTTATGCGCAGTCCAGGTGCCTGTGAGTTGCTCTGTGTTTTCTGACTCAAATCTCCCAACACATAACATGTACAGCGCATACATGCTTCATTCTGCAAAGTGTTTTTTTTTTTTGCTCTCATCTGCTTCTGTCATGAATTATTTACTGCAGTCAGATCGTACTCGCTCATTCCATTTTCATGCTCTGGTTCCGTGTAGAAGGCCAAAACAACTCAGTAATAAGTTGGCGAGTTCAGCTGTAAAGTACTCCCAAAATGTACTTGGAAAGTTTAATGCTTTACCTTTAGAGAAAAACATTTAACCGGGTTTGCAGCTAGCACCAGTAAAGACTGAGACAAATTGGAAAGTTGATTTTCAATTAACAATAAAAAAAATGGAGAGAAAAAGGCAGGGGAAATCAGAAGTAGAAAAATACAAATTCAAGTAGGCCTAAAACAAAACAAACCCTACTATATTTTTTCCACAGCGTCAGTCATGCAATAATGGTCACCAAATCAACATGACGCACGTGACACAATGTGCTTTAATCCCATCTAAACTTACTTGTCAACAAATGAGCGTACCTCTGCCTGCCGCCTGGGGGCTGCTCTCTGTACTGTGTTGTTTGAAATACTGGGGCGCACTGAACATTTGGGATTGCTTCAGTCCAACGCAGCAGGACTGGGACCACGCTGAGCTCCAACTCTTCACATCTCAAAGGCAGCCGCGAGCTTTGTCTGAACAAGCAAGGCAATTTGACTTCTCACGAAAAAATACATCTATATATAATTCAACCAATCTCCGAGGTCTAAACTCAACACAGAAATGTGCACAGAAACATTTTTGGAGAAAGGGCAAATCAAGTCATATTTTAGAGAGAGGGAAAAAAGAATGGAATTGTGTGGCAACCCCCCCCAAACAATAGGCACCTCCGTCGTAGGAGTAGAAGTAGTCATAGTAGTAATTGTGAAAGGTTAGCGCTCCTGCCTCAAAAGGTCCTTGGTTTGATTCCAGTGTTTGCATGTTCCCAACGGTTTCTTTGGTTGAGAACCGTTGACAACATGGGGTATACATGATTTTCTCATAGAAATCATAGAAATCCCGAAAATAAAAATGACTGTCAAAACACTTTTCCTGCAATGTATATTGGCCATAAGGAATAATGCCCGACCAGGTGTCCAATACTAGAAATAAATGGACAACGCAGAGGCGAAGTCTATTTATTTCTGATTATGGACACCTCGGAGGGCATTATCCCGCTTAAATACCATGGTCTCATAAACTCATTGGGGCCTGTTTACTTTTTTATTTTTTTGTCCTGGGCAGGAGTTATCTCACTAGCTAGTTTGTTGCAAATGCCCATATATGGTCATGTTTGAAGCAGCCAGAGGGGAAAAACAAAGAAAAAAGAACTGAACTGTCTCCCATTTCTCCACCATTACTTACAAATGCTGAATTTTGAATATATTTTTCTGCTATATAAAGTACAGAGACATGGAGAGGCGCAAAGGGGTTCAACAGCCCATTAAAAAAAAAAAAAGATGGACAATGCTTACTAGGAAGTATGCTAACCGATGCTAACGTTAACGAAGCGATACTAACGAGTGCCGTTTTTCACTTCTACTGAACAATTTGCTGAAAAAAAAAACATCCATAAAGACCCGAGTTTGGCTTGGCATTACTGGTGTGTGATAAATGTTTATATAGTCCAACAGAAAAGAGTGAAAAATTGTGATTTCTATGAGAAGTTTTCTTCCCCCTCGGCTAGGCCATGCCCCCTTGTTTGACACGTTGCCGTCTGTGTCTATAGAACGTGATTTAAAGAAGAACTAAGTAACTTGTTTACCTCAATAAATCCTTTTCGTAGTCCCTCTGGGGGTAATACAAGTGTTAATGGGATGATTGGGGGGTCTTTCATCTCCCCCTGGTGTCTCAATTGCAAATTCCCCAATACACACTAATGGAATCGCGAAGAAGCTAACAGGCTAATGGGCAAAGCTAACTGCAGCTAGCGCCACTTAAACAGTATTTACAGCCAAGTTTCTGTGAAAAAAATTACCTCCATTGTGTAATTGGATGAACAATATCCCTCTCTCCCTTTGCCTTTACTGTCAGCGTAGTATTTACTTTCACACGGACAATTAATGAGTATAAAACCGCAACATACTACGACACCTGCAGTGGTGTTTATGGCCTCTAGGGGGATGAGTTACTTCATTCTGCTTTAACTGTTGCCGGACTATATTGGTGTAGATTAACACTTTTTAACGTACACCCTGCAGCCAACCAGAATCGAGTATTCACCCAGACTATGGTATGAATTGTATTACTTTACGGTATATAATTTTGATAGAACTACAGTGCTTCCCAGGCAGCACAGGTTTTGGTTCACTCACTGGTCAAAACGTCATTGCGTGGGCTATAGATATAGTTAGCGAAATAGTGCATCATTTATTGCCGTTCTTAAAAGCTCTCCTCCTCCTCAGTCTGGTACATGTGCACATGGCAGCACCTCCGTTCTTTTGCAGGCAGAGCTTCACCGGGCCTAATTGTGTCTTGGAGCTAGTGCACGGCTCATCTCTGGAGAGCTCATTATAACATCCACAAGCAGCTCGGGCAGTGCAGCCGCGCTCCTCTCATCCCGTCAGCTTGTACAACATAACCGTCGAAAATCACCACTGCCCCTCTGCGCTATTGACGAGAATAAAGCAATTATTGTTGATTAGGAAATGTCTCTGTGCACCAAAAGACAGAGACATGAAGAAAAACTGTATACAGAGGATTTTGATCTTGCCGCTTGATGTTGACGCTAAGTGACATGTTTTGTCAGTTTCAAAGTGCTTGGAAAGTTTGGTTGAATTGACACAAATTAAAAATGCCCAAAAGCAAAAGTGGGTCTGATCCATTTGAGCAGATGTACAGTGACAGGACTTTGCCACTCATCTTTGCGTCTTGGTTAAGATCTCCAGCGCTGTGTTGAAAATGATATAATAAAAGCTGGTCACAGAGGTGCCAGGGAAACACAGGACCAGACAGTAGCAGTGAAAGCAACGATGTTCAGACTTCCCTGTCCCCAGGCACTCCCTCCACAATCCTGTTTTCAAACAAAAAGGAGCGTGTTACTTTCCAAAACTGTTCTGTATATGAAAAAAAAGTTACTTCTGGTAGCATCAAAGTGTCTGCCCCAAAAAAAGAGAAAAAAGAAAAGAAATGAAAAATCAACATTGTGTACATTATCCATCCATCACTCCAAGCCTCCATGGCCAGATCATGAGGCAGCAGTCTCAGCAGAGATGCCCACACTTCCCTATAAGTAAGTAAGAAAGTAAGTGCTTTATTTATCATTGTTCAATTGTACAGTAGCCCCGGACCCTAACACAGAGCATGCAGACGCTGAAGACTCCTCATTGGTAACTTTCACTTAAGTTGCGCGCACTGTAAACACTATGGGGAAACTAGCAAATAATACCTGTGGATTATTATTCTTCGTTTTTTAGACGACTCCTAGCAATAGGACTTTTTGCTAGCCACACAAGATGAAGTGAGGAAGCGGCCATGTGTTTATGGAGTTTTAATGAGGCTAAACCATTGGTTACACAGACGTAAGGAGGACGCGATGCTTCTCAGGGCTACGGGTGAGTCCATGTTTACACCATGGTTCACATCTGTCTGGATTCAGTGCTGTTGTTAACTTACTAGCGGGACATAACTCCTTTATGCTCTCATATCATAGTGTTGAGGGCAAATGCACTGTTAGGTCATCTGCTGTTTAGTAGTCCACTGTTTAAATTATGTTTTGGAGCTGTTTGACTGCTGTCTAGAGTAAACTTTTGCTCCTTGTTGTAGGTAAGATAAGGTAAGATATAAGACTTGTCGGTAACACTGGTGTCGTGGGTGTTTGCTGATATGTGACTACATGCTTCTTTTTAGTCTATCAAGATGTGGTAAATGCGTTTAGTAGATCTGATTGTAAAAATATGAATAAAAAACATAAACACCTTGTGCAATAGCCCCACCTAGAGTTTACATCACCAGCCGTCCCTGCTGCCTTCAGTGCTCCTCTGAAATGGTGCACCGCCTCTTGGGTTTGTCCCTGATCCAGAGCGTGGTGTCCCGCACTGGTCAGCTCCTCCATCTCCTCCTCTCTCTTCCTCCTGCGCAGCTCTCTCCGCACCACAACAGTCGCCATCACCCAGTTCACCGTCTTCTCCTCGCTGGTCCCTTTTCTGTAGGTTTTTTTGTAGGTTTCAAATGTCTTTAGCTCATAAGGTAGCTGTTTGCTTACTTTTTAAAAAACCCTTCATGGCAAATACGGACTCTGCAGTAAAAAATCCACTGATTCTCACAGAAACACAGCAAAGATGTACAAAAGTATCCAGTCATACAATATGGAACTCAGAAACTTAGCAATTATCAGAAAAAGACCGTTGTACCAAGAGAGAGATTCAAGTAAATATTCTCTTAGTATCTCATGACATTCCCAGGCCGAGAGACATGCCCGAAACACCTCCCCAGGGAAACATCCAGGAGGCATCCGAAACGTACGCTGGAGCCACCAGTTGACTCCTCTCACAGTGCAGGAGCAACAGCTCTACTCCGAGCTCCTTCTGGATTACTGAGCTCCTCACCCTACCTCTACGGGAGCATCCAGCCACCCTGTATAATTCCTGCAATGAGCGTTTGTGAGGCAAATCTATTACAGGCTGGTTGGACAAAAAGTGGAAACGTTTTTGCAAAAGAAGCACTAGAGAGAGACAATGAACTATTCTCACTTATGTTAAATCACTATTGGAGCAATTGAATGTCTTGTCTTTGCTTGGGAGAAGCCGAAGAAACCATTCCCATAAACATAGCAATTTTATGTACTGCAGAATTGTATTGTCCAGAATCCAGACTGTATTATGCTGATTTACACTCGCCGTTACCACCGGGGAAGTTGTTCAAAAATGCTTGGCACATTGTAGCACAGCAGTAAAGTAATATCAAGACCATACGACAGCAACTATGTTATTTCAAGGAAAGACTGATGTATGTGACAACTTTTCACACACACTGAATTTATGTGTAGGTTTAACAATTTTACAATTTTGTTCCATTATTAAAAGCATTGGCTGCGTCAAATTCCACAAGAACAAATGTAGAGTTGTCCTGAAGAAGATGGACTATTAAATAGGTGAAATACTGTGTTGAGAAACCATCTTTTTGTCTCTCAAGAAGGACGAATAAAAGCGAAGTTATAAATCTGGAGAAAAATTACCCACTCACCGTTCACATAAAGTCGCGCCACTCTCCAGGAGTTATGGGAAGGCGTTTTTACAACACCATTGATGTGTTTGAATAAAGACGACTAAAGGTCATGGTTATGATTGAAACCAGAAACCTAAACTTATTCAAGACAAGAGTTGGAATAATATGTTTGTGTAAATAAATATGACATAAGGGCCACGTAGTTGACGGATGTTTGCATACGGCTACTAAATGATAGGTTAGTTATAGTTCATATTAGTAACGACAGAGACATTATTCTGTAGAAAGAGACAGACAAGTTATGCTTCATATTAGGATTTCTCAGCCTATTATGGACACTGCATCAACTTTTTTGATGGAATACCTCATTTTGTATGTGATATGAATAAATGATTTTTATTTTGAACATGTGGCAACAGAATTCACCTCTACAAAAGATTTAAGCAAAAAGGGTGTTAAAATCAAAAAGAACTAAAGCAAACTTGAGCGTGAACTCTCTTTCAAAGCCAAATTTACAAACACACTTGTCCAAAAAGGAGCGGGAAGAAGTGTGAGTCTTGGTCAGGTTGAAATAAAGCTTGAGCGTAAATTCAACCGGGAAGTACCTGCAGCGTTTATTGCCTCATCTCTGACTACACCTCACCAATCATGTTTTAATTTCAAGCCACACCTCCGTGACTGCCCATCACTGCAGCAACACGTTCTTGTTTAACCCAGCTATTGCCCAGGATTCCCCTCTCAAGCCCCTCGTTCACCACCTCAGCGGCTTCCTGGCGTGCTGCAACCCTCCTCCGCCCCCCCTCCACCTGGCATCATCTCTACTCTGCTCGTCGTCCACTGGCCACCTCGGACCTCATCCTCTACCACCACCAGTGTCCAGACTCTACTGCGTTCATTCATAACGCCCATGTATTTAATATCTAATGATTCATGTCCAAAAAAACTCTTCTAATGCGGCTTTGTTTCTGAATCTTTTCAGATTGAAATGTGAATTATGTATAAAAAAGTCTGGCGACATATGGGGATATTTTGACTGCAGGCCTGTACAGGCGCATCGTCAAATCTTCTCTGTGCGTTCCGCCTTTTCCAAACTTTGCTCATTAAAACTTTTGCACTTTTTACACTTATATTGAGTTGGCTATCTGTCCACATCCCCAGACTGCAGTAATTGCTGTCAGGTTGTGCTCACACAAATATACCGCCGTCTGCTGTCCTCGCTCATAGAAATAAATATATATGTGTGAGAAAGCAACACCCATTGTTGAAATTTATAGGGGAATTTGCATATGTGTGCAATTACACCACCAAACCACTGATAAGTTTTTTTGGTGTGCTTTTGTAAAATTTTACAGATTCTGTGCTCCAAAGGATTAAGTTACGATCACAATCTGCTAGGGCTGCTTATAGAAAAAATAATAATCACGATTATTTTAGTAATAATTGAAATCATGATTAATCAAATGAAACGATTTATTTTATTTATTCATTTTTATTATTATTTTTAAAAAACAACTATGGACTACATTTTCTTTGGACAAAAAAAGCATTTTTTTTTTTTACATGCTCACGTTTCTAACCTAATCCTATAGGGATACCTGCCCCCTGCTGGCCATATATTTCTATATATTTCTATGGCCAGCCCTCACACCTGTCCAACAGAGCCGCGCGGCCTGATGACATCATCACACAGCGCTAATGTTTTTTATGTCAAACCAAAGCCTGAGCCTTTAGCTTGTGAAATGCGAAGGGAACAGAAACAATCATCTCAGTGGCATGAAGTAATAAGAGTTTGTTTGAGCTCCGTTGATCTGCTCCTGAAGAAGAGTTTTAGACTTTGCTACTAAACAAAACCTGCCTGAGCAAAGGATGCTGAGGCTTTTAAAGCAGCTGTTCTTCTGTCAGCACAAGGTGAGCTCTTAACAGTGGCGTTATCTCAAGAATTAGGTATAAAAAATATTAGTACGATATTATTTACAGTTCTGTCACGCTGCGCTGGTATTTCAGCTGATCAGACGCCTCACACAAACCACGCAGGACGGACTTTTTGCGCTTTGGATGGATGAATAATCGTTTGTTCTCGATTATGCTATTTTTGTGATCGTCTAGTCAGTGTAATAATCGAAATCATAATTGAATTTAGATTAATTGCACAGCCCTACAATCTGCAAACATTTTGGTAATGTTAAAGAATTAAGTGGATGTAAAATGTATTGGCAGCTAACGGTCCAGATTGCACTCTACTCAAGCATCCTCAAAACATAAGTAGTTTTTCAGCACTTTCACTCATGAGGTTAAGATAGTAATTTTGGATTTTTTAAATTAAGACACTTCTGTATTTGCTTTATTCCTCTTTAAATGGGAGCACGGGAACAGGTGGCTGTTGAAAGGTTCACCACTAATGTAACATTATAATCAGTAAATTAGAAGCAAATGGAAAAAAGTGTAAAAACTGCAGTATGTGTATTACTGGTGCATGGCATGCAGGCTTGGCGTCTTGTGTGTTTGGTATAAAACAGTTTGGTCACAACCAGAGGTGGATTTGCCTGGCCAGCCAGACACTTCTCTTTTCTGTTCAAAAGAAGAACCGTCTTTTCCCAATTTTACCACTATTGGTCCTCCCATGTAGCTGTCACCACATTAAAGATGGCGTGCACAGCTACTGATACATTGTTTTCTTCTGCACTTCTGTCTGTTCTAAATGAGAAACAGCCTTGCACTGGCAGACATGCCATCCCTTCCTTGTTTATTGTTTACTGAAAAGGCTTCATGCAGCTTGTTTCTGTGTCATATCCGCCATTTCTCTAATTGATTGTTTCCATCTGTCAATCACGGCCACTGGGAAATCGCTGAGCTCACGCTCGCTCCCAGACTACATGTCTTGTAGCATCTTTATGGAAGTAGTTTGTAGTTTGACTGGCCAGGCAAGAGGTACATAGTTAAATTACACATATGCACTTCTGCAAGTACATTTTTCATACAGTACTTTTATTTGTTCTTAAGAAATAATTAAATGAAATATCTGTACTCTTATTTGAGTAACAAAAATAAAATAATTATGTCACAACTGAAACATGAATCAAACTTTTATGCTTAAACAGTTACTCAGTTCTCACAGTGTAGTACAATTTTCTTTCCTTTTTCGTTTTTACTCTTGCTTGAGTAAGTGTTTGGGCCACTACTTTTTCCAACTACTTGAGTAGAAGTATTATAAAGTAACATTACTTAATTGGGCTACCCACCTCTGGTCTCAACCTGCCCTGTTTTAGACTTGTTTTGGTGATACACGCTGAAAACTAAATGTTTCAGGAGGTGGTTCTTGGAACCACTGCTCTAAACTATTGACTAAACTGAATATGGCTTCATTAATTAAATACGGTCATTTTGCTGTTCCTATCAGAGGATGGGATGGGGATTGTCAGGACCATCCCAGTGAAAAATTGAGTCACCTCTTCTGTCCTGGCTGCGCTCCAAGAGTAAAGAGTGGATTGTCAGCATCACAATGAACTTGAGTGAGGGGTGCCCCACTTTTGCGATGAATGCTGTGTCCTTGTAGATCCAGTCACATTTTGTCCCCCCTCCTTCAAAAGCTCTGTCCCATCACTCAGAGCCCCGGGGCACACTGACCTGCCGGAAGATGACACCTCTAATGCGGGCTGACCTCCCCCTCACCCACTGCAGGGGCGCACCAGCTTTTGTCGTAGGTACAGGCAGAGAGAGGCCGCTTTTGATGCCTTTGTAACATGATTCATCTGCAGGACACTGTGGGGGCTATACACAGTGTTTATGTAACTCAAATATTATAAAAGATTGGAGTCATGACTTTACTCAACCTACATTGTTGAAGCTGCCTGAGTGGTGTCCGTTTTGTGATCTGGATAATACTGCATCAAGTGGCTAACAAGCTTATGGAGAATGGAGAGTGATGTTGGAGCATGTAATAACTGATACAAACGGGACCATAGTCAATGAACAATAGTAGTTCTTTCGCAAAAACAGCCAGCACAGTGTAGGCTCTCAATATAACTCTTGAGCTCTTGCTACATTTTCTTGTACACACACAAGTTATCTATTCTCGAAATCCAATTAAGAAGAAGCAAATACACATCATTTTTTAAAATATTCTTCTTCTGTCATGGTTCCTTGCCCACCCAAAAAAGCAAAATGTAGGGCTGAAACAGAGTCATACGCAGATAGAAGACTGACTCCCATTGCCGAACACTTTCATCACAACCACGTCCAATCTTATTGCTTTTATACACTGCTGGTCAACAGGTGTTTCGCCCAAACCTCTGAGTCGTTTCTCTATTCTGGAGAACATATTGCAAAAAAGTAATACTTTCCTGTTTGTGCTATTTCCAGACAGAGCAGCGAAGCATTGCTTTGCCGTGTGTTTGTGAACCTTGTCGGAGGCAGAATGAGACATTCCTCTGGTGGACAGGAGCAGGATTCATTTGGAGGGCACGCACATGATGCACACTCATATGAAATGATTACGGTCAAAGAAGCATGACGTGGTGCGAGAGCGGGCAATCTCTGAGCTCAAACCACCCGGAAACCAAATTAAAACGGGCCGCTGGAAACGCACCAGTCAGGCAGCACGGCTAACCCCCAGTAAAAGAGCTTTTCACTTTTCATTGCATCCTAAAGCACGGAATATTGGGGTGTTAGGAAAGTGTAGAAATAGATTGGACACACGAGGCAGCTTCTTGTGAATGTGCAAGTGTGTTCAATGCAAGAGGCAGATATATCCTTTTCCAATATGTGTCTATGCCGAGGAGAACACAGTTTTATATGCAGTAGTACCGTGCAATCTAAAAATAACCACCTAATGTAAATGTCAGTTTCCTAGATACTCAAAGTAACTAAACAATAACATATCTTACTCGTTCCCCTCCCATGCCCAAAGAAACAAGGGCATTATGCAGTGGTCAGAGCGGCACCTAATCCACCATGGGGCCACAGAGGCTCAGTTGGTATATAAGAGCGTCCGTCTCTGGTTCCTAAGGTCAGCAGTCCTGTTGTTGTGTCCTTGGGCGAGACGCTTCACCCACCTTCCCTGTGTATGATTGTCATGTGTCAGTTAGTGGCTGGTCAGAGGAATCAATGACAGATTTCCTGCCTCTCTTCTGTCTACCCCAAGGCAGCTGAGGTTACGATAGTAGCTTAACACCACCAAGCATGTGAATGGATAATAAACAATGTAGCCCCCCACCCTACTTCATATCCACCGACAGATGCGATAAAGTTACTGGGAGTGATTGTATTGTACCCTAAACCGGTGTATTTCCCATGCCTTTAAAAGCAAAAGTATGTTGCAGATAGTGAATACATTTTTATACGGCGTGTCACGTAAAACAATGCACCTGCTCTTGAAAAAGTTTATAGCTTTTGATTTTGCACATAAAAGCCTGTCAGATGTCTCCCACTCATTCGTCCGTGCTGTTGAGCTGAACACAGATAAAAATGATAGAAATATAAAAGTTTCTCCGAGTGCAATAATTGGAAAGCTTTCAGAACTTTGTGTGGACACATATACAGTGGGTGGGAAGAACAATTACTGTGTGCAAGGCCAGAAACCTCAGCGCGGCTCGAGGTGATAGTGGGTGCACGGACAACAAAGAACTAGCCTTGGCAAACTGACGGCTAGGGAAGAAAATTCATGTTACGCGATAAAAAAACAATAAACATTAGACCTACAGGGGGGACATGGTGTTCCTGCTATAATGGGACATTGTTATAACCCAGTGCCAGCCTAGTAACTTATTGTGATGGTCCTGTATATGCTGCAAAACACTTTATGGAGTCTGTTTAAACCTGTGATTATCTTGTGTTTTCTCCCCCTGTGTCAAGTCAAACAGAAAAACAGTATAATATATAGATACTACTTATATAGATATGATGGAATAATGCATCACAAGTTTTGTTTTCATTGTGTTCCAACTCATGTTCTGTCACTGCAGTTTTCATGTCAATCTAATCATTGATCATCTGTCTGTTTTTGCTCTTTCCACTTTTTCGGTGGCCACAGCTTTTTTGTTTGCATTGTTTTTGTATGCATTTTGTTCACACCGTTCAAATATGCCAAGATGCATCGTCAATAGAATAGTGTGGTTATCCTGATGTCTGTACTTCTATCCACTCGATGTTAATGTGTTTTTATCGCAACTTGCATAGAGACACACACTCTTTGTATGTCATTTATGTAATTGAAATACTCAGAGAAAAATTCCCTCTATTCTGACTGGCCTGTAATCGTCACATGACAAGCCAATCAGTCCACATAAATACAGGTGCATCTGTGGCACATGTTCTCGTCACCTAGGTGTAAGCAATTAATATGTCTTTCTGCTTGGGAGTTAAGTAAGCTGTGCGGACTTTTTTTCTTGTTTCTAAGTTTTGTTTTTATGTAATGTTATGTTTTCTCACAAAAAAACAAAGAATTAAGCAGGAATGTACTGACAAAATATCTATACAATCTAATTCTGCCTTGTTTTCAAAGCTCAATTAATCAGGTTATAAATATTGAAAAATTCCTTGTTAAAAACCAAGACAGCTTGTTGCCAGAAAGTGAGAAAATGCATAAAATCAATGGAGACCAAAAATGATCAAAATCGGATTTCTGGAGTTCTCCGATTAGTGAAGAGAAATGCAAACAGCATAATCTGATATACTTTTCTAAAAAAGATGTAATCATTCTTTCTGACCTTTCACAATTCTGTATAAATTAACCCGGAAAATAAAGCAAAGAGGCCAAACTAATGTCGCAGAGATGGAAAGATATAGATACAACAACATTAAAAAAACAATAACAACAACAAAAAACTCAAAAGTTATCTGTGAAATAAATCCCATTTTTGTTTAAAGTGAAAACCCAGTGTGCAGCTGATAGTCAAGTGGTTATTGCTCCTTCCTCAGAGTTGCGGGTTCAAGTCCCAGGTCAAAATATTTACTAAATTCTCTACAGCTCTTCCCTTATATCCTGATTACAAGTTAAAGTTTGTGCTATTTGTATGTGTATGTGTATTGCACAATTGACGAGGTCTGAACTCTGGACCTTAGAGTTCCTAAACCTGTGCTGCCTCCACTGGGCTCCTGCACAGGAGGGCAATGATACATGGGGTACATCCGAAACGAGATCTCAGCCCAAACTCGATGTGTTTCCAGATAGGGCTGTCAGTGGGGAAGGAGGTTGGGAAAGGAGCCTCAATGCTTCCTATCATATCTCCTTAAGCACAGGGACCTCTGATGTTTCCTCACCGGTGATTAGGAGCCATGTGCCATCCCTTAATCACTGCGCCGCATGAAACGGCTGTTGGTGATGTCACTTCCTGTTGTTTGTCGTTGGGTGAGGACAGTCGGACTGTCCAAACAGCTCTGAAGCTCTAGTTCCTAACTGCATAGGGATCTAACAGTTGACCTTATCACGTAACAAGGGGTTAGGAGCTAGGATCAGGACATAGGTGCTATTATTTGAGGAATTCGCTTTGATTCCAAGTCCAAATATGGAGGTGCAATCACTTTCAATCATCACCTGGTTCTGCAGGTGGGTCTGAAGGGCGGGGTGGGGAGATACTTCTGTTGATCTAAAAATCCCAAAGTGCTCTGGCTCATGTAGAACACAGAGTTTTGGATAATCAGATTCCTGAGGATCCAAGCCTCGTGGAAGACCCAGGACGAGCTGGCCTGGTGTCGCCTCAGGGTCCCCCCAGAACAGCTGGATGGATGGATGGATAGATTCCTGAGGTGAATATAAACGCATCAAATCTGATTATTGGGTTATCTGATTGCTCCAGTTATCTGATGTTTCCGGTCATGTAAACGTATAGGCAGAGCAATAATTCCCTTTTTCTAACTGTACCAGATTTCGCCTGCAGTGTCTCCCTTTAAAACTATAATATTTCATTCACAAATTTGAATCATGTATAGTATATTATAGAGATTTCTGCAGTCGATATTTGAAATATAGCAACATTGTGGGAGGCAGACTGTACTTGTGATTGACACGTGAGCACATTACACTAATAAACATCTACATTAATGGAGAGACTTAAGTGCGCAAGTGTGGGAGGTAAGAACACGTGATAAAACATGAACAACCCTATATTTTAAAGAGCTATTGCATTCAAATGAATGAAGAAAATCAGAATAGGACCAACCAAATTTGCAGCAGAAACCCAAGACTCATCCTGAACAGTAGAAGAAAACCCCACAAAAATCTCATCATAAAAATGTTTATTATCCTAACTGTTATCAGAGGACAGATATCAATTGTTCACTTTTTACAATATATTACTATCATTAGACTGTTTTATTATACATTGTTTTAAATAATTATTTTCAAATAACTTTGTACATGCTTGCGGGAGTCACATTCCCTGGTCTGATGGAGCAGAAACATGAGAAAAAAGGCACTCGATTGCTCTGGTATTCGTGAGCAATACAGTCCAAAGTAACACTGAGTCGGAGTGTGGTTCGTGTGGGCGTGGGGTGAAAATCTCCACCATCACCGGACGAGAAGCCCCTTGGAAACCTAATACAGTTCTTCGCTAGGGCAGCACAATATGTCCAAAGCAATTTCCCAAATCATAGCCCAAAATAGTCACTTTGACATGGCGATCAACGGCAATTATTATTATTATTTTTTTATCTGCTCACAAAACAAGACACACACGTACTTTCTTTCTCTTCATTTTGTTTTTGCTAAGAAAATGGACCACAACCCATTTTCAGACTCTTCACAATGTCGTCTCATTATTTTGTACATGTAGCTTGCAGTCTAAGCTGTGGGTCATTTGAAATAGTGGTTGTACGCCGCACCTGCTTGAGCTTCAAATGCTTCTTAAGACGTCGGAGAGCTCTGTGGCCTGAGGGAAGCTTAGTGCGTGTGTGTAGAGTGAGATACCACACGCTAACAGCGGCGGCAGGACCCCCGCAGTGTGCAATCCAACTGCAACATTGAGCCCACAGCAGCGTTCCGGCGGCTCACACGGGCTCATCTGCGCCTCTTTGTCAGTGCCGCGGGTGCTTAATCCAGTTTCGGATCATCCACTTCTGGCCCGAGCAGCGCTGGACCACCAGGCGCAGGCCGAAGTTGGCATCTTTGGACATTTCCACCTCCAGGCACCGACCAGTGTCCCGGCTGATGATGGGGCCGTTCTGCAAACAGTGTGCAAGCAGAGAATAAGAATGAGAGAGCTTCACAGAGTCAAGTCAAATAAGATCAGAAGGATAAGGCTGTTGTGTATTACTGCTTATGTGTATATATTAACAAAATAAGACCTGCATTACTGCTACTTTACGTATTTCCTTCATGTCATGCAGTGCAATCTTTTCTGAATCTAGACTCTTTGCACACATTGTCTTTGTTTTAGGTACACAATGATTACACACATTCATCTCAATGCCCTTCACAGCCGTCTCCATTGATTTACATTTGCTCCAACAGGAGCAGATTGTCTTGTAACTCCTGGATGTGGAATTTGTAATGCATCAAGCTTATGCACGAGGTAAATGTAAACGATAAGTCCCTGCAATAACTGAACTCTATGAGAAAACACCGGATTTTAGGGATTCTTTGGGATCCGTTCATTTCAAAGATCCATTCATAAAACGGTATCTTTTTAATATAACATTTTAATAACGCCAGCCTGATAACTCACTATATCTAAGATTTGATCGATAAAAGGCACACTTTTTGATTTAAAAAATCTAAAATTACCATGGGACTTTCAGTTTAGTGGAAAAAGCTTTCACTTGAGTCACCTGCTCCGTTGTTGGGCTGATTCTTGTGTTCGGGGGAGTTCTGGGTAAAATTGACTGAAAGCAATTTTAGGTTGAGGTGGCGCAAGATTAAAAAACAAAAAGAATGTTCACCAACAAAAGCTATTATACAAAAACTTGAGCTTGAGCTTAACAGTTTACTCAAGCTTAAAGTTTTGAGGTTATGACCGACTGCGATATTTCCATGCAGTATTACGAGGATCTTTGAAGCTTTGAAAACCTCTCGTGGGACGCACCTGTGTGAAGTCCCATAACCGCTGTGAGACCCGGCTGACAGTCTCACACTTCTTGAGGCTTGGGGTGCGTCCTCTGCCGTCGTCGATCAGGCATTTGGTGTCCGGGAGGAAAGTGGTGGATCCCAGAGGTCCCAGCTGCAGCAGCCCCTCAGTGGAGTAACGGGCCAGCTACAACAGAGATCACACACACAGACAGGGCATCACAATCGCGTCGAAATGCAGTACCTGCAGGGAAAAGATTTTACTATTGCTTCCAAATTTTGTAAATTCAGACATATGTGTAAGAAGAACAAACAATTCTCTCCCTAAAAGTGGTGAAACATGCTCATAAACTCATCCCTGTGAAGAACTGGGCTGTAGGAATGACTTCGTATCAATTAACAGTTTAAACTTTTCTAATGTTATTGTGTATAAAAAAAGTGTACAATTCCTTTAATATATTTTGCAAGATTTGAAATGTATTTCGATTGAATGCAAGTGAACAAAAACGTATTATTCAGTCTGTTTTTATTTTATTGATACATATGGCATCTCTGGAATCACCCATATGGTCATGTTTGAAAACAGTTAAGGGGAAAACAATTTGGAGAAAAATCTAAACTTTCTCTAATTATTCAAAAACTGCTTTAATGAATGCTGAATTATGAATATAGTTTTCTGCTAAATAAAGATACAAAGACATGGAGAGGAGCAAAGTGGTTAAGCAGCCCATAAATAACGAGAATACTAACATGATGCTTCCTGTTAGCATCATGCTAGTGCTGGCTACGGCTGCCGTTTTTTCTGCTTCTACTGAACAATCTGCTGTGAATAAACATCCATATGGACCCGATTCAGACTTGACTTTATTTGTCTGTGATAAATAAGTTATATTAATTTTCACCAGAAAATGGCTAAAAAGAGTGAAAAATTGTGTTTTCCAAAAGATTCTGTTTTCCCCCTCAGCGAGGGCCCCCCCCCCCCCACCCCCACCCCTTCTATGGCGCAATGCCGTCTGTATCTATAGATAGATTTCCATTGACGTCTCTCGCATAGTTCCATATGGCGCCATCTTGTGTGTCAAGGGTCTAATTGTCTGTGTTACGGATCATTGATAATATGGTGAAGAAATAGTGCTCACACCTGTGTTGTGTGGGGCTGATCCCGACACGACGAAGAGAAAACGTCTCAATATCCCAAAAGTAATTCATCACTAAGGAACAGAAACAGAAAAACTTTCGTACGAGAGATTTAAACTATGGCCGCCTACCGCTCGTCCCGGGTGTCGAGTCTGACTTTATGGGGCAGCCTGTGCTCATTCTGCTCGGTGTCTGAGTCTCATGTCTTGGCTGATGTTCCCTGGTTTAGCCATGGTCTGTCACCTTTTATCTAACAGTTAAATTAGAAATAGTGGCATGAAACAGATTTGACAACGGGGCTAGCTGGAAGCATGAAAGTCTACGATGAACTCAGACTGGTATTATTTCATGCTGCTGCCATACGAAACCAGGGTACAGTTAGCAGCTAGCAGAGAAATGAGACTTGGACAAATCACGGAGGAAGCTCAGGTCCGTCCCCGTAAAGTGAGACCCGGCGAGAGCGAGCGGCGGCCGGGGAGAGTGTGAGGAGAAGGCTGGGGAGGCGAGTGCGCGGCGGCCGGGGAAGAGCGCGAGTCGGCCGCTGCTACTCTCTTCGTTCATCAGGAGGTAAACGCAGCACAGATTGGCACTGATACACGTTTTAAATACAGCCCTATCTGGACAAGTTTCAGTGCACGCTAGGGCCTACGTCTTTTACTGTTATGATTACCGTGCATGTGTACATCATGATGATTATGTTAGCCTACCCATCACATGGCTCATTGTGAGTGATAAAAGCCCAATAGCGACAACAGAACGCCCATAGTAGACACAATTATTCATTAAATGTGCTTTGTATCGAGAAATGGAATCCCATCTATAGAGAAAATAGCTACCGTTACTGTGTCAACTAAACAACCATACAACACGGTACCAGCCACAAAAATATAAATAATTTTGTATTTCTACTTCAATGTCAGCAATGGAAAAAGTTTAGTACATTTTTTCCGTCTTCCCATATTCAAGTAGCAACATTTTTGACTGGAAGTCATTTCTCTTTGTCATTACTACTTTGTCTACCATTTTCTCTTTTGTCGCGGCTTGTAGTGCTCGACCAATATCTCACAGTGAACTTTAGTGACTCTGAATACCAGGTGAGCCACTGAGGTCAGAACCCTTTTACTTATTTAAACTTTTAACAAATCAACTGAGTAAATTATCTTTCCCCCTTGGAATATGAGACTGGTTGTATAGGGGATTAGTGTAGGCCATCACATGGAGAGTTTCAATACTTGCTAGTGACAGTGCTTTCCCTAAACCCGAACTCGATCCTCGCTGGCTAATCCCGCACATGAAAGACCCAACGCAGATCTGTATCTGTTACGTAAGGATACAGTAGAGATAGCATTTATTATTTATTGACACCAGCGATCCTCTCTGAAAGATGATATGCAGAAGATAGAGAGGTCTACTGTACAGCCCGGCTCGGCGTATACTGCTTCAGGCCTGCATCTTATTCACTGTACTGGAAATCAATGTAACACAATGCTTCTCAATCTGTTGACTTATAAACAATGTCTTCTTTACTGTGTAATTCATTGGATACAATACATATTTTATTAAGATGTCAACGGTGGAATAGATTCTGTAAAAGCTCTTTGAGTGCTGATACGTGGAGTATCAGGTTTAGAGCGATAACAAGTACTCACAAATACTACGACTACTGCCAAGTCTACTATGAAATATTTAATATTACTAGCAGAGGTCGGAGTAAGTCACTGAATGCAAGTCTCGAGTCAAGTCCAAGTCGTGAAGGTCCAAGTCCCAAGCAAGTCCAAGCAAAGTCCCAAAGGCCCGTGTTTCTTCTTTTCAAAATGTGTTTAATCTACTTGAAAATATGCAACAAGTGCTTTCTCAAGATATAGTGATTTTGAAAAATTAGGCTAAAATCAAACTTTTTAAAATCGAATGAATAAATAAGATAAATATAAAATTATAAAAATTATAAAATTTACTGTCAGTTGTTCCCCTGCACAAACCCCTGTATACTCGGACTCACTCCTGCTCAAAGTGGATTCCATAACAGCCTTCAGTCCCGCTGTCACTGGGCTCTGTGTGGCTGCGGAAACCAGCTACTAAATGCTGCAACTTTTGTGTTTGTAAAACATCGAAAGTCCCCCAAGATTTTTGTCAATGGATCCAGATCTTACCGCATCGTAGTTCAGGAGGCCGCCTGTCAGCGCTGTAGCTACAGTCCATTTTTTTGAACAGTTTCTTGTCCTCAATAAACGTCTTTGAATCTTCACCTCTTCACTCACTTTAGAAAATGTTTAATGCATCCAAAGAAACACACATTTCTTGCTGCCGTTTCACGCTGTATTGATTAGAAGCACTGTGTCAGGAAGCAGAAAAAGCATGTGGCTAATTATAGATGTGCTGGTTTTACGAATACATTTAACGAATCCTCTCTTTCAACAGTTACACACAAATAATAACTAAAAAGTCACAGCAAGTCATTGAAAGTCATTGACCTCAAGTCCAAGTTAAGTCTCAAGTCACAAACAGCAAGTCCTAAGTCAAGTCAAGTCTTTTTGGAGCTTTGGTCGAGTAAGTCTCAAGTCCCGAAAATTGCGAAAAAGTAATTTGCCTCGAGTCTCCCACCTCTGATTACTAGTGCAGAGATCTCCAACCAGTAGCTCTCCAGCTATTTCTAGATACCCCACAAAAGGCGTTCGACATTTCTACATACACTTGAGGAGACAACATTTGGGTTAATAACTTAATATTGTAAATTATTCACCTCAATCCGCCCTGCAGGGTAATAAAGGCTGTTAGTAAGACAGCAGTGAAATGTTTATATCATGTCCCAGATTAATACTAATGTCATAACTGTGCAGAGTGCTACTCATTTCAAATCAATGTGGCACATAAAAAATAACATGCTACATAAATGTTTAGTATTTATCATAAGGATAAGGTGGTTCATACAGAGCTTTGCATTGCCACAGTGGGTCTGTTCGGGTCATAATGCTCTCCGCTGATTTATGCATGGCGTCAACTGGAACTGGCCGCAAACCCCACATAATCCCCTCTAAGACCTGTTTACAGCCTTGTCTGACAGCCTCCTTCAGCCTAATATATTTACAATGAGACTGCAGCAAATGATTAAGAAATGATTGGGCCAGGCCATTAATGCCGTGCCTTTGAAGCTGCCTAGACGCTGTGTTCCTTCACGTCTTTGTTAAAGTTTTGGAGAGGCTTCTGTTTGAAGGTCAAAGTCGTCACAGGTTTTCTAATTAGCTGCTGATTGAGCCTCGCTGCGGTCAGGGAAACCTCTGATTTGCCTCTAATAATATCTACATTACTCTCTTTGTGTGGCAATCTCCACAAAGAATACAGATTGGTCTTTATTCCATAGCTATGTGTTTTAGAAGGGTGTGACATAGTTAAAATGGTCAGTCTGGAAACAGCTATTAAAGTAATTAAAGTTAAAATGACAATAAAAACAATAAATCTAGAATGTTCAGCAGTCTGGTTTTAACATACGGTATAAAAAACGCTAAATAGGTAGATGGCGCGGCTACAAAATGGATGTCATTGTGCTCGGATACGAAGTACTGGCTCTAGTCGGAAATAGAGAAGCGAACAGTGACTGAACATACTTCTAACCAGTTATTTCAGTGTCTGAACGGCCTTTCTCAAGTGCACAATTAGATTTGTACGTGACCAATCCACTTGCCATTATCCCAGACTTCTGTTTGCTTGTCATACCTGAGCAGCAGGCCTCCCCACTTTGTGTGTTGAATTGTTAGATGACGATGAGACATTGCTAAGATTTAGATTTCCCTTGGGAGAGCCAGCATAAAGCAAAGCAATCCCTCAGACACACTATCAAGATTTACAACCCGCAATTACATATTTCTCCATAAGTAAAGTGAACATCGCTAAAAGGAATGCAAAATCACAACATTGGACTAAATTCAATTGATTCTGCTCGCCATAAAGCTGGGCATCGCTGTAATCTAATGACAGAAAGCAAGGAATTCATCTTCATTTGTTTATTTCCTTGGGGGATTTGAGATTAACAGACTCCGCTTTGGATTACTGGACCTTTTTTTTTTTTTTTTTTTTTTCACCAGTGGAAGAAGCCGATGCGCCCCCTCCCTTCATTTGACAGGTAACGAAACATGACAATTGCCGGCAGCACACGTGGTCATGAGGAGAGGAGAAAAATGTAAAGTCAAATGAATCATGAATAATATTTGCATGTTTTGTCTTTGGGGTTGCCTTTAGTTTTGTGTGTTTATACGCACGCCCACTAAGATAGATGCATTCTTCCTCCCACCTACAGCGCTGCTCGTTCGTGTCTATTTAGGTAAAGGTTATGCTGAGCAGGCAGTACGCTTTTGCATATTCATATAATTACATCAGCACTCACATGGGACCAACACAGATTGTTAGTGCATACAAAAGACCCACAGGAGATGTCTCTAGATGTACAATAAAAATAAAAAACAACTAGATGTATGCTAAAGTGCAGTTTTAAAATCACATTTAAGAATTACAATCTACAAACATTCTTTTATAACTCTGTAGGTTGTCTAATAACAGGCTTGTAGTTTTGAAGTTTAACAAACCTTTTGCACGAATACAACATGCTACTCCACCTATCCTGATTCGGAGAGAAACTATAATAACATGCATGAAAATAGATTAAACATATTCAACCTATAATCCAGCAGTTTTTTATGTTCAAGTTCACAATGGGCTATCGTGTGTGATATCGAACTTGTGTTGCGCTCAAGTCACCAAACGCACTTCACAAGGAATGATCTTTCATACCCTCCATACTTGGTGGTTATAAGCGATGTATGTAGCCACTACTGCCTTATTGGGGTTGACTGACAGGAGCAGGGCTAGCACTAGTCTGCGCCATCAGACTCTGAGACCACCACCAACTGCAGACTCCCATCCAGGTACTAACCAGGCCCTTCCAAGATCAGATGAGTTTGAGCAACGCGATGTAAGGCACCGTTAAAGAACATTTCTGATATACTGTATAATCACTCTAAATGGCACAGGCTTTATAACTATATTCAAATCAAACTTCCTTGACAATATAAGAAATCCATGAAGGTAATTAGTCTGTGGCTTATTGCGGTGATAAGTATATAGTATAAAAGCTTCAATTTCATGTTCTAATCACTAGGATACATTATATAAATCTCTTTTTATCTATATTTCATATGTACTATGTTACTATGTCTTGATATTTCTTTTCAATTTCAAATGTATCTGCTGAAGCATCTGTGTACAAGTTGAAATCTACCAGAACAAATTGAATTTCCTTTATTCACTGCTTTTGACAGATTTTCTAACTCTGTATAATCTATACATGCTTTTCAGTCATGTGACATTTGTTGTTTTGGTGGCCATTTTGAATACCGAAGTACAGGGACGTGCACAGATAGAGCCCAGGTGGTGCTCAAGCACCTGCCCCTTTGCCCTCTGCTCTTTAAGTGCCCCTCTCAAGACCTGTTTTTTTTTCTCCCCAATATTAAGTATTATTTATTTTATTGTTCTTAGATATTTGCCCTATTAAGCCAACATGTGCTGAAAATACAGTTTTAATGTTCAACAACTTCATATCGCGCTTCATTCCTCCTCTGCCTCTCGAGCCGCGGCGGCGCTGACGCTCCTGATCAATAAAGGGCAGCTTTGGTGTCCCCGCGTTTCCCCCTGTTTGAGAAGATGGTACAGCCCATCTCTGTGAGACGCGGGAGTAAAGTAAACTGAGTAAATTCAATAACTTTATGAACGAGCCAGCGCGACATGACTGGATTATTAAGGGGAAAGGAAACGAGAGGGCCGTCGGGGCGAGACTGTCAGCGCTGCGCGTGTCGAGGCCGTCCGGACAAAGTCCGCGGTAAGAAGTCAATCACTTTAGCGGTTCTGTTTGTCGCGCTATAAAATGTTCTTAAAATGAGCTGTATTATTCAGACTAAGTCAGGGCTGAGCGTAGACCAGGGCCAGAGCAGTGTGAGCTGAAGTAAGGGAGAGGAGGAGGAGAGAGAAGGGAGAGGAGGTGCCTGCGTTCTGGACACTGTGCATCTGTGTGAGGAGCACAGGAACATGAACAGCCCAGGATTATTGTTATTTATATAACATGGACAAAAATATCCATGTCATGATATTGACAAACCAGATGTTTTAGGTGTAGGCTTTAGTACCTTTGCATCATTTGTTTGTGCTAGACTTAAAGCCACACCGTGTAGAATTTTCCCAATAAATACAATTGAAATACAAGCATTTATTTTATGACCATTATTTTCATCATTGAAAAATACCTCAGAATTGTACAAACAAACATCTATGAGGCTAACCCCGCCTAAGATATGGCTTACTGGGAGTGGGTACGTCTCCAGCTCGTCTCCATGGAGATGTGAATAAAGGCAGTAGAATTTGAGATTTAAACAGGTTAGTTTCTCATCCAAATCCATTCTTTTATTACACACGGCAGTAACAGCATTATTTGTGTTCGAGCTGGTCATTAGGAGCATGTTTTGTTTTGCCACAACAATATAGTCCAAAATGTTACGCAGTGTGCCTTTAAGTGCAGAGCCTTGTGATAGTCCTACATTGTCCTTTAAAGTCTATGTAGTTTACTATTAGGTCCACATAGTAGGACATTTTATGTTGCTGTGTTAATCAATGGTGTGTTAGTGTCACTAATTACAGAAAAATCACTTTTTTGTCTTTTTTGGGGGGGGCGGGGGGTGGGGGGGTCGTGCCCTTTTGTCTTGGTTGAGCACCTGCCCCTCAAAATGTCTGTGCACGCCACTGCCGAAGTAGAATTTTGCAGTACTACAAATTGTAACAATATCTCTACTCAGGATGAAAATGAAAGACAACTGATTGACAGTGACATTTTTATGTACTCGTAATCATTGCTCAAGAAGATAACAGTAAAAACACGGCCCCAGAGAGCGCACGTTTATGTGAAGAAACCGGTGAGTCAGTGTTTAAGCTGCTCAAGACGTTAGCATGCTACCGGTTAGCATTTAGCTTCAACAACTCCGCTCTGACCTCTGCAAGAGAAAGCCCTGAACCACAAACATCTAGCCTTGGATACAACATGTGAAAGAGGTCGGAGCTGAGCTGTCACTCTAGTATTTCCTCAGTGTTCATAGATGTGAGCAGCACATGTGTTTATTGTGTTGAAACCACGACTGAAGCAACTGTCGCTCTCTGGGGTCGTGTTTCTTACTGTTATCTTCTTGAGCAATGATTACGAGTACATAAAAATGCCACTGTCAATCTGTTGTCTTTCATTTTCATCCTGAGTAAAGACATTGTTACATGTTGTAGTACTGCTTAATTCTACTTCGGTATTGAAAATGGCCGCCGGAACTATGTGTGATGTCATTGGAAACGCCTGTTTATATTGTGGTTCACTGCACTGCATCTGCCATCTTACCTTAATATGTTATGTGCATGTTCGTTTCACTGACTCTGCAATCAATACTCTATGCATGCGTGACTAATAGTGCCCACTGTGTCCATATTATTCAAAGCTGCACATAAAACCACAAATGTAAAATAATAATAAATGGCATTCATTTTCCCTGCCACCAAGTTGATAGATACTTAAAAGCTATGCAATTTGAAATAAGTATCCTCATCCTCTTAAGGCTTTATCTTAGTATGTGAGAAATCGATTTGTCCACAGCCACTTAGACATATCTTTGTCCATCTGGTGCCACTTACGAGACAACGCAAGACAATTGCACTTCTGAGGGGACTTAGAAGAAGAAGCAATTTCTGTAATAGGTTGGAATATGGTCAACGGCATATTCCTGGTAATGTATGCGGTGTCAAACAGGGCAGCAACGTGCATTATCCCTGCTTTTTCTTCACATTGCCATTACTGTGCTGTTAAGTAAAGTCTGACCACTGTTTTCAAATAATTGCCTTTAAAAGCTGAAGAACACTTTGTTGTACCTGTGACGACATGCCGTGGCAGGGGTACAGAATGGCCTTGTCGTCATCCTCTGAGCCCTGGTCCAGACAGTACCCACTGGCCTTGCTGTTCCTCACCTGAAGAGACAAAGAGAAACATTTAGTTTATGTCTGTGAAGAAAGTAAGTAAGTAATAGTAATAGTGTTCAGGTGTTAGTCCTGAGCCACTGTGACTGAGCCGCGCCGCCACTGTGGGTCAACCTGATCTGCATGTTTTTGGAGGTCGAGGAAACTGTAACACCCGGAGGAAACCAGGCTGGCTGCCTTCAGTACTCCTCTGATCCTTTGAAACAGTGCAGTGCCTCCTGGGTTTGTCCCTGTTTCAGAGCATGGCGTCCTGCACCGGGCAGCTCCACCTCCTCTTCCTCCTTCCTCCTGTGCAGCTCCCTCTGCTCCACAACAGTCTTTCACCATCTTCTGGGAACAGCTTAGCAGTTAATCTGTTTTATTCTCCAGTGAACGTCCATTTGCCAGAACAATAGAAGGCATGTGTTGCTCAGCTGTGAGTCACTCCCGGATACCTCCATTTTGTTTCCTGTAGAGCCTCCACGGTTCTGCAGGTGTGGGGGGCTCTTGGTTCCTCTTCATTGTCTCAGAAGTAGAAATTTGTAGGTCTCGAATTCGTTTAGCTGATAAGCTAACTGTTTACTTTTTAAAAAGCTGCTTTCTTCAGGACCATTATGGACTCTTTGCAGTAAAAAAAAAAAAGTCCCCCAAAAATCCACCAATCCCCACAAAAACATGGCAAAGAGGCACAAAAGTATCCAGTATAACAATGTGGAACACAGAAACCACAGATGCAGTTTGCAGAAAAAGGAAAAAAAAAGCAAAACAAATGCAGCTGTACCCAGAGAGAGGGAGGTTGCTGCATAAGTGCAAGCCCATATTGTTTTATTTTCTTTGTTTATCAAGAAAAGTTGGGGCTGAGACCAACAGTTTAATTTGTCTGTTGCTGGGTGACAATGGGCATATATATATATATATATATATATATATATATATACATTTACCTACATACATATTTTTTCAAAATTAAAATATAACATGAGAAAAGAATTGTAACATATCTCTGCCGATATATTGCCTGTGTTCTACCTTGTGCTTCCTTCCTCATACGCACATGCCTCGCCCCTAATAGTCTGATCCTCACGCAGAGTCCACTCCTCTGCCTCCCGCCTCCCCGTGGTGATGTGTGCAGCGACCATGAGTCCGGCTTTACGCCTGATTTGAATGTGCACCGCTCTGTTTCCAGGTTGTGACACATCGTTCATGCTGTGTTGTCAGGGAAGGCTTCACTCCGCTGCTTGGGTCAACATGGCTGACCACTGAGCTGATGTGGGGAGACAGGCCACAGCCACTTCCTCACGGTGGCACTGAGGAACGGCTAACTGTTCTGTTAGTAAACATGTCAGAAATCATAGCATGGCAACAAGAATCTGTGAGCAGGCTGTTTTGTCAGTGTTTGTCTGTGTGCCTCGACTAACATGAAAATATAGTAAAAGGCACCAAGGAGTTTGTGATTTTAAGTTCATGACGTATCTTGATATATCACAAAATTACTGAGGTCTTCTATCTGACGGAAATTTACACTATTTTAATAAAATGCTTTTTGGACATGGTTACTGATTTTGCTCTGCCCTATTTTGTTTAGCCTCGCAGTCTGTGAACAGATTTTGTGGGTATTCCGCCAACTGAGCAAAGTGCCAAGTTAGAGCTTCTTTATCTTCTTTTTCTTCTTCTCCAATCAGTCAATTTCAACATACACTTATATAGGAGGGGGGGAATCTTTTCTTACTAATCAAATTATAAAACAACGAACATAAAGGTCTAAGGCTTTAAATGTTGACACGTCGGTAAAAGGCTGGATTAGTCAGGCATTACCCTTGCAACTTGGAGCCAAATTTGCCAGGAACGAAGTAACTACTCCTGACTTGTTTACCAATCAAAACCCACAGCGGCTTTAAGTGGCTTTCTTCTGCATAATCCATTAGTCGCTGCCACAGTGAGAGAGCAAACACAGAGTAAGACAAATTCCCTCCGCTCTGATAGATCTCTCCTTTCATTTGTATACATTCTGACACTACATTTACAGCGCATATTGATTCCCCTCTATTTTTCCTTTGTCAGGATTGATATACGTAAAGCAGCACATTTCAGCATTCTCCCCGTGTGACTTGGGATCGTGTTCAATTCTTCGCCCTGTCATAATCCTATTCCTTCTCCCCATCGAGGCGGGAGCAGCACAGCAGCAAATAATCAAGTCGGAATGGAAAACTAATAAGTCTTTAATTAAAACTCATTATGAGGAAATCGCATCTAATCCTATGGTGATATTGCACTGACGCTTTACCAGACATTTTTGATTTTGAAGAAATTGGCTTTTATTATTGATGTGTGTATTTTCTTCTGCGCGTTTGATAAGCTGTCACTGTCTTTGACGAGCTAGTGAAAATGTGATTTGTAGTCATTACAATAAAGAGTGGAGCTGCAACGCTAAACAAGCTGGACCACATCGACATCCATTATTCGAAAGAAACTTAAATTGCATACCTGAGTCCAAGATAATCACAAGTATACAATTATAGACAATCCAAGGACAGGCATGTGAGTATTATAATCAAATTTGTAGTTATTTGTTAAAGCAGAACTAAGTAACTCATAACCCTAGAGGCCATACGCACCACTGCAGGTGTCGTAGCATGTCTAGGTTTTTTACTCATTAATTGTCTGTGAGAGTAAATTCTACGCTGGAGAGAGAGATATTGAACATCCAATTACACAATGGAGATCATTTTTCTCACTCAAACTTGGCTGTAAATACTATTTTAAGTGGTGCTAGCCCACAGTTTGCTTTGTCCATTAGCATGTTTGCTTCTTCTTTGTGATTCCATTAGTGTGTATTGGTGGCTCTGACCCGGAGGCAGGGAAAGTTGCAATTGTGGTTTTCTGGCCAGAGGCACCAGTGGGAGAAGAAAGACCCCGAATCATCCCATTAACACTTTTGTTACCCCCAGAGGGACTATGAAAAGGATGTATTAAAATAAACAAGTTACTTACTACTTAAACATACATTTAAACTTACCCATACTATAGTTTTTGTATTGTTATTGTAACTATAGTATGTTTATTGTCACTATAATACGTGAAAAATACATTTTAAAATCCTGGGAAATAAAGGTGTGACTTGCGTACTTTTATAATAAGCTGATGTGTGACCTCTGACCTCTCCATATGTGATGGTGTTATTGTAGATCCTCATCTCAGGATAGACGTGATCCAGGTACCAACGGAAACTCCGGCACTGCAGTCGCTTCCTCAGGGCCAGGCGCTCGGACACGTCCCCAAAATCGACACCCGGGTTCTGCCAAAAAACATGACAGGGGGTCATGCTAGTATCTTAAAGTCAGAAGCTGTAATCAAGTGTTTAATTTCAAGTTTCCTTGTTTGTGACCATCCCACCAAAGTCCCATTACTATGATCACTATCATTAGTTCAATTAATGCAACGGCTATGCTTAGTAATATACTTCGACTAGTACTATCGATTAATCATTTTCTTGGTTAAAGAAAGATTTTACAAAAAAAGACAGACTTATTTTGAATAAAAAAGAGTATTGAGTTCATCTGGAGAGAGATGGCGTTGGGGTGGAGCCTGGACGTGATCTGCACTGAACTCATCCTAATCAGCTCTTTAATTATGAGCGCTCACGGCTGGGGCTCTGCGGAGGTGGCTCCCAGATCGATAGGGAAATGCCTGAAGACTGCCCTGCCTGGCACTAAGGCCGAGTTCACATATATTATCATTTGTCGTATTTCATTAGATCTGATGCGTAGTACAATGGTAATTGTTGTACAGTATTTATAAAGTAAAAGGCTTTTGGAAATGGAAAACTGCACTGAAAACGCATCAAATGTATCATATGCTTTTTCTCCTCCCTTTGCACTGAGGAAAGAGTCGAGCAAAGCTATTAAAGATTCTCAACTTGTGGATTATAAAGCTGTTTGGAGGAACTATTTGAATGGTCTACTTCACAACCATACACTCCTTCTACCAGTTCAAAGCGCAAATGAGTGGGTTGAGAAATAAAATAGCAAAAAATGCTGATTAGTCGATAATAACTAAAAGTAAGCTTGGTGTAAGATTTTCCAGCTCTGAAAGTGGGAGCAAAATGCAGCATCACCATCAGATGACACAAACAAATGCATTTAATTTCAGAATCTGTTGTTGTTAGATTTTGGGCCCGGGGCTTGTGCTGTGCTGAATCATGAGCTTCCCCCAAAGCCACTGAAGTAATTTTCTCTTAGTGGTTCCAACAGACAATAACAAGACTCTCTTACTGTGTGTATGGGTGAGATGGGAGCCAGGGAAAAAAGGTAGATAGAATAATTGTTGTGTTAGCTTTTTGTACAGAAAACAAGATAACTCCACGCCGCAGGACAGCTGGGTAATAGCCAGCCATGCCACTGTGCAGGTAATTACACTGGAGATGGGATGGCACCTGATTGGTTTTTAGTCAATGCTAAGAACGAAATTTGCTCCGATATGATCATCCCGCAGCTCGAAACAATACTTACCTATCCCTGGTTAGTTCTATCTACTAGTGTTCAGTGAAACATTGTGATGATTGTGAGCAAATTTAAGGGGAGCAACAGGCAGCAGCAGCTCTACTGTGTTAAAGCCTTCAATAGCGTGGGCCATCATTTAGTTAGAGAAATCCATAGCTGAGGTCCTTCAATGACAATCATGTCATTTTTCACGCTTCTACAACCAATTACAATTCAATGTGAAACTCCTTAGGAAGCGGAAGCACTGTTTATTATTGTGCGGGCCATCTCTGCTGAACCTTAAAAGCAATCAAACTTAAGTGCAATATGAAATGGGCTGATTAGGCCCAGCCAGACACTGATGTGGAGCACCTCAGTCTGTTTGAAGAGACTGCCGCTGTGTTCAGCCTTCACTCTGCCAGACTGAAGGTCAAGTGGGACAGAATCTGAATTTTGAATTTCTATTGACTTCTGTCTCTGGAGACCACAGACACATTTCTGAATGAGCAAGTGGAGCGTGGGCTGAAAGGAGCAGGAGGTGCAGATCTTCAAATAAGTGTAAACTTACGTTCATAGGAATGTTCCAGGCCATGTAGACGTGGGATTTGTATTCATCCATCCAGACCTCAGCGGCCCGCAGGGCATTGCGTTTGGCGTAGTAATCAATGTCATTGTTGTAGGGCTTCTTAGTGCGCTCAATGTGGGCCACTCGGGCACAGGGCAACACCTCCATACTGCCTCCACACTGCCACACCTGGGACAGAAGAGAAAACAGCTGTCAAAAACTGACACTGAAGCACATTTTGTTTGCAAGACAAAGTGAAGGCAGCATTTATAAAACAGTTTAACATTTCGTGACGGAAACAAAATCACTGAAGTCGTTAGTTAATTTTTGCAGAGCAGCGATTTGGGCATTAGCGTCAGATTCCCATTTGTGTTATCGGGGCTTATGAGGATTTGCTGCGTCTTATCAGAGCCTGATACTGTGGCATTTACCTTATTCCGGTAAACACCTTCTGGAGCTGCCTGTACATTGTGTTTGTTTTGTGGATGCCTTTTTCTAAAATAAACACTTTTCAGTGGGGGAAGCTTAATACTGTATACTTAAGCAAACCGCTCACATTTTCACTTTGTGTCAGCTGCTAAAAACAAATTAAAGAGAGTTGAAGCCTGCGGTTAAATATGCAGCTCATTACCGCTGATCAACTTTTGGAGAAAGTTCAAGAGCTCGACCTTTGGTTCAGGGTCACTGCCTCCTTTCAATGATTAAAATGTAAGAATCCATCAAGCGTGACCAACTATGACTTTACATGCTACAAAACAGCCATCACAGCGTAGTTACTATAGATCAATAGGCCCGGTAATGTACACTAGATTTATGTTTATGACATCAGATAGTTTGTACAATTGTAGTATTCCAGCAAATACTAATAGGTAGTGATGCACCAATCCAGCTTTTTTCCCACCAATACCGATACTTGGATTTGAGTATCAGCCGATATCCGATATTTACCGATACCTAGAGACTTTCTTAAAAGTGGCTTTTTCTGAGTGAAAAATTGAATTGACTGTTTTCTCCATTTTAAGATCTATAAAGTCATATTTTATTGTCATGATGTTACAGATCAAATGGATTGATCTGATCATTACAAATATGTACTTGGCTTCAGCAGTGGTTAGTTTATTTTATTAGGCTTCTTTAGGTATTTCTATCATAGTTTCTGACCCAGCCTTGATTAGTTTTCATTAGCATGCACCTGCTAGCTTTAGCATGCTTTTACTAGCGTGGCATTTTTTGCGCGGCGATCAAAAATACATTTGCGAAGGTTAAATCAAACGATTGAATTCTCCAGCTTTAACACGATATACAGCATGCCCATTTTAAACTTAGATTTAGGTGGTAAATGTTGTGTTTTTAAGGCATTGAGAGCCAAAACTGGTATTAGTTCAGTATCAGATATTTGTAGCCGATACCCGATATTGTATTTTTCCAGTATTGGCTCCGAATAATAGGGCTGTGCGATATGAGAATAATAGTGACATTTGATAACTGTCTGCTAAAACATTATTGTGATATTTTACCAAAACATTTCAACACTCTTTTTGTTTGAGGCTGTTATCAAAAAATGTGTCATTCTCAGTAAGAACGAAGAAATATTGTATATATGTATTGAGGCTTCTTGTAGTACTGTTAATGTTGTGATATTCATAATTTGGTGATACATTGTCCTAACTGCTTTATGAAGTACAACAACTTTAGGAAGTCACTACATAATGATTAAATTGAATAAATGTAACTCAACATCAGTACAGCAACTATATAGCACGCTATACAGAGCTGCCACAAATATAATTGAAGTTGTCCGTCAGTGCGAGGCTTGTGTGATAAACAGCCTCTTATAGTCCTAATAGTCATAAATACAAGAGTCCTCGCAGAGCGGCCAATGACAAGCAGAAACTCCGATCTCTGCGTGTTTGGAGTGTGCAGATATATAAAGTCTCTGGCAGGAACGAGTTGACAGCTTGAAATACATCCGTCAAGGCAGAACGTATTGATTTTAGTGGCACTTCACTGTGGTGCTCAAAGTGAGAAAAAACGGTGCCAGCGCTTTCCCCCCGAAGCGTAAAAAAAGTTGCATTTTACACCCAGCTGATGTCCATGTGCAGCACTCAAAATGTAAAGCTCAGGGAGTCATTTGAATTCAGTGGCATATGTCAGTGCTGACTTTCTGCCACACAGAAAGGCTGTGACCGAGAGGACGCTGTAATCCAAATATGGTCATTTCCTTTGTGTGAGACAGCAGCGGCTAAAGAGAAATATACACTCCTTTACAACATCTCCACTTTAGCAGCTCCAACAGCACACTTCACAGGCTTGGACATAACAACATTTTTTAAATATAGGTATTTTTTTTCAGAGGGATTTTTAAATATATAATTCCTGACAAGTATATTGTGCTTTGAACCCCCCCAAAAAAGCAAGGAGGAACTAGTTTATTTATGTACAATAGATTCCCCTCTGGGGCCAGGACTCCCCTGAAAAAGAGATTCTTAATCTCAGTGGGACTATCCTGGTTAAATAAAGGTCAATAAAAATAATAAAATAAAAATGTAACGACTAAACAAGATCCAAAATCCCTCTGAGCAAATCCTTGTCACTAATAAGAAATGGAATATGTCCTGGTTCGATGTCCTTTAGCTCCAGTTCAGTTTTTGTCTGTATAGGCGGCTCGTGCTGCAGATGTGTAGATTCATAATTTAAAAAAAGTTTGTGACGAGAAGATGAATTTAGTAAAACCGAAAATTATCATTATTTCAGTAATATTGTTTCATTATTCACTGACTCAATGTTTCTCATAGAAACTCATATACACACAGTATACGTATCATATATATACTTTAATAATCCACATAGGAAATCCATCATATACACACACAAACAGTCACAAAAGCAGCTTGACCTTACAGACATTACATAGAAATACATCACTACTGAAAAAAATCTGTCTTATTATTATTGCATGATGGTCTATTCACTTGACTATATTGAGTGCATTGATACATAAAGGGCGGCTTCTTGAGTGTCTTCACCCTGAAGTGTAAAGGTCTTTACTGTTGAATGGAATAATAGTTTCCTTATGTCTGATCCGTTGTAGCAACATTGCTCACTGATGTTAAAGAGACTCGCTCTCAAACGAGCATTTCTCTTCATTTCCATGTTGCTGATGTGGTGGAGTACATTTTAGCCAAGAGTCCTGTGTTATTCCACCTGGACTGTATCTGTAGAGAGGAGAGAGCTCAGGCTTAAACACCTCCATTGACTGAGTGACCCCTCATCTTCACTGCTCCTGATCCACACTGACCCAGGACTAAAAATCCATTATCTCTTCAGAGCACGCCTTGCTGTGTTGTTGCTACAGCCAATGACTCGCTCAGCTCTGCCACAACACCCCGCCGCAGCTAAAAGGAAATTTCTGCATTCAATCTCGAAAGGTCTACATTTATAAAAGTCTTACTGGTATCTTTTCACAATCAATCGATTCTGTGTGAGACTGTGCACTCCCTGTTTCGACATACATTTGGGACACGCTTGGTTAATTGAAAATGTCTAATCGCAGTTAACACATTGCTTAGCCGTTAAAGTTAATTGAAGTGCTTTTTTTTTCAACCGCCATTAGCAGAAGGTCAGAATCCTTTCGCTAACTACGCTTGTGACAGGCTTTGATGTAACACAATGAGCTGCGGCCATGAGGAAATAAGTACAGATGTGTGGGGGGGAAATGTGCTGTTTGTCAATTCAGTTAAAGAGAGGATCCAAACATTTTTCCTATGAGCCCCTTTTACAAAATAAAACTGTGAAGAAGTACTTGAATTGTGAGTAACGGTTTGACTTTGGAGGAGCGCACCGTGGACAGTAAATAACCAAGACAAAATACATAAATAAATGAATACTATTATAGGTCACCGATTATAGGTAAATTGGTTGTAGAAAGACAAAATGCATTTAATGTCATGATTAAAGCTTTTAACCATGTTATAGAGTCTATACCATGTTTTTTTGTTCCCTCATTAAAAAACATGGGACATTTGATCTGTATTTCCTGGATTTTGTGGCGTAATAGATAAAGTCTGGAAGTGTCACCTGCATTTTCAAAGTCCATAAACCAGTTCTGAGCAGCAAAAACAACACTACTTTGTAGGGGTGAAACAATGCATTGTACGAAAGTGACGGTGCATGTTTTAGTCTATATTTCTTATTATTTAAGCTCTGTTGCACGTGCCATGTGTGTATGTGCTCATCCAAACAGACCGCGCAAGTGAAGATGAGTCTGCAAAACTATGTCCAAGTGAAGATGAACCTGACAAACTTGTTGAACTTTGGAGAAGTGCACCGTGGACGGTAAATAACCAACACAAATAATTGAATACTATTATATGCTCACAGATGATGTTCAACATAACTTGATAAAATTGGTTGTAGAAAGACAAAATGCATCTATAAATGTGTCATGATACTCGAGTTGTTTCGCCAACGCAGTGATCAAATTTGACGTTTATTTAGAAATATGGCATCTACCATGGACTGGAGTTCTGCCAATAGCAAAGAGATACATTGACCTAATTCAACAATATTAATCCCATAAAGGAAATGTTACATTTTGTCTTCCAAAGATGCAGTAAATATTAGACATATTTTACATAATATCGTTGCTGTTCCAAAATATGTTTGGATATTAATGGATGTACAGGCTATTTCTGTTTGTCATAATGTGAGCTGAGTGACCCAAATGTAAAGTCATTAATAGTCCTCTGTCTGAGATTCATGCACACTGAAAAAGGAAGCGAAGAAATCACATCTGGAACGGTGCTCAACTACGAACACTGTCTTCACACCAACTGTTTGTTATGTGATCCCCCATCGCCTCACAGCCACAGCTACAGGAGGAGAGTGTCTCTGCACATCCGAGGTGTGATTTGTTTGCAAAGTCACAAAAACAACTTCCACTGGATCCATCTCAAGTTTTCCAGTTTGAGATCGTGCACACTTGTTACAATGCAGGGCAATGACCAACGAACTGTTCACCACGAGAATCACAAAATCAACAATCTTCCACTCACTAAACTGGGACAAAACCAGAACTGGAGCCTATCTTTGCCAGGTCTAAACCAAGACAGAATCTGTGTCTCAATGAGGCGTAAACAAAGACAGAACCAGGACTAAACCAAGACTAATCCAGGACTAATTAATACGGTTTAAGTGCATGGCAATGGACCATGTCGTAGGGAAATTTATGAGCAACTGACCAATAAGCCATGATTGTGCATGATCTAGCTTTATAGGCCTAAATTAGGTCTTGTAGGCATGTCTATAAGCTATAAGCAGCTCAAATCGCTCAAATCATTTCGTTATATTACTTTAGGAGTTAGACAAGGATAGACTCGCATAACACCAGAGAAAGTGTGAACTTAAATGCGGATGTGACCCTTTTGGTGCATATGAAAAAATGATGATATGGAGAATAACAGGTGGTGCTCTGCAGACTGCTGGCCTGTTCAGTATGCCCCTAGCTCTTTACTGTAACTCGCAGAAAAAAACAAAAAACAATCCACCAACTGTTCCCATTTCTCGTAAACACAATATAGGAGCCAGTGCTCATTGGGGAAAACATATTATTATCACGCTGTGAGCATCTTCGCTAATGATCAAATCTCATGTGTTCCTTCATTGGAAAGTAATTGTGTAGTTTGTCATCTGAATAAATTTGAATGTGATTATAACACGCAGAAATACAAGAAAGGGGTGATGAAGGAGGATATGTCCTTCGTTCACATATGATAAAACCAAAGATAAGGACAAGAACACATTTAAATGGGACATATAATGCAATAGTCTATAAGTTTTTTGTTCCCTCAGCAAAAAACATGCGCCATTGATGTTTTCCTGCTGAATTTGGTGATGTCTATTGTAGAGGTATTTGATCTGTATTTTAGTGGCGTAGATAAACTCTGGAAGTGTCACCTGCATTTTCAAAGGCCATAAACCAGTTCTGAGCAGCAAAAACAACACTACTTTGTTCTGATCATCTATATAACTTATAGGTTTGGGTTATTCTTCGTTAGAAATCTATTGTGGCAAAAATTCTCAGAAGTGGTCGACGACATGTCAGTAAGGGAGATAAAAGATTAGATGAGATAAGACTTTATTGAACTCACAATGGAGAAATTCTCTTGTTACAGGACCTCTCAAGAACACTCAGGGGGATGCAAATAAGACAATGTGCAATCAAGTAATCACAACTATAGGTATCTTACAGAGGGAGGAAAAAGTGAGTGGAAGTTCTTATATTGGTTTTCCTAAATTGGTCGTAAAATGTGGTCTGATCTTAATTAAAATCACAAGAATGAGTGTCTGCTTTAAGTAACACCTAGACAATTACATTATCATATTTTAGCACGTGGATTAGAACATTTAGCACGTTGTCCAGGCCCTGAGGCAGCAAAGCACCCGCACACCACAATGCTCCCTCCACCATCCTTAGAATAGAATAGAAAACTTTATTGTCTACCATACAGTGATGGCAGAAGATAAGGAGCCGAGTCTTGGGTATCCGTACCCCATACTTCACAGTGGGGATAAGGTTTTGATGTCAGTGTGCTGTTCCATTTTTCCTCCACACATCACATTGTGTGTTCCTTTACAATTAAACAACAATTAAACTTGTGCAGCAATGTTTTTTTTAGACAGCAGTGGCTTCCTCCGTGGCGTTCTCCCCTGAACCCCATTCTTGTTCAATGTTATGTGTCAGCAGAGGTAATGGCATGTGCCAGTGATTTCTGAAAGTCTTTAGCCGACACTCTAGGGTTCTTTTTTACCTCACTGAGTATTCTGCGCTGTGGAGTCATCTTTACAGGACGGCCACTCCATGGAAGCAGTGCTGAGCAGCAGTGCTTAACTTTCTCCATTTATAAACAATTTGTCTAACCATGGATTTATGAATGTCAAGACTTAGAGACGGTTTTGTAACTTATTCCAGCTTTATACAAATCAACTATTCTTGATCATAGGTCTTCAGAGAGCTCTTTGAAGTGAGGGCATGGTGGACATCAGACAATGCTTTTCAACAGTAGACAATTTTTAACTAGTGTGTGCTTTTCCTCCCTGTCCTGTGAATGTTTACATGTTATGCCCATTAAAAATATGATAACATGTAATTGTTTGGGTGGTATTAGTTTAATCCGACACTGTTTACTCATTCTTGTGATTTTAATAAAGATCAGTGGTTTTGCATAGAAATTATTGCACATTAGTTACTTGCAATTAGTGATGTGACGTTCATGATCGACCGGCTCTTTTGAACGGTTCTTTAAGGTGAATAGATCTCAGTTGATCTTTTTTTAAGTAAATTTCACCCAGAACCTCGCCCGAACGAACACAAGAATCAGCCCAACAATGGAGCAGGTGATACAACTGAAAGCTAAATGCGCTGTAAAGGATTTGTCAGTTTTGACAGTTGCAGCCTCTTTTTACTAGTTGTGTCACAAGAAGTGCAAATATCAGTCCCATTGTCATTTTAGATTTTGTATTTGATTTATTTGATTTAAAGAAAAAAGTGTGCCTTCATAGATATTGCGAGTTATCTGGCTGGTGTTATTAAAATTTTACATTAAAAAGAGCCAGTCTTTTGAACGGCTCTTTGCAATGAATGGATCCCCAAGACTCAGCTCCCAGTAAAGAGCCATAAATCCCACCACTACTTGCAATCTAATCTACATCTCAAACGAGATTATTTATATGTGCTTGAGTCCCACACAATGGTGCATTTTGGTGAACACTATCTGGCAGTGACCCTTGGTAAAATTACAGGCTGAATCGTTAAGAGGCAGCACTTAACATGGAGCACTTTGATGTAGTGCTAATGTGATTGCTAATTTAATTTAATTGTCTCTGTACATGCAGTTAGTTAATTGCAGCAGGGCCATTTGCGTGATAAGCTGTGGGAGGGGAGGGCGCCAGAAAACATGAGCCATAAAAAGCATAAAGGCCATTTACGGCAGTAAACAGGTTTCCATCAGCGCAGTTACACAATATACAATCAATAAGACGGCAGAGACAGCACAGACTTGACAGGTGCGAATAGGCTGTGTACTGACAGCTGATGTGCTCAAACAGATTAAGGCCTTTGTTATCGCCCTATAATCCTGTTTGATTCCAACGGATGTCATTGTTACAGCACGGCTGCACAGTCGCTACTTTATTGGTTGCTGCTATAAAATCACAAAAGCTGCAGTCATTTCGGTCATGTGACATTATATATACAACAAAATATTCTGTCCCCATTGAGTGTTGTATAAAACCTGCTAACCATGTATAGTTCAGACTTCACTTTTCTTTCAAATGTTCGTGCTTTTATATCATAAACCACATAAATGACCACATAAATCATAAAGTGTTAACTAAGGAGAATATAAGAACCTGCTTACCATCGCTCACCCTATATTTTATAATGTTAAATACACCTGAACCCTATTGTTAAATGATATCGACTTTGCAAGATAAAACTTTATGTGCATAGTGCCTTTATTGAGTATTTACTGGGTGTACAAGGAATATAATGCAACCTTTATACACACTATTAAAAATGCCCTTTAATGGTGCAGTGCCACGATACAGAAATAAACCCGGTTTGAATAACAACTGAAGAACTTTAAACCCAACTTCGTCTCGTAGTTTATTTTTATTCAGTGCTTCAGAAGTTAAAATTGTCTGCAGGGCCCATCAATAAAGATGCATGTATAATGATGTGTCTTTTTAGTCTTTGCCAAACTCTACATCATTTAATACTGAAAACATGATCCCCAAGTAGATCAGACAGAATCACTTTATTTTAATTAGTCCTGCCTCTGCTTTGATCACTTTTGTATGAGGCACTTTGTATTATTTAAGTACTGTACACAGAGATTCAGATTCCCCAATGTGTGCTATAGCTGCGCTCTTGAGCAAGACACTTCTTTTTCGGTGAATAAAACTTGGATAGTGCTGTTACTCTAACTCTAGAAACTTTGCATCGAAGATACTGCATTAAAAGTTTAACATCGGGTCCGAGACAATTACCGTGAGGACGAGTGACGTTTAAACAAAAAGAACAAGGATTTTTTTTTTTTTTTTTTCAGCAGGTGTCAAGTGGAACGCTGTAGCCTCTCTGCTTCACCGAGTGCTATTAATTTACTGCCAATCTGGCGCCCCGATAAGGCCTTTACACAAAATGTCATAACCCACTGTCATTTGTTTCACTGCGTGCAGCACTGGAGACAATTACTAAACTGTCCACCGCCGAGACACTTACAATCAGCTATACAAGCCACTCTGGAGGGTCGAAATATGCTGTGGATATTTGTTATTCAGGACAATGATGCCTGGAGGAAGCGGCTTATATAAACTGTCATGGCAGCCAACAAATCTCTGAGTGAAGCTTGACAAATCCTTGCGCTTCAAAGACACACATCAAACGCGCAGTCGTCATTTTGCACATTTTTTATTTTTCGCTAAATTTCCACATCGTCACTGCGCCCACTGTTCATCCACAATTTTGTTCCTGACAGTTACCCAAGGAAACGGCTTGTACCACAAACATAAGTGGCTAGCACACGGTCAGTGAGAAAAAAAAATCAATTACATTTTTTTTCTTTCTTTTTTTTTTTTAAGACAATTTGTCCAGCGTTTTGAGATAGAATAAATTGAATCCCTTTTCAGTGGTATCATGGCTCCAGATATTGGCAACGTGACACACATAGTTTTGATGAATAAAAACATGAATCAAGATCCTTTGAGTGCTAGGGTTTAGTTTCCAACATACACGTACAGCTGAAATATCTGTAAACATTACGAGATTTGTTTTGTCTTCCATAAGTATCTTGTAAAGTCAGACATTTGTGGGGAAAACACTGTAGATAATAATTAGACAGCGTTTGTTTCAATTTCATGAACTTGTAGGTTAGTTTTCTTGTAGTTTTCTAGCATTCTTGTGAAAGTCACCCAGAAAAGTGACCCTGCAAGTTATGAAATGTGCTTATAAACATGTCCCTGTGAAGAATTGGGATGTGACAAATATGCTAGGAAGATTAAGGATGAGTTTGTTTTCCCCCGGCATTTCAATTTAGTGGCTCCCTCTTCATTGTTTGAAATGAAAAAATCAGGTGGAGGCCCTTTAAAGCAGATCTAAGTAAGTCATGCCCCTAGAGGCCACAAGCACCACTGCAGGTGTTGTAGCATGTTACGTTTTTTTACTCATCCATGAAAGTAAACGCTGACAGAAAAGACAAAAGGAAAGAGAGACATTGTACATCCAATTACACAATGGAGATCATTTTTTCACTCAAACTTTGGCTGTGAATACTGTTTAAGTGGCGCTAGCCCGCAGTTAGCTTTGCCCATTAGCCTTTTAGCTTCTTCTTTGTGATTCTTTAGTGTGTATTGGGGCCTCCGACCTGGAGGCAGGGAAGTTGCAATTGTAGTTTACTGCAAGGGGGAGATGAACGACCCCCCAATCATCCCATCAACTGTTGTATTACCCCCAGAGGGACAACGAAAACAATTTATTATGGAAAGCAAGTTACTTAGTTCTTGTTCAGGATTGTTTCAAATTAGCTTGATAAATATAATGTTTGGCAAAAAATACATTCAGGCTTCAAAGTCAGCCCTTTCAGTGTCCAACCCCTAACCAGGAGCAGATGACAGTTTAATGCACTGCAGGACTTTAGAGTGCGACAAAGACCATGATTCAAAGTTGTACAATAATCACACTGACAGCACACACTGGGAGTCTTCACAAAGTTCGGTTGATACATGCTTTAATCGTGAAGTTGTCAACAGTCATTTTTGGTGTAGGCCCCACTACCCACTGAAAGTGGTCCTGCAACCCACCCACTTTTGTGTTTCGACCTACTCGTTGAGAATCACTGATCTAAAAGACACAATGATGGCAAATGACACTCAATCACTCGCAATCAAGTCAACGCCCACGACCATCATGTCAACAACCAACCGGACCAAAAGTCTTACCACAGCTCCCTCTCTCAGATCTTAATCATGTGTCTATTGATCTGCTACTTTGTTGATATCATTCTAATCCATTTTGACAACAGCCTGCGCTCCTGCTGGGCTCTTGATTGCAGATCATAGTGCACGTGCCGGAATCAGCAGCTGTCATGCACACGAGGAACAGAGCTAACAAGGCTCTACTCACTGTTCTCTTAGGTGTTAATTAGAGCCATGCTCATGGTGCTGAAGCAGATGGGCTCTTTCCTTTAAAATGCTTTTCTTTTTTCTTTCCCCCGTCATGGTTTGATGCCGGTCCCTGTCCTGGGGAAGTAAAGAGAGCGAAGGGCATTGAAACTTTGACAAGGTTTCAGCAAGCTGGTGTGGGATGCTTTCCAGAATCGCATGCATCTGCTGTGCGTTTGGATGTTTTAGGGGGTCTGTCTGTGTCAAACAACATTGCAACCTTAAAGGAATAGGCCACCGTTTTTATATACTAAGATATGTTCTTACCTCACTTTAGTCGAGTTAATATATCCCCGTCTGGTCATTGTCCGCGCGCTCTGTCACGCAAACGGAGCACATACGCAGCCTCTCCCATATGTGACATAGCTCCGAAAAAGCTCACGATAGAAGCTACCAAGCTCTTCCACGTGTTCCCTATTTAAATAAAGTTACGTGAAGTGTTTTCATGCGAAGTATATTTACACAGAAATGTAACGTGTCGATTTTATAAGCAAATAAAAAGGGGGACTATATTGTGAGGCGTAATGATACGAGGAGTAAAACGTCCGCGCAGTAACTCCTAAAGGTTATTGACGGAAGTGAGCGGGGGGAAGTCTTTAGGAGTTACTACGCGGACGCTGTGCTCCTCGTATCATTACGCCTCACAATATAGTCCCCCTTTTTATTTGCTTATAAAATCGACACGTTACATTTCAGTGTAAATATACTTCGCATGAAAACACTTCACGTAACTTTATTTAAATAGGGAACACGTGGAAGAGCTTGGTAGCTTCTATCGTGAGCTTTTTCGGAGCTATGTCACATATGGGAGAGGCTGCGTATGTGCTCCGTTTGCGTGACAGAGCGCGCGGACAATGACCAGACGGGGATATATTAACTCGACTAAAGTGAGGTAAGAACATATCTTAGTATATAAAAACGGTGGCCTATTCCTTTAAGAGAAAATGGGGAAAGTTAAACCAGCAGTCGTTCCTAGCCTTTTCTATTCTATAAGCTAGTCTAGATTTCCATCTCAAAGCACAACGGGCAGAACTGACACATGGAGAAAGCAATCAGAGAAACGCATGACCCATCACAAAACCCCCCACAAAAACATAGCGGATAAGAAATTGTTTGAAACAGGGAGAATGAAAATCAAAAATACTTACTTAATACAAACTTATACAGCATGGACTTTTAGAAAAGAAACCAGTCACATCACCAGGCTAACGGAGCAGCATGAGTTTACTTTGCCACCAAAAACACTGTTTATGTGTTTAGAGATTCAAAATGCACACAAAAGCTTGAAAGATTTCACCACCCAGACATAAACCAAAATGCATTCGTTGTATTTCACTAAAAATAAGCAAACCTTCACAGAATATTATAAATAATCTTAAATAGGCATTATTACAGCCAGTTTAGAGCAAGCAAACTGGATTTTCTTTGTTCTAATTCGTGTTATTTGTAACCTCCCACAAGAGACTACCTGCACTTGCGATAATGACTTGGGATTGCTTTGTTGTGTCTGGGGAATTTAACCTGCTCTGTTTTTTTTTTTATACTGAAACACCCTCCGGTATAAAAGTATCATTTGCAGCACACTATAATTTCCACCAAAGCCACACCTGGGTACCACTATAAAACAAAAACAAAAAACAAGCCACAGATTGCTGATAAAACCTACACGAGCCTCGTAAATGAACAGTTAGGGAGATTATTTGGTCTCGCGCAGTGCTGTAGATGAGGTGATTATTAGCTATTTTTAATCAGGGGACATAGAGAGCAAAAGAGTGTGCTGAAGTAACCTTTGGATGCGTTTCAAATGAATCACCGGGTGCCGCTATCAGTGTCTCTTCTCAAATATGAGAAAGAGGCATTTCAGGAGACATACATGGTTTTGAATACAGCTATAAAGTAAAGTTTTGTAAAAGTTGACACTGGTATATGCATGCACTGACCAGAACATGAGTGACACTAAAATGGTCTTTTACTCCATAACAATCTACAGTCCACAACCTTTTACCCCTAGGTCCTGCTATATCTACCGTAAGGGCACTTTTTTTCATAGGTTGGCTGGCTGACTTATACTCTGGCGCGACTTATATATCAAAATATATAATTTCACATGCTTGTTATTTTCACACTGGCAGTCTCTAGAGGGCACTCAAGGCTTGTGTACTAGTATCTGCTACTCCTGTACCACTGAAGATTTAAAAAAGCAGCAGCAGAAAGAAAGCTTGGAGTGAGAAAACTTGTACGGGACTGGCAAAAAGCGAGGTTACTCTTACTGCAATGAAGAAAACAAAAAAAGCTAATCGTGGGCTAAAAGCTTGAACAACGTGATTCCGGGAGAGGCTTGTCAATGACGCAGTTACGCCTAAATGGACAGTAGCCACGGCTGGTGCGACTTACAGTATAGTTTTTCCTTCCTTCTTAAACCCTGGAGCAACTTATATATGTTTTATCCTTCTTCTTTATGCATTTTTTGGCTGGTGCAACTTAAACTTATAGTCCAGAAAATATGGTACATCCACTGAGTATGGAGCTCTGGTTGCGCTCAGTTATTCTCAGCACAGCTCTATTGTTTTTTTGTTTTAACTTTCAACTTGCTTCTTCAACAATGGTTACAATCCCATCAAGTCTCAGCTAAAAACAAGCTTTTCATTGCCATTGTATGTCCTTCGTTGGCCCAGCTGAACTCCTTCCAATAATGTTTCAGTCTGTTGGTGTTAAAAATGTCCAATTCACTGCTATAACATTATGCTCCGTGTTTTCCCCCCTGAAATTAGGCAATTTGGCAGTGAAAGTGTCTTCTCATAGCCGCGGTCATAAAAATGGCAGCTCCAGCCTTATAATGCTCATACTACAATTCTGAGATATGAATTTTTGTTCGGGTCCGTATGCTCAATGTCACTCTGCTCTCTCTCTTTCACCCCATTTCCTGTCTGTCCGCAGTGTCCCTGTGAAAGGAATACATAAAAAGCAAGGCCAAGAACATTTTTTGTTGTTTTTCCTTCCATAAACAGGCTGTGTCAGAGTAGTTAAGTGCATGATAATATGCTTTTAATCACTCGCAAAACACCATTATTTCCAATTAGCCTCGCTTAAGCTGCATTCGATTTGTTTGCCAATGTGACTTTCAAGTGCATGGATTTACAAAAAACGGTGCCCTGCCCGTTTCATAAAATCATTATTACTAAATGAGCATTCATATGTAAAAGTTATTCTCCTCAGTTTGACTTCTCTGGAACACATTCCCTGACGTCTACAGCGGAGGAAGCATTTTAACCCTATATATGGACTGAGTAGCTTATAGGGAGTTTCAAAGTTATCCTTATCTGCTTCCTTTGCCTCCAGTCTTCTGCTGCTATCTTCTTTCCTATACACTTCCTAAAGCTTTAAAAACAGGACAGCCCCTCCCCTCACTCCAACACTGGATACGATCTACTCCCGACGGTCCGACTTTTCATTTCATGCCTCTTCTGTGGAGCATACATCTATAAAACGCAGGAAGTTGATGCAGAGACTGATATCGAGGCCCCTTTTAACTGGTCCTGTCAAAAACTGACTCCAGCCCCAGCCCCTGTGTTCTTTGATGTGCCCGCGCGCTTCGTTTTGCTTGTGCAGCCAAAATGCTTCGCGCAATCACTCTGCAAGTTCTCCATCCCTGTCAGGGCATCTAATATCTCCAACAGAGGCAATTACGTGCCAAGATTAAGTAATGTTGAGATAACGAAGGCGATGAAATGACCTTACTTTACTTTTTTCTTGAGGCATCCCTGGAGGAAACAAGGCGTGCTTTTCTGTTGTATTTAATCACCAAAATGATGCACAACTTTGCTTGCAATTTTAATTAGGCTTTCAAACACTGACTAAATTAACTGGGGAAAATGGAAAAAAGCTGTCTAATTACATGTGCAACAACAGGTTGTCATGTTTTTCAAGAGATGTGCCCTATTTCTTTGTCAAGCAGCAACGATGCACAATGCAGTCTACAATGCGGAATCTGCTGCTCAGAAATGTGTTCAAATTGACTTGGAATTATGCATTGCAACCAAATCTGTCATGCTTCGTAGTTTGGCCACGATGGATAACATGCCGGTTCACTCGTGCTAGTTCTCAGCTTGGATAACTACAAATCATTGTGATATGAAGGGTTAGAGATATCCTGTTAAGAACTTATGTCAAATCTGGTCTTGTTCTTGTGGGATTTCAATGCTGCTATGTTGGCAACACTGACACAGAAACACCGAAATGGGACTTAAACTGATGGTGACTGCACTTATTTAAAGGTGGGGTATTGTGTTTTTTTCAGGCACATACCACTCTATAGCATACTCAAATAACTATGCTACCCAAAACTGTTTGGAAAATGCAGCAAACATCAAAAACAACTCAAAATAATTTTCCCTCATAGCAATACTGTCCTGACGCTGTGATTTTGCCTCCGTGCCTGCCTGGCACATCCATGAGCACTCCCCCTTCAGTATGTCAGTATTTCTTCTTCTTTTAATGCGTATATAATGAGTACAAGCAACATAAGCCAAAACAAAACAAAAGTATTTAAAATAGATAAATTAAAAGCTAAGTCTGCAGGGGCCGGTGCTGTGGGCTGAACTGAGGAAGAGAACATGAGAGGGGACGAACGGGGACGAGAGTTTAGGATTAAATGATATAGCATCAAAACAACTATTATCAGTTATTTCGTGTCAGTGACACGTCAATGACAAAGTTTTTGTTTTATTTTTTTCTTCTTGACAAAGGCTTGTTTGGAGCCGATAAGTGTGGAAGAAACCAGCATATTTAAAGATTTTAAGATTCATCAGCCCAGCACAATAAAGGCTTTTTAAATATAAATAGAGAATTATGATGTGGGAGGAGTGCCTTGTTTTTGTTTTTCTTCTGAGTTCCACCAGACTTTGGGGTCCCAAGGCAAATTGAGTTGTATGTATACCTCAATTCTTCATAATTACATGCAACTACAGATTTGATCCTTGAGAAGTGCTACATGTCATCGTTAAGCGGCAAACGTGTGCAATGCAAACTTGGCAATCTGTCACATCCATAAATCTCTAGTACAACACCACGAGTCTTAAATTATATATATGCTCCCAGCAGACTGACACGTAGCCTATGCAAATCCTGAACATGCTTTAAAATAGTGGCAGATTGAAAGCAGCGCCCATAGGGTACGTTTCATGGACAGACGGCATATTATGCAGCCTGACTATTCAAGGCCATATGTGGGCAATAAGTCAACATTAGTGGCAGTAATTTCAATAAAACAATGCCTGATGTGCGTTGACTATACTGAACATTACCAGGCTGCGTACATCCTGCCTGTCGGTGTGTTAGATGGATGTGGGTGAACATACAGAGCATGCAGTGAGTAAAGTTGAGTCCATTAAGCTCTTTGCCAATTGATTCAGCCACTAAATAATGCAGCGGTTGAATAAGACAAATGCCCGATCAATATCTACAGCTTTAGTAATCTTAACATATTAAGCATATCAGGCAGGAGAACAACATCTCAACATGTCTCATAATGTAGATAGTACTCACTGACCACATGCAGTGAGCAGTAAATGGCGGTTACCTTTGTCATACTTAAAGGCCCTATGCATGATTTTTTTTTTTATTACCATGGTTCCCTGATTTTGTTTTATTATCTGGTGCCACCAGAAAATCCAATTGGTAGCTCTGGTCCAAAGTCATTCCTAAATTTCCTCACATCTGCAGCATCCCAAATCCTGACAGGGATGTGCTTATAGGCACGTTTTTTACAACTTGCAGGGTCACTTTTTAGTGTCACAGTGTTACAGACTTGCTAAAAAAAATCAAGAATTAAAGGTATAAAATGTATTAAAGGGGGGGAATGGTTTGGCAGTCATGAAACTATATAAATCCAACAAAAGGGTAGCCAAGTAATGAGAAAATAAAGGTACTTTTGGACGAATAGGGTGCTAAAGGCTGAACCCAGTGTGCGGACCCTTCGTTGCCATGGAAACATTATTAAAGTGGCGCAGGATGGAGGGGAAAAAAACATCATAAACCGCATTTAGTTAATGGTTTAGTGCACGTCTGTCTCCATGGCGACTGAACACACTGCTGGGATTTTATCTATTAAGAGAAAGGACCTGGAACAAGTGGTTCTGATCAGCCACTAATGGAGTTTTAAATAGTGTGGAGAGGGGCAACACACTGGTTCACCTGGGTCACTGCTGATGCAAGAGAGCCAGGCTTGAAGTGATTTACTAGATCTCGAAGTTGCCCAATATCAAGGATTAATCATCAATAATCCAGCAAGTGGGTAGCATTGTCCACAGTATAAAACATGATTGAATCTGAACTGGTGGAATGAGTCTGCAATAAAAATGTGAGATTTTTTGATACAATATAAAGTTACTTGAACTATCAGCATCCCCTAGTAAATGGTAAATGGTCTCAACTTATATAGCGCTTTTCCACCTACATTAGGCACTCAAAGCGCTTTACAGCAAGGATCCACTCACTCATTCATACTCTCATTCATACACCAATGTACGCAGACACGGGGGGCAATGTGGGTGAAGTGTCTTGCCCAAGGACATGACAGTGTGCACCTTCAGGAGGTAGTGACAAAATGTTATCTGAGAGATAACTGAGTAAGCATCTGCGTTTTATGGAAGACAGCTACAGAGCTCAGCACAGATCCTTTCAAAACCTGATCTCGACTGTGATCAGGCAGGCATTCGACCAAGACACAACCAATATGGCTGAAACACCAGGCTAAAATCGCTCCAATGGTCTGTGCGGTACAAGCTCCCGACAGCACTTCTGCGTCTGTAGTCAACAAATCCTATTATTGTGAATTTTAATTGCAGAATGCCACCAGATTTGCGCCTCTCCATGAGATGATTCAGTTTGTTGGCCCGCCTCACATATGGTCAGCGCCCGGCGTAATTTGCTGCTTGATGGCCACAGACTCTGAGCTGAATTTTGAAGCAGCCAGAGAGAGGCCGGTGTGTGCAGATGGCCCGGGCCTGGTGCTGCTCCATAACGAGGCGGGTGCCCTTTTTGAAGGTGACTGTGGGAGCTGTGAGAGCTGTGAGAGCCGCAGCCTGGAGGGGACCCACAAACGGGATAATATGTAGTATAAGTGGTAATGGAAAGTTAAAGCTTTGTACTTTTGCTGAAAGATTAGTGCCATGGGCTGAGTATGCCACACACACAACATCAAATTATAACATTGTTCTCTGGGGGGAAATAACATACCAAGAGTAGTACAATATATGACTTCTATCATGCAATTTTGAGTAATCAAATTTTTTATTTGTTTTTTTCTGAACTGGGTTGGTCCAACCGACCATGCCATCACATCGCATTTGCTGCATTTCAAATCCACTTTGTTATTTCTGGTTATTCCAGCTGTAGGAGCTGAAAATACATATTTATGGAAAGGGCTGTTATTGTATTTTTTATTTTTTTATTGTCAGTATATTCTTAGTGGGGTGCTTTGCATGTGGCATCTGCCCCAAGCCACAAGTCTCTTAGCAGCGCCCCTGCAGAAACACAAACTTCCAAGCAGACTTTCACAACTGCTGTCTCCCTCATTTCACTCTTTTCACTGAGCTATGGCTGAAAACGGGGGCTTAAGAAAACAACATTGACTGTTGAGAATGTCTGGGAGCAAGTTCTGTACTGTTTCATGAGAACAGAGCTGAGGTATTTTGACGAAATAGGTTGCGGTGAGCGGCGCTTGCGTCTGACACCCAGGGTTTATTTTTAGTTCATGAAAAACTATCGGCTTGATGACGTCACTGGTCCGGGATTATGAGGCAGATTGACCAATCCCCATCACGCACATGCCTGCTTCTGAAGTACTATGATCTATAATTCACAAAGTGGTAACGCTTTATATCAAGGTGTGCTCATTAAGTATTAATAAGGTAGTAATAAGCATTAATGAGTCATTTTAGCTTGTTCGAGAAAAGTATTATTCTTCCCTATGAATTATTGTTAACAAGTTAACTTTATATAAGTTACTGGAAACTTTTAAAACTTTAGACGTGGATAAATCATACATTCTTTCGCTCCAATGGCCTAAAGCTGTGTAATTTGAATTACATCCATTTTGTGTCTAAACTGAGAAGTCAGAGGGCTTAAGCTGAAGACTTAAGGATTAAAGGCTGCTATGGAAACCTGGCCTGTTACAAAGCTACTGTGTGACAAATTGCTTGTACACTATTCAAAACGACCTCATTTCTTCTTGCAAATTGTTTCAAATGAACACAAGCAAATATAAACACAGCACAACTCAAACACACCTATGCATCCATGCTAAATGATGCTTTAGTAGAAACGTTTTTCAAAGAGTGGGCATCTGGACAGAGCTTATATAAAACTTAAGATGAGAGGTGGAAAGACATAATTTCTAAACAACCCAGTAGAGGTTATGATTTTTTAAAAACAACCTTTCCTACATGTTAAAGAATGCAAATCTATTCACCAATTGTGATGCAAGACCTAAAATCCACAGCTACGTTTCTCCTATTCCCTCCGTGCTTCTGCAGATGTTTGAAGCTTTTGTGATATATTTATTTTGTTGTGAGCTTGTATCAGAGAGGCATGAGCTTTTAACAGATTTATCTAAAATCAACACCTGAGTACATCTGCTGAGCGCTGGAGGCTGCACCTGTTACTGAACAAAGCAGTACCCGGTTCATTGTTCACACCATCTGGAAAATAAGGGCTTCTTTTTCCTTTACCGGAAATTAAAAATGTATGATTCGTTCTGATGCGCAGTTATACTTAGAAGAAAACTTGGCAAGTAGGACAATGGGATTAGAGAAGTGAATCTAACTTTCGAGAGGAGCAATCAAAATTGTTCAAGGATGGGAACTTCGGAAACAGCTGATGTTGAACAGGCTCAGTGGGGCTGGAAGCATCTGTCTTCACCACAGTCCTTCTGCTGCTGGGGTTGACTGAATGTAATGAAGCAATGAATTACGTTTTTTCTTATGTGTAAGGAAGGCAACACTATTTCCATCATCGTGTCAAGCCAGACCATGTGACTCTGACTTGGATAAAAGCTCAGGGGCTTTATATACATCATTTTGTCTTTTTTTTTTAATCCAGTTATTTATGCATGCTTATGCTTAATAGCTCAACATTAATAGCTGAGACACAGCTATTAATGTTGAGATTAATAGCTGTGTCTCGGACAGGATGACATTGATCTGTGGGGTTCCCCAGGGGTCGATTCTGGGGCCCCTCTTGTTCCATTAGGCCAACTAATATCCAGCAACAATGTGTCCTATCACAATTATGCAGACGATACTCAGATCTATGTTTCACTGACAGTGGGTGAACATGGGCCTGTAGATACATTGTGTCATTGTGTCAAACAGATTAGTATGTGGATGCAAAACAACTTCCTCCAGTTAAACACAGATAAAACTGAGATCATTGTCTTTGGCCCATAAAAACACAGAGATTGTCATTGGTAATCTTGAAGCTCTTTCATTGGAACCTAAAAGTCAAGTTAGAAATCTAGGGGTAATCATAGTCTCAGACCTGAATTTTAAAAGTCATATTAAGTAAATGACATCAGCAGCCTATTATCCCCTAAAAAACATTGCTAAAATAAAAAAACATAGTGTCTAAACCAGACTTGGAGAGATGCATTCATGCTTTTGTCTCCGGCCTGCACACTGGCCTTTCTAAACAGCTGCAGTATATTGAAAATACCACTGCTCAAGTCCTGACCAGAACCTGGAAATACACCCATATTAGTCCAGTGCTCCGGTCTCTGCACTGGCTTCCTGTCGCTAAGAGAATAGACTGTAAAATTGATCTGCTTGTGTTCACGCCTCTTCATTGTGAAGCACCAAAGTATATAGCTGACATGTTACAGCCGTATGAACCACCTTGGGCCTTAGTATCCTCAGGGGGGGTCTCCTGGTGGTTCCCAGAGTCACCACTAAACACAGTGAGGCTGTGTTTGAGTTTCACGCAGCAAAGGTCTGAAACAGCCTCTGTGAGGACGTGAGACAGGCCTCAACCCTGACTATGTTTAAAAACAGACTGAAAACATGGTTATTTACTGCTGCCTATGACCCTTGAATGTATTTTAACCAATTTTAATATATAATTTTAATATACACATATTTGTATTTTTATATTTTTGGGAATTGTATTGATTGATCTTTGCTTTTCATTGTGTTTTCATTGTGTTTTTCGGAGTTGCCTTGTGCATGAAATGTGCTGGATAAATACATTTGCCTCCCCTTTCCTTTCATTTGCCCCATTGCCCTCAATACGGAGAGATTATATGGCTGCAGGCATCTCTACAACTCAAGTGACTACAAACACACAACTTCAGATGTAGGGAAATAACAAACCTTTTGGTTCATTACTTAAGAAATTATGTTCCCTGTTGAAGATAACAAATGTGACAAAGACCACCTAGGGACGTGCGGATTCTTAGATGAGGAAAATTGTGATAGTCTCCTGATGATTCTGCTGTTAACCAGCTGCCATGTTGTGTTTGGCACACACACACACACACACACACACACACACACACACACACACACACACACACACACACACACACACACACACACACACACACACACACACACACACACACACACACACACACACACACACAAAACAAATCTCTCACATTTCAATTTAGCAAAAAAGAAGTAACTTTATTAGTTTGTTGCTCTGATGGATTGTAATTTCTATTGTTACACGGGGTAAGTGTAGTGAAAAGTACGTAGCTGCTACACAGGGCTTGGATTATCTATTTGTATTGAAGAGAATAAGCTTGATTGTCATCGCAACAACTACTGACAAAATACTTTAAATTCCCATTTAGAGCAAAAGATACTATAATGGCACAATGCGAAAAAGCCTTGATCTAATAAAAGCTTTCTATTACTGGCACTGGGATGAATAGTGTGAGTGATCAGAATTTTGGTGGAAACAACAAAGACGCAATCCCCAGGTAAAATCGATTTTGTCCCTGTGGTAAAATCTTTTCCCTGATTCACGGTCAGGCACCAAACTGGAGGACTGGCCTATTTGTACATGTATCGACTGGAAATATTTGCTTAGAATTTTCATTGCAGCTGGTGACCTTGTTCTGAATACTGAATATGTGCTTGTGTGCCACGCTTTAACACGGTCCGACTGAGTAACTCCTTTGTTAATAAGTCCATGAAACTCAATGAGGAGCTTCGATTATGAAATTAAATTGTTTTATTTTGTCCTGCGTCTGCGTCGTGTCCTTTCCATTCACTTCAACATTGTTTGCATCTGGAAAGAAAATGTGCAGAAGAATCCAGCAATACGAGACAACAATCCAAAACCTTTTTTCCGATGATCGATGCATCTTGTGTTTATCTTTGAATTGTTTTGTCTGATTTGTCAAATGCAGGCTGCGAAAAAAGAATTTGCTTTCTATTATTAAACTGTCACATTCAGTAACGCATGTCACAGCGGTAATACAAAACGTTTGCCACAAAAGATTGAACACATGACTGATTGTCATTTCTCCTGGCATTTCCCAGAGGTTTTAGAGGCAATTACAAAAATAAATAGAAAGTTAATACTGAGCTGGAGACGAACAAGCGGGGAGCAGAAATTGTGGGATGACCTCTGAGAGATTTGATGTAGTGTTTTATTTGACGACACAGTAAAAAAAAAATATAGAGAGAGTGCAGCTCTGAAATGAAGGGCAATGCGCTGGGCGGCTCCCGCGCTCTATCAGCCAAGACTGGGAGCAAGTGGTGAGTGTGGAGGGCTATTAGGAGATAAACTCATATTGACACTGGTGGTATAGGATTCATCACGGCTGTCCCTGGCCTTTTGTCTGTTTGCTGAGAGCGGCTGCAGCGAGGCACTGTGTCCTCAAATAGACTGTGAGTGCAGTCTGATTTATAAAAACGATGAGATCAAGATAAAGAAAGCGAAGCAGGTAGTCGGGGGATTTTAGAAGGTCCCTTTCTTGCATGGGAGTTGCCGCTGCGAACCCTTCTCATGAAAATGTGCTTGGAGGTTTCTGTTGCAACCAGGTGGATACTATGACTAGGAAGTTGGTTATGTGTGTCTTGTTTAGGGCAGGGTAGTGTTCAGTTGGTAGGTATATTGTTGTAGGTGTAATGTTTTTAAGCTGTCTCCACATGTGCAGCTGTGAGCCCAAGACAAATTTCCCACAAGGGACAATAAAGTTTAATCTAATCGAATCTAATATTCAGTTTTGTGTGAAGATTTTGTAAACATGACCTTGCTTTCAACAACACATGATATTGCATCTCCGAAGCTGAAAGTGATAGCAACAACCCGTTCTTGCTTTGAAAAGAGCTCCGTCATTCTGGGGAGCTGAGAAACATGAGAAAATTGGTCACAAGTCTGTGCACCTCAGGTCGTATTTTGAATGTTTTATGTTGCAGACTAGGAATGCACCGCTACATGCTTGTACTCGTACTCGTACTCATTAATGTGGTCCCGATACCAGTGGCCGATACCACTTGATGTGCAGCCGGCGCTCCTACAGGATGCACAAATAGCAACAAAGTGGAGAATTCTTTAGTGGAAATGCAATATTCCACAGAAATATAGAGATACAGCATGAAATGCAACGAAATTGAGCTGCAGCAAAACAATCAAAATGCTGTAGGTTACTGGCTAAGTTAAACAAACGGGAAAATCCACACAGAGCTGTAGTGATAAGCAACCATCTCAATACTATTGTTCAATAAAAATAGATAAATGAATAAAGCACGGGCATTGAGGAGCTTTTGGAAGTGGGCTGTTCTGTCTATGATGGACAGTGCAATAAAAATTCTAAATTATATTGGATGAAAAGTTTAAAAAAATGAAATGGCATATGTTCAAAACTTCTCTTAAAAGTGTAGCCTACTTTACTCAAGGAAATGTAAATGAGTAAATTAACTAATTACCAACCAATCTGCTGTGAAAAAGTCAGTCTATAAACCATCTATTCACTTCAAAAGTATGTTGAAGAAAGTGCCTTGTACTCTAACCCTATCGGTTTTAGAAATAGTGGTATCGGTGCATCCCTATTGCAGACTTTTGCTTATAATTTCAAAACCATAAGAGATAGAGACCGTTTTTTGGAATCTGCTGATTTTTGTCTTTCAAACAAGCTCCTTCTGAAGTACCTACTAAACACAAATGTCCTAAATAAATGCCTCTAATCAAGCGCCCCCCGCTGTCACATACACAGGATTATAGACAAGGATGATAAAAATCCGCCAAAAATATTGGAGGTGCATATTGGCATCGGCCTTAGAAAATCCTTTATCAGTCGACCTCTACCATCTTGTGTGATCCTGTAGCTTAAAGAGACTAGATGCAAGTTAGTCATTTTATACTCGCTACTGCCACCTCAGGTCTTATGCGTAACTGCACCTTCTATATTAAGCTCGTGCATGACGGCACTACGGACCCGAACACCTTTCTGAGTGACAGTGCAGGATTTTAGAGGCAGTTGTGGTGAACAGGTCTGGGCTCATTCTACACATTAGGACATGGCTGGAACATGTAGGGGGAGGAAAATACATAGTTTTAAAGGGGGGGGTATTATGCAAAATCATGGTATTATGTCATTCCCTGATTAAAAACATGCCTGAAGTGTTACCTTGGCACATTCACATATTTTTGAGTAATCTGTAAAAACTCTGATGGCGGCCATTTTAGGGATAGGTTTGCCTGAGTCCTCCTAGGAACGCCCCCACCTCCTGGAGACGCCTCCGAGCTTTCGTCACCAGCCGAGTAACCAACCACTGCTCCTCAGCAGAGCCCCTCCCCACTGATGCCACAGACAGCGTGTGGAGGGGGCGTGTCGGAAAGGGTCAGAGGTTCTTAAAGAGACAGAGGCCTATTTCAAGACATTTGCTACAGCCATTTTGAGAGAGCAATTTTATACAAGGCAGTTATTCTAATTTACTGCATTTACAGACCAACAGAAGGTTTCGTCATCATTTTAGTGTGGTATAGACTGGTGCTATGTGATTGAAAAAAGCATAATACCCCCTCTTTAACATTTTGAAACTCTGTATAGTCCCTTTAAGCCATATCAATATAACAATAAACAGAAACTTCTCATGTCAAGCTATTTCTGACTGTAACCCATTTCTTGCTCCAACACACATTTTGGCATCAGAAAAGATGATAGAAAAATGCAAAGGGCTTATTGGCGACTACGAATCCCCCTTATTCCAAATATATTCCGTTTTCATCTCAAAATGGCTGCCTTACCTCATTTCATTTACATCACAAGACAGCGGCCCACTAAATTATGCACAGAATGATACCATTTACCGCAAACAAACGTCTGCTTTTATGTCGCAAGCAAACCTTTCTCCCGTTGGTAAGTAACAAAAGCCTCTCTCGCTTCAGTCAATTATAACTCCAGCGTAACCTTTCGGTATGAACCCTGCTTTTCATCAGGCCCCCACTCTCCTTTCCGGCCCATTGTGAGCTGGCCCGGGCTAATTGTTAAACATGTCCATGTCAATCAAACCCAGCCTTGAATGGCAACTGCTCACCCATCACCAACAACAAGCTTTGCCTCTGGACCTCAGTAGCCTTACACAGGAGTAATTGCATTTTCCAGAACCCATCTCCATTCCATTAGTGAAATATGAATGGATAAAGCTGCTTGTTGACCGCAGACCTATATTCAAAGCTGTACTCAATAGCTTTATCTCTGGCATGTGTTTAATATCAAATGTGTTGACTATTTTTTCGCCAAACTGGGGTTCTTGAGTGTGGTTTAAAAAAGGAGACAGACGGAAAGACCACATCGTATCATGTAGTTCAGTAGAGTCCCTTTCAAGTTGATTCAGGGACTGCAGTTAAATTGATCGCCACAAAGCCGGTCAATCTCGCCTGCATGGTTTGTTGGCTGCATATAAGTGGAGAGTGAAAGGATTACACAGCGTAACCTTGGAGAGCAGTTATAGAGCTGTTGTCGAATGTATAAGTAAAGAAACTAAAGTTAAAGCTTGGCCTGGTCTTTATCGGCATCGGCCTTAGGAAAACCCATATCAGTCGGCCTCTAGTATGTTATTTCATGTTTTAAAAGTATATTTGTAAAGTTTTTTGAGGGAGATTGCCACTTGCTTCCATCACACTCACTAAATTTTTAGTATGAGAAAATGAAGTGCATCTAAATCTAGTCTCCTTTTGATACAATAAGATGATTTTTTTTTTTGATTGCTTTTTGACGGTTCTTTATTGTGTTTCCATCACGTTTTTTTGTGTGGTATTGTTGCTTTTCTGGCATGTTTTTGTTGCTCTTTTGTTGCTTCTTTGTTGCTTTTTTGTGGCTTCCTTTTTTTTTTTTTCAGCCTCGGTTTCGACACTGTTTTGACACTTTGTTCAAGACATTTTTAGATTTAGGAAACTGGAGAAAATGTGCTTGGTTCAGGTGGGGGTTAAGATTGTTTAAAGGAAATGGAACGCACTGTGTTGAAATGGTTTAGTAAAGTATTGCATGAATACTGTTATCACCATTTTTTTCATCTCATGTTTGTGCATATTCACCAACAATTCTTCACTATCCATTATAGTCACCATTAGGGATGGGACGATAATGAAATTTGGGGTCACGATTATCTTGGCCAAAATAATTGCGATTAACGCTAATATCAGGATATTTGCCTATGGTTAAAAAAAATCACTGAAACTGCAGAAATGATGGGGATTGGGCAATAATTAAATATTCCTCTTCATTGTCTGCTGTAAATGTTATATTGAGTGAGACATAAAGTATTTAAAGGCACACTGTGTAACATTTTGGACTATACTGTTGTCATCAAAACAAAACATGCAGCAAATGAGCAGCTCGACACAGAAAATGCTATTTCTGCAGTGGGTATGAGGAACTAACCTACTGAAACTTAAATACTGCTGACTTTAGTCACATCTCCATGGAGACGAACCCACTCCTGGTAAAGTTACCGGCACTGGTTGTCTGATGGATTTAGCGATTATCTTCTAGCACGATAATCAAGATAATCAAAAAATGTCGCGATCGATTAATTGCTGCATTTATCGCGATTAATAATATTATTGTTTAACGTCCCGTCCCAACCTTTTCTTGCAACGTGTGTTTGGTGGCTGAAAGAAAGTTTAAGAAAGCCGACTCTAACAAAGAAAATTGACATAACAAACTTATTGCTTCAAGGCAGGAACAGTGCAGTGTCTAAATAGTTTTTTTTTCTCTTTACTGAAATGAGAAAGAATGGCATAGAAAGTTGTCCTGAACAATAGACTGATTATGGTATGAAAGGACACAGTTAAAACAAAGACAGTGATCTAAGAGTCTGGCTCTCATCCACTGGATGAGTGCCTACTCTGAGTCAACCAAAGCTCAGAGCAACAAAGCAGAAGAAATGCTCAAAAGAAAACCTTATTCTATTTAAATATACAGTACATGTTTGTTTGTTATTTCACCATGTTTGATTTCTAACCATGCGGGAAATTGGGCAAAGTTTCACTCAGACATAAAGCGGTGGCTCAAATTTCTGATCAAAGGCCATAAATGCTGACGTCTTCAGACCGACTCTGCAGCAATTCATAAAATCAATTTTAAGGTTTTCATTTAAATACTTTTCATTATGGTGCGCCCACTCTTCTGCCCCATCGAGCCATTGTGCGCCACAGAGATGGATGTGACGACATTATGTGATGAAGCAGGCTCTTTGAAGCATTTCTCATTCCAATAAGCCGAGGAGTGCGTTCAGACCAGAATGGTTCCAGTCGGCTGGAGAGAACATTTTCTGAATTTCAACTCACACCAATTCTTCTTCAGTCCCGGCGCTCTCCTGAAGCGTTAAATTTTACTCAAAGCAGTAGCAAAGGAGATTTACATTTTGCGTATACAGGCATTGGCACCGTTGGGTTGGCTGAAGATTTGCATTTAAAGGATTTTTCCCTCCCCTTCCCCATCTAAGCAATTCTAAGTTTGCAAAGTTTAATCATGTCTTGTGTTGACGCCCCTGGGTTTTGTATCTTAAGCTGTTTCCCCCCGGGCTGGAAACAGAAGCCGACCTCATCATAAGCCGCTCCTGAGTCTGAATATAGATTTCTACAATCGTTCGTGCCAAGGCCGCTCATCGAAAAATTACCTCTTCAAATATTGGATTTGTAATTATGGCTTTTGTGTGGCCTTTTCTGGTGAATAAATGCTCAAAGAGAAAAATAGAAACTCCAGCTCCAAAGGAAAGGCTTGTTACAAAGAAGCACATTCCCTCTCCGCATTTCTCGGCTGCTGCTTAGATCATCCACTGTTACCTTTGGTCATTGATTGACTGCGGAATTCTTCCGCAGTCAATTATTGGTTTTCATGTTCTTTATTATTATTCCTCTTCCATCTTTTTCCCGATTTTCTCCAGCTTTCAGCACCTTCATGCTTTGTGCAATTTATGCAAGTTATGCATCAAAACGTTCCGCATGTTGAGGAGAAGGGTGCTATTACTTTTGGGACTTCTGCAATTTACGGATTTTCCGCAATCGGCCAAAATGTCGGAGATTTTTCCCATTGACTTATAATGGGGCTGCAGCAAATCCATGCTTTTCTGCACTTTTTTCTGCATTTTATGCAATTTCTGCACTTTGTGCATGTTCAGCTTCTGCAACTTGTGGGTTTTGAGGAAAAAATTGCCTTCTGCAGTTTTCCAGTTTTTTTATACGAGAGTTTGAAATTTTTGCATTCGTGTGTATGGGGTATCCAGCCAATCGGGAGACTCCAGGCCTTTCAGCCATTTGTGCAGCTTCTGCCAATCAAGCACTGAGGCCGACACCATTTCAGCAGTTTGACCAGTTTATGGAATTTAAAAAGTTTATGCAATATTAACAATTTATGCAAATTAACCAGTTTATGCATTTTCAACCGTTTATGCAACTTAAGAGTTAATGCCATTTAGGATTTATGAATTTTAAAGAGTTTATGCAATTTACATAATTTATGCAAATTAACCCATTCATGCATTTTACCACTTTATGCAGTTTATACAGTTTATGCAACATGACATTTTATGCATTTTACCAGTTTATGCAGTTTATACAGTTTATGCAAATTAGATTAGATTAAGCAATTTATGCAATTTGAACAGTTTATGCAATTTCTGCATTCGCTTCCCGCAATTCCGCAGTCAATCGCAATGGCGCAGCCATTGCATTTCTAGTTTTCATTGTTACAGTTTATTGTTAAGACCCAGGAACATAAAGGGGCTTCATCTGTGACCCTAAAGCGGTGATGCATAGTACTCACCCTCATTCCGAGCTCGATGTTCTCGCCTCCATAGACCTCCATGCCGGGGTCCAACAGTCCAATCTGCCCAAAGTAGTCCCGGTCCACCACGAAAGAGCAGCCAATCATAGCCGGAGTTCTGGAGGGAAACGCAGAGAAATAACAATGTCATGAGCCAATGTGCATGTTTAATAAGCAATGATGGCGTTAAATTTCCAAAAAAGGTTGTTGGCCTGCCGTATGATCAGGATGCCTTGAAAGGGCGAATAAAAGGAACAATTGCCTTACATTTTCTGTTATAAAAGTTAGTTTTGTTCAAATGAGTACAATTTTCAGAGGGGTGGAGGAGGGTCGCAGCACGCTGGGAAACGGGCGAGGCAGTGAACGCGGGAGCTTAAGAATCCTGGGCAATGATTGGTTGAAGCGGGAACGTGCTGCTGCGGTAATAGGCTGTCACGGAGGTGTGGCTTGAGATGAAGCCATGATTGGATGATTGGTGTCGTCGGAGATTATGCAATTTGGTCTTCCAGGTTGAATTTACGCCTCATTTCTCTACATCTAGCCCAACTTAATACCAAGGGATCTCCAGCCAAAGCAGCTCCTCAAAGCTTTCTACAATTCTACATAACTTTCCTTTGGTTGTGAATGAATTACGCAAACATTTAGGAAACTACAGTAGAAGCCCCTGACCTACGTGTTATATACATCCAGCAACTTGAACGATTTCAGTTACTAGTATGGCTGACAATGTAGATATAAACATCCCATCAATCCTCCTAAATATCAGCCTGGCCAATTCACTTCCAGCTTTTAAATTCAATCAATCAACTTGCTGGAGCTGGAGGGTCGGCTTTTATTTGTCTCCTACTCTTTTCCTCAACTCACATTTGGTCGTCTGCTTTGTTTTAAAGTGCTCATAAATAAAGTTTGGATTATTCAAAAGGAGCTATGTATTTGTTTTAATTCAGACTGTGGAATTGAACTCACAAGCTCGCCTGACAATTCCTTATCCCAACTTTCAACGGACAGATAGACACATTATGATGACAACAGTCAACCCAGTTTTGCCGCAAGACATGCAGTGTTCCCTCCCATAAGCGAGAAGTGCTACTTGTTAAAGAAAATGGTCCTATTTAGTTCCGCTCCCTTCGGGCCTGTTTTTGATGACCATTATCTCTCAGCTTAAAGTGCTCTAGATAGAAGCCACCCCACAAGAAGCCCATAAAGAGGCTTCAGTACAAGTTCTTTCATCCAAATTGGCCAATCAGAAAGCTTTATTCTCCTCCCTCTGAAATCATGCCTGAGGTTATGCAAGTCCACACACTGGAGGTGGTTGTTCAGTTCTGTGCGAGATATTACTGTATTGTTTCATTGGCCGTACATAATGAGAGGGCAGTGAGGCGTCTGTGCGAGAGGTTTGACCAAACACAGTGCATAACGTTGGTTTTAATAAAGGCTCTTCATCAGTTACAAGTGCTGATGTTGAAAAACCAATATGCTGCTTTACAGCCAGACAGTTGGAATAGTAGACCAGTTAGGGAAAACCAGACAAGCTTCATTTAATCAAGATGTGTCTAAATTGATCACCGATTGCAATTATGGGTCTGGGGGCCTTTTAATTGATAGGTCTATACTGTTTGGAGCAACAGTTTTGGAGTTCAGAGGAATAAATACAAATAGAAAGCATTGTCTATCTAGGCTACTCATAAACTATATTCACAGAAAGGGCATGTTCATTAGTTTTAAATAACAATATTTATGTTATTGATATTTTTCTTGTTATAAAGTATACTTGTTGTAAAGTATATTGTAAAAGCACTAATGTAAAAAAGATGCAACCTTATAAGTTTGTGACATTGTATAACATTTTTGTCAGATAGTGACACTGAAAGACAACCGGTATGGTAAAAAATCCCTCTTTTTCTGATTTTCATCCAAATCTGTCCAAGTCTAACGAGCCATAAGATAAAACAAGTGGATATTACTGCAAAGCATCTAAACTATAGCTAAAGTGTTCTCCAAACAATGGTATAAAGTTTACATTTTCTTGTTTTATTCAAGGTTTTCTGCAGTATAGTATGGTAGTGGTGACTTCTTTTTACTATGTATTCCCGTTATTATGCGAATTCACTACACTTTTTCTTTTTCTTCCTACATTTGCTAACATTTTTGTTCATTTTGATCATAATGTTTGTATATAGCCCTTAATCGAGAGCTATATAGCCTGGAAAACAAAGTTATATTAAAGCTACTTAATAAAAGTAAAATCATATGCCATATTTCAGAGATAAAGTGCCAGACATTTACTTCCTTGATTACTATAGTTTTGCCATATAGGACCCTCATTCATCACAGCATTTACGAGGAGTTTATATGACACTTTTACGCGGCCACAACTTGGGTCTATTATAATTTTACTGCTGCATTTTGTCTAAGAATAGATCCCAGAGAGGCATAAGCACCAACAAACAGTTCCTTTGCTCCCCTGCAGTCTCCCCCATGCTGGCACTGCCTCCTATAGCTGTGTGTGTTTAAATCCTAGCGGTGACAGGAGGTGTTGTGTTGTTTGCACAGATAGACACAGCCCACAGTGCTCGCTCACCTCATCACTCTCCTGTCGGCTCTGCTGTCTGGGTGCCGCTAACTTCAGTGCAGTTTGAAGAGTCGCCTTTGGAGAAGTCCCCTCAGACACTTTTAAAGAAGATTGCTCTGAATGTAAACACTCTTTATATGTGTTTAAGTCAAGAGGAAGCTCCAATCAGTCGGAGTAGATGAGCAAGTGGTCAGACGTCAAGGGGAAATTGGAGAGTTTTGTGTCTCCAAATAAAGTGATATAATCTGTTTAACCAGTGCTAGGTTCTCCTAATGAAGATCCTGGGACAAGAGCTTAAGATGGGTCCTCGGGCATGGCACTGTGGTTTAACAGCTACTGCCTCAGACATGATGCCCAGTGATCAAATGCAGCAAAAATGTTTAAAAAGCTACTTCTAAATGGTATTAAAAGTGAATGTCTGAGTCTAAAGTATTACAGATTTAATAGATTGTGTATGATTGACCTTCTAGGCCTGCATTTTGATGTGAAATAAGTAACAGGATTACACATGGACCACTGAGAGGAGCTCAACAACAAGGTACCTGACAATAGCTGGATTGATTTTGGAGTGTAGATTTTATTAGCACAGTGATTAATCTGGAACGGCTGGTTTCAATTGTTCAGGAAGAGGACGGACTTTTCGAGGTGTGCATTTGCTGCTGATTGGATCAAGCAAACTTTGTATTTGTCAAACACTGCTATGTCTCAAACTGCAGCTTAACAACAAATCACTAAAGCAAAACACATTTCTTGCATGTGTTTGCACACATTGTGATGTTAATTAGTATGGATAAAAGTGCTTGTTGTTGTCGGCTGTGTAAAACTCGCCTTTTCACAGCAGTTCTGCCGCGGGATCAGTCCGAATCACCAGGGTATTGGAGACGATTATTGGAGATTGGACTCTTTCAAGATGTATATGAGTTTGTGAAACAACAAATCTCAAGGGAATTTATCTTGCAGTGCAAGGTTACTGTGAAGGGGCTTTCAGGTCCAATCAGGAGAGGAGGTGTACTTGTTTACTTTTAAAATGTATCTCTCTCTCTCTCTCTCTCTCTCTCTCTCTCTCCATATTTTGCAATTTTACTTCTTCTTTAATAGCTTGACAACAGAGTCCCTGACCTTCCAGTCCAAGTTAAGTCCAAGTCCCTGACCTACAAAACCAAGTCAAGTCCGAGTCTGTGACCCCGCAAGTCCAAGTCAAGTCCAAGTCTCTGACCGCAAGTCCAAGTTAAGTCCAAATCCCATGGTTTCTATGTTTTACACTAATTCAAATCACGGTACAATAAAACTATTTTAAAATAAATTAACACCTGTAAATTTTAAACAACTATCAGACAAATACAGCCCAGGGCTTCTACACACAAATAATCAACATTACAATATTTCTATGAAGCATAAGGCCATTCACAGTCAATCCCAATGCAATGGTAAATTAGGAAATAATATGAATTATTTACCACTGTCTACAGCTGTAGCCAAAGGCAGACCCTGTGTCATTCATTCAACTATTCCTCCCACACCCCTACATTTCTTAGTTCAGTTTCGTAAAAGTAACATCAGTATAAATGAGTTAACACAGCTGTATTCTGTCACAAACATGTCTGCAGTATTAGCTTCAGAATGTTACTGAAGTGCCCTGTATCATACAGTAAAACTCCACTGTGGATAATAACTTCCATTCATACCTTGACCTTGACGCAGGTTTACAGATGTGTTGACATGAACAAAAGCGTGTGTAATAAGTGCGCGAGGGACTCGTAGTGTTCACGAGTCTCAGACCACGAGTCCGAGTCAAGTCTCGAGTGTTTAGGGGACAAGTCCAAGTCGAGTCGCATGTCTCTAAAAATAGCGACTTACGTAAGTCCGACTCGAGTCCGAGTCTGACCTGTGAGTCCCCATCTCTGCTTGACAATAAAACACACTTCCAAAATGTTACATATAAAGATAATCAATGTATTTCCGACTAATAATGTACTGAAACTACAACTAAAGCTATTGCTACTATAAGCTACAGAACCAAACACTGTTATACAAGAAATATAGATTAATTAAGTAGTAAAATAATTGTTATTCCACCTTTAGAGTTTGTAACCCTAAATACTGTATTTATTTCAGTGCCGCAGACAGGATTTGGCTTTGAACCAGCATTTTGATTACTACTACTATCACTATGGTAAAGTGTCCCTCCGCGGTTCACTTCATGTCCTTAGGTACTGCATGTATTTTTAGAGTGCAGATGGCCGGCCTGCAGGGAGAGTGCGTCCTTGTACCCCTAAACTGACATCCAGCTCAGCAGCTTTGAAATGTGACGCCTATAACACTTTTATTTAAGATTGCTCTCAGTGACCTGTGTTATTGCCAGCAAGAGTGCCAAAGACTCTTCAGTATTAGACAGCCCTCATTCAGACTGTGACCTTGCAGACATTTTAATAGGTGGCATACAGTAAGTTTGAGCGCACATAAAGTATTGGCATTTAAATTAAATGTTCTGTAAAAGCCTGCGGACACTTCTGAATACAGCAATAAGTAAAACTGCTCACGTGGCTGAGTTATAATAGCTGAGTGTAGCTTTTTCAGTAAATTGCTGCTTCGATAACAGAAATTATGACACTAAAGGTCTATGCACAACTAATAACACTCATATCTCATCTACTTTATGTAAAAAGAGTCAACATCCCAATTTTTCTCACAGAAAAAAACACAATCTTGTATAACACACAGCCACTATAGTTTTATTTATTTATTTCCATGCAGACCACACCATCTCTGCTATGCCCGATCCTGTCAGAGGCTAAGCAGAGAAGGGCCTGGTTGGTACTTGGATGGGAGACCGTTTGGGAACACCAGTAGGCCTGGGTGAATGTAGTGAGTGAGTGAGTGAGTGGTTGGTGGTGGGCCGAGGGGTAGATGGCGCAGACTGTTGCCTCACTTCCGTCAGTCTACCCCAGGGCAGCTGTGGCTACAATAGTAGCTTACCACCACCGAGTATGGAGTGAATGGATAATGCAATGTAAAGCGTCTTTGAGTGTCCAGAAAAGTGCTATATAAAACCAATGCATGACCACATCTTGTTCACTATATTTTTAATAGAAAGTGGCATATTGATCCAAAGCCTCCTATTCAAAGATTCTCTCTCTTGACTCTCGCTATGACGTGCGTTGCAAATCGGCCCTGTTCCTTTACCACCCTTCTCCCCTCACTATCCATGATAAACAAACAAGTTCTTCAGGGGCCGACGGTCCTAAAAGGGACTCTAGAGCGTCAGTTTTGGGTCAGTGTGAATCCAACCAGCACTTTGGGCCGAACTAAACCTTCGAACCGGGGCATTGTCTGCATAGGTTTCCTCCGGGTACTCCGGTTTCCCCTACCACTAAAAACATGTACAATAGATCCCCTCTGGGGCCAGGACTCCCCTGAAAAAGAGATTCTTAATCTCATTGGGACTATCATTAGTTAAATAAAGGTCAAATAAAAATAAAAATAAACAGCACTCTGGGGCGGAGCGGGTGTGGTGTGAAGGCCGAACTCGAGCCAAAATGGTTTGCTTTCATTCCTGTTTTTTGAGCAAAAAAAGGATTGAATACACACTGCATGACAGGACGTTTGAATTACTACTCTGACGAGGCAAAATGGATCAACTTTACATCAAGGCCCCCTTTCTCGGCCTGCTGGGCAGAAAAGCTTTCCTCTCTGAAAAACCTTTCCTGTGCCGATTTAAGTGCATTTCTTCTCAGTCTTGCACATCAGCCTTTCTGTATTTTACCACGACTGAGAAATGACCTGGGGCGACAGTGGCACAGATACTAGAGTGGGTTGTCTTATGACCAGAGGGTCGGCGGTTCAAATCCCACAGGTGCACACTGTCATTGTGTCCTTGGGCACCATGGCTCTTCGAAAAGTTTCATGAGAGGTTTTTCAAACATGTGGGAATGACTCAAAACACATATGTTTTGGGTGATGGATGAACATCATAGGTAGAAGGGTACAAAGCTCTGGAAAGTTGTTTTTGCATATTCATTTGGCATAGGATACTTTTTCGGACAGAACAAAGCGACCGGCGTGTGATGACGTGGAGCTGCACTGTTGTCACTGTGGCTGTCACTCAACAGTGCACTGATTTCTGATTTCAGTGATTGCCAGCGCGCATGTCCCTCTTTGCACTTCTGTATTGTTCAGTGTGTCCAGAGCGCTGTACAGGGAAGTCCATCAGAGCTGTGAATGCTTTTGTTGTAGTTGATGGGCACAAACCTCAGAGAAACAAGTGGGCCAATGATTTCCAATAGAAATCCTCCCAGCTGCCACACTTCAGCCAGCCCTCGAGGCGATCTGTCCATACGCACAGTCCAGTCGATGCCAAAACTCCAAACAGCATTGTGTCACTGTGGTTTGTATTTTTTCCCCATCTCGCACCTGTATGTCAATACTCAATATGTCACATTTGCTACTGTGAACAAAGAAAGATGCATCAAGGTATGAAAAAAAATGTGCAACTGCGACAAAAGATAAACAAAACCTGCGAGTCTTACATGTCGTTGTAAACTCATAGTTGTTCACAAAGTCCAGATGAAGGCTTTTGGAAAACATTTGATCAACACAAACAAATCCTCTGCCAAGGCACTGGGCTAGATCACAATGTTACGAAAGACATGTCGCAGTTGTATCCAGGTAGCACAAAGCGCCAACACCGTAGAAGAAGAAACAGCTCAAATAAACATTAAGCCTTTGACGAGGGAACAACATTATGACATAGTTGTTGCAAGCTCAAAAAAGTCAATTTTTTATGATTTGTCTCCTTTAATTTGATTTGCTGAAGCACTTTCCATCTTGTAATTGGCCTGTAATGTAGTTTCTACCAGCGAGAAGTAACCAGGAAAGTCACCCTGATCACTGCTGACCCCTGCCATCCTCTGCATTCACAATTCCAACTGCTCCCCTCAGGCAGAAGATACAAGGTCGCATTTGCAAATAAAAACCCTCACAAAAAATCATTCATCCCATCCGTAGAATCAGTAATAGTGTAGATTTGTAGGTATTGGTATTGAGTGTAAATTGGTTTGTTTTTTAATGATGTTGATGAATGACTAATCCACATTGCTTTTAAAACCTTTGTTTGTGCCTGGACTACTGAAAGCCAACACAAACATGCAGAAACAGCCGCTTGATCTATATCTCTTAAATAGTTGAGACCCAAACACTAATCTTAATCATTTTGTCCTCTTTGCTGCCGACCTTTTCCAACACAGCAATAAAATAAAACACACATTTATTAAAGCGCTGAAGTTGACGATATTTTCCCCCACACCTGCCTAAAAATTTATGCGAAGCGGTATAAGCTCTGAGCCATTCTTTTAATTGAATGACATTATTGCGGGGAAAGGCTCATATGCCAGGTTTAATTTAAATTCTGGTCGGATTTCAAGAGCCAATGCACTGAGCCTGCAGCTACATTCGCAATCCAGCAGTGTTTATGAATATGGAAGGGATGAAAACCAATAGAGAAGACGCCTCACGCTGCTAATATGGATTGACCCTGTGTACGGAGCTCCAGTCTTTGCCATTTAAACAAACAAACCCAGACAGAGCTGCAGGGGAAACAGAGGCCAAAGACTGACAGTGCGTCCCATGCCTCTCTGCGCTCCACTGTCAGATATGAATAAAAGCAATTAGGTGCATTTCCATATACTACGTTCCACCGAGAGCAAAGGATGTATAGGAATAATAATGGCCACAGCATTGAAGATGCAAAACATTATTCCCTCTATGTATTTAAATTGTATTCTCGAAATGTTTCATACTATTTGAGCTCAAATTTGAAGATTTTGGGGGTTGGACTCCTATTTGTGGTGATAATTTTTAACCATTATAGATACAGACGGCATCTCGTCATAGAAGGGGGCGTGGCCTCGCCGAGGGGGAAAACTTAATATTTTGGGAAACTAATTTTTTTAGCCATTTTCTGGCGAAATATAAACTTATTCACCACATACAAATAAAGTCTAAATCAGGTCCATATGGATGTTTATTCACAGCAGTTTGTTCAGTAGAAGCGAAAAAAACGGCAGTCGTAGATTGCACTCCCTAGCATCAGCATTAGCACATTAGCATTCTCCGTTATTTATGTATTTCGGCTGTTGAACTTTGCTTCTCTCCATGTCTTTGTATCTTTATTGGATGGAAAACTATATCAATAATTCTGCATTTGTTAAAGTAGTTTTTGAATAATTAGAGAATGTTTAGATTTTTCTCCAAATTGTTTTCCCCCTTAACTGTTTTCAAACAGGCAATTCTGGGCGATTCCAGAGATGCCGTCTGTATCTGTGTGTGTGTTAAATATAACATACATCATTGAGAGATGGGCACAAAATGGGCCAGGCATTAATAATAATGACTCGAATTTCCATACTGTACTGTATTATTCACAGTACTGATAAACTCTTCTGTATTCATAGCTGACGTGCGGCTGAGCCAATCTACACCAACAATTTCTCTGACGACAAATCATCACATTCACACAGACAAAGGCTCAAGGACGCAACAGCACAATGCAGCACAAAATATTTAAATGTGGACTTCAAATGCAATATAAAATCAGGATTGAGTTGTCATAATGCTTTGGTTTGTGTAAAAACAAAACAAGGTTTTAAAAAGTAAAAGAATAAATTATAATAAATGTAGACTGCACAGTATGCTAGTTGTAGGCTGTATCTCAGTAGCGAGCCCTGCATAACTTAAAACAGTTGTTCCATTGCTGTTTTGTGAAATGTTTTAATATTGTTGTTGTTTTATTACGTCCTGGAGGTTTCACCAGCAACGTTTGTATTTTGCCCATGATGTTCAATTCATAACATTCGATTTCTAACTATATATATATATATATAGTGACTGTGATTACCAAAAGAGCTCCTTCTCTTTTTCTTTTAACAACACTCCATCCCATTTAGCTAAAGGCGAAGCTATGACAGTGGATTTAGACATGCTTGACCGACACTATGTTTTGTGAAACATGGTACCAACCAATCAGGAGGAGAATTATTGGTTTACACTTTGCTCACATTAAAACACAGCCCTCTACAGCTGTGTGATCGCGCTCCAAATGACCCACATTCATCCTGAAAATGAGACCGCTTTGTACCAGGGAGATTTATCAGAATGTTTAGGTGGCTGCAGGTCGCTCTGCAGCTTCACCTCAGTTTGATGGTTTGGGCACATGAATAAGTCATACCCCGGGGCTATCCATATTTCATCAAACACTCTCATCTATAATGGAGAAATACGTCACTGCTCACCTGATGGGGGCTGTCTCGTCGCCCTTGTCCAGCCACTCCTGGGGCGGGATGATGTACATGCACCAGAGCCCCCAGTTGTAGCCGTGGGCCGCGTTGGCGTACTGCTGCACTTCAAACGTGTTGTACTTGATGTTGTCGATAGCGGGCAGGATGATGCGTGTGTGGTCCTCCTTCATACGGGTCAGGATGGGTTCAGCCCTGTGGAATTGAAGACGGTAAGACATGAGTCTGGTAGAAAACACGTACGGAAAAATGTATTGCTGTGATACAGCAATAGTGGGCAGTGTACATTTTTAGGGATGTTCAAGTGCATAGGAAAAGGGATTTACACGAGTGGATACAACCTCCACTCCGAATAGTCTACAACCATTATAATAATCCAAAACGGAGCAGCCTTGTATCGAACAGAAAGGTCAGAACCTCATTATGTTCATACATTCCCGTTCTGTGGGGGAAAAAAGTGTATCCACACACATTTGGTGATAAAGACCTAACCAATTCTTTGTAGAATGAGGTTTAGAATAGACTTAGCAGTGGAGTTACTGAAAAGTCAATACTGAGATGTTTCTGATTTGTTGCACAAATAAGACAGAGGCAATAACCATTGATTTGGCTGAAATAAAACCACAAAACAAAGCAGGACAATGTTGTAAACTGTTAAAGATCTAACAAGACAAAGGTGGCAATAGCACTGTCCCAACTCACTCGCTGCAGATGAAGATACAGGTGCAGGCTACAAGCATAATGGTTGTATATATCACGAATACGGCAAATTTATGAACTACAACATTTTACTATAACATAAGCTAAAAGGCTGAGAGGCAGGTCCGCTCCTTTTGTTGATTTTTTTTAGTTCATTGTATAGACACTTGGCAGAGAGTCTATGCACAGTGCTGTTTTAAAATAATTAATTTCACTTTGCACTTTTAAACCAAGTCTAGAAATTGAGAGAAGACTCGTCAACTGTTTCACTAGTGCGAGAATCACACGCATTTCAAAACGTTTGTGAAGAGGTTTGAAAAGCATTTGTTGAGAGGTTTTTTGTGTGATTGGCGAGGATAATGCATTACTTGCAATTTGGTCATTTGTAGCTATTTAAATTGTGATTTAGTTTCAACTGTAATTGTGTAGCCCTGTGCGTTATAAACGTGCCTATGCACCCGAAAACTTATTCATGGTACCAAATAGTTAAAGCAGAACTAAGTAACTCAGTAACTGAGTAACTGGCCATAACCACCACTCCAGGTGTCGTAGCATTTTTTACTCATTAATTGTTCGTGGGAGTAAATACAACTACGCTGACAGAAAAGCTAAAGGGAGAGAGGGATATTGTACATCCAATTACACAATGGAAATACTTTTTTTCACTCAAACTTGGCTGTAAACACTACTTAAGTGGCGCTAGCCCACAGTTAGCTTTGCCCGTTAGCCTGTTAGCTTCTTCTTTGTGATTCCATTAGTGTGTATTGGTGCTCTGACCTGGAGGCAGGAAAGCTACAAAAGTGGTTTTCTGGACAGAGTCACCATTAACACTTGTATTACCCCCAGAGGAGGTACGAAAAGGATTTATTTAGGTTACTTAGTTCTTCTGTTTCACACTGTGTAACCTATAACCTGTTTGAATCTCAAATTCTGCTGCTTTTAGTCACATCTCCAGGGAGACGAGCTGGAGACAGACCCACTCCCGGTAAAGTTACAGTCATGTCTTAGGAGAGTTTAGCCGCTCACAGCAAAGGCACACGTTTGTACATTTATGAGGTATAAATGCTTGTATTTCAATTTTATTTGTTGGGTGAAATTTTATGCGGCTTTAACTGAACCATTTTACTCTTTACCGCTTTACAGAATTCTAATATAACAAGGACAAAACACACATTTATATTTGGAACCAATTCTTGCACAGCTTCTCTGTGGAGGAATTTGCACAGCACTGATCATTTGGACCTATATTATACCACAAACCAACATGTATTATTTACAATGAATTCAACAGGGCAGGGCCAGGAGCAGCTAAGGCGGCCTGTGAGCCTTGCATCAACACTCTGCTCAGGGCACCATTTACCCAGCTTTAAACCGGTCTGTCGAATCAGCATTTAACCAACGCCCAAATGGCAGCTTGGATCTGCTCCCGCCACTGTTTATAATGTCAACTACCTGACATCTCGGAATTTTTAGCAGGACAAAAATAATACGATGTCATCATTTTTATTGCCTGCTAGTCAAAACAAAATCTCAAAATGTGGCACTTATCCCAGAGCGGGGATTGAAGGTAGGTAAAACCCTCTAAATCCAAGCAGTGGAAGGGGAAGCAGGAGATTTAGGGAGCTCCTGGGACCTACTATCCACCTTTAGACTGAACAGGCTGTGGCTCAAGTGGAGGGTTTAAAAGGCCATCTGTGAGAAACCTTTTCAAAATATATAGCACCTCTTGTCATCTTCACATTGATTTGTACACAAAGTCTTTAGGTTTTGTCACATAAAGGTCAGAGTGATGCTAGAAAGTTAAAAAGTGGGAACATATAGGCCTATTACTGAGGAGGGCGGAAGGTGAGGGTATTCAGGATCATAGAACGAGACAAAAGGAGGATATCCGAGGCACTCTGATTGGTAAAAGTCTTTTATTTAACGGGACATCTGCCGTCACATTTCATCGGCCTATTAGTGTTAAAAAAGTAAACAAGAGTAACTAAAACAAATGGGCAAATGATACAGAATATTACCCATAGAGCAGGGGTGTAAACATACTTTCTTGGGCCCTGGGCAAGAAGGTTTCACTATGGGCCCCCCTATTTTATATTCATTCCTCATCCTTGGTTGTATATTTGCAAGAAATTTAAGAACATAAAATAAAAAGTGATTGATTTTTCTGGAATCACTGGGAGCCCACAAACATTTTTTAGTTGTTAGTTTGTGACCGCACCTTTGTCCTTCTTCCAACCCAAATGAACCAACATCTTGATTAGACATACTGAATAAGCTCAGTGTTTTCTCTGTTCAGATCAAACTCTTGGATAATCAATGTAATGAAATACTAACAAAGTATTTCAACAGTTTTATCCAGCTTCCTGAGTGCACTTCAGGTTGCAGTGGTAAAATAAATTGACTTTGAGTGCAAGTGCCCCTCAGTCACTGAAATGCTTTTCCGGTGATGCCACATGAAATCTCTCTGCTATTTTAAACCTTGGCCGAGAGCAGTGGGCTTCAAATCCATATGGCACAGAAGGAAGTGAGTGCCACCAGCGACAGTTGTCTAATCTCCTCTGTGTGAGTTGATCTCCCAATCTTCAAAGCAAACTTTTATCCCCACTCCCCCCTTTCCCCCGATTCCCCTTGATACACTTCTAAATTTAACCCAAAAGCTGCAATTATATAATGACAAATGTTTTAGAGGAGGATTTATTGCTCTTTGATGGTTAGCCGAATTATCTGTTCAAGAGTGGCTCATTTTATATTGGTTTAGACACCTTAGCCTTGGTACTTGTTGTACAATGTAACTTATTGTAATAGCAGCATCAAGGAGAGAACCCTGGGAATGTTTTTAAACATTGATATATGAAATGCCAGCAGAGGGCGAAATCCGTCCTCTCATGTTCCGATGATGTGTGGAGCATTGCTAAAATGAAACTTCGAAAAATTACAGGTACTAGATTGTTGGCGTGAATGAAGCAGTAAGCCACTCCAGGCAGGTTTTTGATGAGGATAGAACTTTATGGGCCCGATCTTTCACCTGGTGCAGGGACAGCTTTGCTCCAAACATCATCTTGCATGTGTCACAGTCACTATATGACTGTGCCACAAGCAAGAGGGCGTTGTTTATTAAAAAAGAGACATTGACTGAGGCGTGGTTTATTACAAGCTTTATTTCTTCCTTTAACGCTTTTATAAGCTCAGGTCAAACTAAAAACTGTATTCATCCCTCCAGTGTCTCGAGGGAAAGAGATGTACAGCCAGTCCTGCTGTGGCCCAGGTCTATGTCTATGGTCAGTGCTCGGCCGAAACGTGAAAACAAATAAAAGCACGTTCTGTCAGTCTACCCCAGCTGAAACTGAAGGTACATACGCATCTTAAAACCACTGTGTGGAGTGAATGACGAACAAATCTTCGACACTATGTGAAGCTTTTTGGTGTGAAAAGCGCTAAACAAATAAAGTTCCATTCTATGTGTTTACCCCCACTTCCCCACCACTGTGGAAAGAGGCTGGTTGGAGGAAAAAGGCTGTTCTACATAACATCGCCATTGGCAATGAGCCAGGTCTGGAGCTGGAAGAGCTCACATTGCGCCCCTTCTAGGCAGAAAAGGTTGCACCATAATCTGTGTTAGCAACACATGATTGGGCCTTATAACTTGGTTATAAGATCCTTTAAGAACCCAAAATATTATCAGAGAACTAATCCCACAAATTCTGATTAAAACCACCCAATCCTACTGTGTTTTCTTTTTCATTATATGTATAAAGCTAACACTTGTGTCGCCTGTTCTGCTGTTATGCCGTTTCTTGGGTTTGTTCACCGTACATCTGCGTAAATTTGCTTGAAAACAAAACAAACACAGAAAAGTTCCAGCTCTGTTCACAAATGAGATCCGTTCAAACCATTTATGTTGAAGAGCTGTATCTAAGATCCAATTTGGTCATGAACTGGGCATCAATAAAATGTTTAGAGTTTGCGCTCTACGCCCGACTTTCCTTTTGTCTCTGCCCTTTCTGATACCATCTTCAAAAAAGAAAGTCGAACCAATTTATCAAGCTCCGTGATACATAAAAGAGAGGAGCGCCCATATGCTCTGATATATGCCTGATTTGAAACGCTTACTCAAAGATAGAGGGAGAGTGCAGTCAAGTTTAAAGCCGTGCAAAATTTATGGAAGATGATTTCTTTATATTACGCACTCTTCAGAAAGTCATGGCTCCCTAAATCAAATGTAACTTTCAATCTCACATCTGCCCTCAGCCACATTTAGAAATTCCCTTTCATCCCATACAATGAAAAACATCTGAACCCATCTTTTTTCATATGATTTCCGTACCTCTTAAGTTCTTCTTCTAATATTCATTTTACTTTGAAAGGTGTCTGACGAGCCTGTTACTTAACTGGCTGAGTCACGCTGTCGCCGTATTACTGAGGACAATTTGAGCGAAGGCCATTGTGTTTGATGTGGACGGTGCCAAAGACTTAGCTTTAACCTTCAGACTCTATCAGTGTTTAATCAGCCCCCTGCTGAGATGGAGGTGGCACCGCGGCTCGTCCTGCAGCTTTCCTATTACGCTAACCTTGTGCAGTCGCAAATCGTAAAATTAAAATGCAGATTGAGGTGCATCTACATATTGTTAGTCTTAAAGAGTACCTATTGAACATGTATTTTTCCGTGTGATTCATTCATGCCTCATTCATTTGGAAAATGTTGGTATATTTGTTCACAGACCCGCACAAATCCTTTGTGTGAGGCTCAAGCTGGTTGCATGATGTGCATGTTATTATTAAAGATTTTCGATCACTTAATAAGATAAGATCCTCTGATAGAAAGAATAGTTTTGTAATAGCTCTTCCAAGGTCGTGTCAATGTGTCCATCTTCAGACTATATACTAGCAAATGTGTATACGAAAGGTTTCTTAATTTAAAGCTGATTCTTTCAATATTGAGCAACTAAAAGATTACAAACATACTTCTTGTCCAGTCCATTTAATGCTTATTTAACAATATGTAGAAAGAAAATACTGTATTTTACAATATATAACTGTTACGGGCCCCGGTCCTTTTTGTTGTTTAGGCTCTGTATTTGCACTCTGTTCGTGATCCCTGGAGCACGATTGGTGGACTTCTTCCATGCCTCACCAGGATTGGATGGAACCGCCTCTCCCCGGATTGGCCAGGCCTGCTTCTGCTCCTCCAATCTGAGACTTCGACACCTGTGCGCCCCCCAATAAAACTGCTTGTTCATCGCTGGCTCTCAAGGGCGGCTGGATTCAGTTGGGGTCCAGTGCTCCACCCACTCTGTTGTGTCTTTCGTTAAGTCGTCACCCGGCTAGCCAATTTTATGTGACTTTAGCTTTGTTAAAGGATGCAAGTTGGTCATTTTAAACTCACTACTGCCACCTCAGGTCAACTGCAGTGTCTATATTAAGCTTGTGCATGACGGCAATTCGGACTTTTCGGACAATTCGGACAACATTTTGATTCTACATTAGGACATGGTTGGAACATGTTTGTAGCGGAAAATACGTCATTTTAACATTTTTAAACTCTGTATAATCCCTTTAAAACACTTGTTTCATTACTAGTTCCTTTATTGTGAATTCTGGTACTTTTGTTAAAGGAGCTGTGTTAGTTGTTTTCAGTTGATTAGAGTTCATTGTTTTGTTATCTCATTTTATGGAAATTGTTTCCCCTAATCATTATATCCTTTTGGGACACCTTTTGTTCATCATTTACTTGTTTTGTTCAAATTAAATTTACAATTTTTATTCCATTTTGCATCTTGGTGTCAGTGTTGCTTTCTTTCCCCTTGTATCTGATGTCGTAACAATAGCAAATGACATTCTTTTTTGGGTTGCAGCTTGTCATTCTATAGCAGGGGTCCCCAACTAAATCAGCTTGAGGTACCCTCGTGATAGTGGGTCTCAAAGCCGTACCAGCTGAGAACCACTGATTTAAAGCACCTTGGAGGTGGAAAAAATGTTTTATAAATACAGGTAATCAATATCACGTTTTTGTTTGTTTTCAAGTGCAAATAATTGAGCAGGTAACATTTATCTCAGTGCATGTGGGTGTAACGCAGAATCCAAGACTTACATAATAAACAGCTGATCTTTTTGTTGAACTGACAGAACAGAAAAGTGTCAACAAAAACAACCCTGTTATATTTATAGCAGTGAACATTGTCTTTCTGGTTGCATAACATGGCAAAACATAATTGAAAAAAAATAAAAAAAAATTGGAAGAATAAATTGTGTTGGTCTGAAAAAACAAGTAACATAAATGATATATTACTACAACAGAGAATACTGATGTAGAATGCACAAAATATTACAAGTGACATGGTGCTTTTTGGTGCGCTTGAGAAGCCATTTACAGATCCGGCTGCCTCAGTCACTGCCGAGATGCAGTGATAAGATAGAGACGTGTTAAAGGAGGACACATCTGGTAGTGACACTCTCTCCCCCCTTTCCCTGTATCTGCCGTTTCATCTGCGCTTCACTGTGAAAGGGTTATTCTTTCATATCACATCAAATCCATATTCAAATAGGATTTTCTCTCTCCTCACAGCCGCTATCAGACAGCTTCCAGAACCGCTCAATACACGTCATGTCGATTCTCATCAGGGCGGGAGGCTTATTTTTTAACTCTTCATTCCCCATTATTTGTCTTTGGATAATGGCAGATGGCCCTATGGAGCTGCTTGTCATGTCTAACACATACAATATTTGGCCAAATTCAACCAATAGAAAAGGAAATCCTACACTGGGTAAATACACTTAGCAATAAATATGACTGGATTTCGTCAGCTCTGCAGAATAGCCGAGAGTCCAGGCACTTCCCAATTTTTGGAGAGCCATGCTGACATATTATTATTGTCCAAATGGCAATAATGTCCAATGTAAAGATTGGCGTTAATCTCTAAGTCAATGTCAAATTAAACTCTTTTTTTTTTTATTTGAGGCAGTTCATGTTACATGTTTACCAGAAATACATATGATACGACACAATGTAGCCAAATGACTTGATAATAAAGTTGATAAAGATAATAAATAAATATTGACCTGTAAATTTGAGATGATGTGTTTTGCTTTGAACAGAAATTCAGAATTTCTACTAATAAATTCTGTTTTTAAGGTGGTAGCCTCCAGCAACAACCCTTCAGGTATTTGTGCAGAATGGTAATGCGCTTTTGGGTCTAATTAGAAAAAGGGATGTGTGAGCACAGAGACGGTGGTGACATTTTCATGAAATTATTTTCATCATGTGGCAGATATGATTCAAAAGCCACAGCGGCACATATCTGTTATAGTTATCAGTATATCAGGGCACTCTCAGACTGATACAAAAGTGATCCTACAGCAGATGCCTTAAACAGACCTGATTTACAGGTTTACACATGCAATGGTTTTATAAGTGAGATAAACACAGCTGTGGCTGCTCCATATGTTAATTGCAAGATGAACAAAAAAGCCCAATGCGGACCAGAAAATCACAATAATAATATGTTATGTTCACATTTCCACGAACTGTAAAAAAACAAAAAACAAAAAAAACTGTGGGGTTTTACATTTCCCAAAAGCCACATCCCCATGGAGCCAAATGGATACATTTTACTCAATATAAATTTCAGAGTCTGTGTACACTGGTATATGAGTTTTTCAGTGAGTGGTTCCTTGAGGTAGTAAAACACGACATGAGCATATTATTATTATCATTATTATATAGCTATTGTATTTTTTTATCTACCACATCATTTGTCAAAAAAGTACTAAAAGCTGTTGTTTACTTCAATCGTACATGTTTGAGAGAACCTGTATTATAACATCTCTGGCTGTGTCTCGCTTTGAGCCAGAAACACTTGGTTTTATCTGTGTTACTGATGTATCTCCTTAGATTACATGAACCTCTTCAAAGTTATGGTACAGATATGCTGGTGCTAGAACAGAGCTATAGAGGAAGCTGTGTGGATGTAATGAGGGAGGTCATGATTTTAGCTGAGAAGACGATGCAGAGACAGGTTTGGATAACGGCAAATAACTTACAGTGACGACTTTTAAATAGTACGGCCATGAGAACAAAAATAAGAAGTAACATTCCCTGCCACTTACAGTATCTGCTGAATTGGCTGTACAGAACTCAAAATGGTTATTATATGCAATGACTAGGAATAGATGAATGGAGTCTTTGGTAACCCAATGCTGATCAGTGATCACAATCGAATATAGTGTAGAGATAATTTATTTATAAGCCTATGGCTCGGTCTTATTCATTTTTCCATTTTAATTCCCTCATGCAATTATTATCCTTCCCCACTAGGTCACATAGCAGCAGAGCATTCAACATTGATCAGCGCCGCCTTGTGATGCATGTATTTCACCAAGACTTCCCTGAAAATGACAACCTTATCTCCAGCGCACACTCAGCAGGGAGCTCCCGTCGTCTACTCCAATCATTAATCCTTAATAACGTGATCGGAGCTGGCCTCGGGTTTCAAAAGCCACATAAATATCAATGTCTCCCTGTGCATCTGCGCGCTCAAGAGCTGAGCGCCGTGGAAGCTAATTACAACACGCTCCTATTTCCTGCTATTAATCCTAGTTATTTACCGGCGCACACAGGGAAACAGATGAGGCGGAATGGGCATCAGCTAAAGCTGCGATGGATTACAGAGGTGGCGAGTAAGGCGAATGCAATGACATTACGTTTTTGAATTCCAGATTACAGTGAACAGATCGCAAATTTTGTGTTTCAAGTAAAATACTCTCTTATGGCTACTCTGTAACGCATACACAGAGAATCAAAATAACGTTACTCTCAAATCTCTGGGCGCAAAAAGACACAAGATCAACACAATATCACATGCATATGAACACAATAAGGAGGCAGCAGAGGAACGGAAGGGGAGAGTTCAGCTTCCTTTCTTTCTTTCTTGCACTCTATAGTTTTACTTGATTTACTCCATTGGATTGCCAGTGCTCAATCATCTACCCAGGCTACAGACAGTAACAAAGAGTACTGTTAACTACCAGAAATGTCATATTGCATGTATAACTGCATGAACCCAACTGCATGATTAATTATAGGCATTTTAAAATAGCAATATCTTTTATCATGTGTTTTGTTGCCTTACCCAACTCTGACATATCGCGAACATTTAGCTGATGTAACCCAGGCTAAATGCTCGGCAACAATTTCATATCCTGAACATTAGCATAACAGCAAATGCAAATCTGATCGTATCACTCCTCTGGCCCACGGAGCCGACTTCTCAACTCACCATGAAGTGGCATGCTGCGAGGGTATAGGCAGCAGCTGTCGAGTGCGCTGGACAGTGTGATACAATTATGCTTGCTTTAACGCTAATGCTGTCCAGCAATACTTTTGTGCCATGAATGTCGAGCGGACGCTTGCTCGAGAATCACAGCACAGAGCGGCTCGAGGCGGCAGCATTGTCTCTATGGCTCACAGTGTGCAAGGTCATTCCCCGCAAAGTCCGCGGGCACCATCCATCTCACTTATCACCGTACGTGCCACACCGAATAATCATATTGTGATAAATAGCAGGCCTCTTCCACTGTAACAAATAGATACAGCGGGGCACAGAGCTGGAGTGAATCTATTTGAATAAAACGGGGATGTATAAAGGAATATGTCGCCACCTTCATCACAATAAGCAAAGCTATGTGGTAAATCGACATCTTTGGAGAGTGTGGGGGAAAAAAAGTAAATTACACTAGAATAGCCTAGGTATTAATGACAAAAGAGGCAGAGGATAAATGCTCATAATACTCTCTGACAGCAAATACGTATTCATTCTTTTTTTTCTAAATAGCAAGGATGGAAAACATATGTTAAAAATAAACACATTAACAGATCGGCTAGCTCGAATCGAGTCTCCACTCTCCAAAGTATGGATAGTGGTGCCTCATTTGCCTTTTATGCTTCCCAATTATTGAACATACTACCTGTCCTGAAACTCGTTGCCTTGAAACCTCACTTGTTCTCAAGCTTGACTCACTTTAAGTCAAGCTCATAAATAGTTTCAAGAAGGTCATTTACCGGTATACACTGTATACATGCGTTTCCAATGTAATCACGCATTGTTCCGGCAGCCATTTTGCATACCGAAATAGAATTATGCAGTACTACAACATGTCACAATATCTCTACTCAGGATGAAAAGGATGAAAGACAATTGATTGATTGCATTTTTATGTACTCATAATCATTGCTCAAGAAGATAACAGTTAAAACACAGCCCCAGAGACGCACGTTTATGTGATATAACCAGCAAATGTGGCACAGATGTAGCAGCTACAGGTACAGCAGGATTTACTAAAGATCTGCTTCACTCCTCAGACACAAATTAACACATTAAAGAGGAAACAGAAAACCTTTCTCTCTAATTTTTACAGTTTGTCATGTCAACAGTGTCAGTCTGAGCCAGTGTTTAAGCTGCTCAAGACGTTATGCTACCGGTTAACATTTAGCTTCAACCAACACAATAATGCCACACATGTGAGCCACATGTGTGGCTAAATGCTAACTGGTAGCATGCTAAAGTCTTGAGCGGCTTAAACACTGTTTTCTTCACATAAACGTGCATCTCTGAGCAATGATCACGAGTAAATAAAAATGTCACTGTCAATCAATTGTCTTTCATTTTCATCCTTAATAGAGCTATTGTTACATGTTGTGGTACTGCATAATTCTACTTCGGTATTCAAAATGGCCACCATAACAACAAAAGTCACATTGAAAAGCAAGTATCTGTAAGGTGGCAGGGGCATATCAATCAATCAAAGTTTATTTATATAGCACCTTACAACAACACAAGGATGACCAAAGTGCTTCACAGAAAGATAAAACAACTTTAAAAAATCATTTAATACTAGATATAAATAAGTGCAATCTAAGTCTTAAAAGCTAGTTTGAAAAGATGTGTCTTTAATCTAGACTTAAAGAGGGACAGATCTGTGAGAACATGCAGACAGAGGGGCAGGCTGTTCCACAGTTTAGTCACTACAACCCTGAAGGAGCGATCGCCCCACTGTTTGTACCGGGACCTGGGCACGTCCAGGTCCAGGGCACGTTTGATATCTCAAATAGTGCTTACAAAGAATTCCCACTCATTAGTAACAACAGTATTTTCCGGATAAATAGGAGCCTGCAAACCCGCAGAAAACAAGTCATCTCTACAGGAGCTTACAGCATGCACGGAGAATAGACATTACTGGTGCGTGAATTAATAATAATTTACATAATTAAAGGTCCTTGAGCTTGATTTATAATATGAGCTGCATTCATCCCGCTTTAGTAATTGAGGCAATCACTCTCCCCAATTTACAGGTGTTGACTGAACTTGTCCTGTCGTGAATATCTAAACCTTGTTACCAGTTTAATACATCTCCATTACTGGCTCTCTGCAGACGACACACCTTGAGCCTGCACTGGGCAGACAGACCTGCTGCACCGAGGAGGATTCCTGTATCATCACCTCTCTGTGCATTAGCCATGATAATTGATACCCCAGTGAGATCTGTTCTCCATCTGCTCAGCCTCAAAAATAGATGTGCCTTCGCTGCTCCCGCATAACCCGCTCACCTCAGCCGTGTTCTGCACTCGCCGCCTCCTTACTCTTCGTCACGCAGACAGCAGATTCACTTTGGAGTCTGTTCACCTGTGAGTTACATACTCCTGCTACATTGACCACACATTTCTCAAGCTTTCTTTGATTCCTTTGTATTGTAACACACATTTGCCTTGAGTATAGAGCAGACCTGGGCAAAGTACGGCCCGCGGGCCACATCCGGCCCGCGAGATGATTCAGTCCGGCCCATAACTTGTAGGACATAAAATCATAAGCATGTCAAGCTCATTCCTGTGCGGAGTTATGATTTTTTTTTTTATTACCAGAATGCTCACTCCAGCCACTAGGGGGCAGAGTAAATAAGATTAAAAGTAAAGAATTCCACAGGTGTCCAACAAAGGGCACTGGCATAATAAGATATAAGGATATAAACAACACATTGTAGACAAGTGGGAAATGGACAGTCTGCCCCTGGGCAGCTGTGGCTACAATAGTAGCTTACTACCACGTAGTGCGGAGTGAATGAATATTGACTACAATGTAGCAGAGACTTGTGACACAGGCTTGTAAAGTGTAAGCCGTTTTAATGAGGCTACAGTCCTGCCAGACTCATCATTATAGATTTATTGAAAAAAAGTCCTCAATGTATTTTCCCAATCAAAACATTTTATTTTTATTTTGGAGCTTTTGTTTATGGACCCCGGCGATACACTCCCGATATATTATACTTATATCCCGATATAAGTTTGAGTTATTGTTGGTGCGGCCCTCCGACTCAATTCAGGCTCCTCATGTGGCCCCTTATGAAAATGAACTGCCCACCCCTGGTATAGAGGGTACAATATTGTTTTTGTTCTGAACAGAAGAAATAATACAAGTGAAACCACCACACATCACCAGTTCAGTTCACATTCAATTCCAAACATCGTTAAATGCACACAATATTCTTATAGAAAGCGTATATGCTCCCCCACCCCACCCCAAAATTTCCTCTGATTCCCCTCCACCTCCACTCACTGCCTCTCGTGCCTTCAGGCTGCTCCCTCTGCTCTCCATCTCCACACACTGACAGGATGACAACCACAAATTAGCTGCCAATTACCCCAATCTGAGTGACTTGTTTGCTGGTAAACTTAAGCAGCAGGCAGACATTGGGCTGAGACTCCCACAAGTAATTCCATATCACAAAATAAGAACCGAGCCCTCGAGTAAAATAGCAACGCAGTTTCAACATTTTGGTTTCTCTTTTTTAATAACGCTCTTTTATTTGGTGTCTTTCGGTCTGTGAGACATCTTTTCCATAACCGGCTTTGCTGTTTATTTAATAGGACACAGAGGGGGGAGCTTATTAAAGATACATCATTGGTAATAATAAGGGTCACTCTGCAGGACTGCGCTGCCTCCATCAAAATGCTGAAGGCGGCCCACACTGCATTATACATGACAAGGCTTTATAAGATTCTCCCGAGGCATAACACTGTGACCACCAGTCCAAGACGCTGCTGCATATTTGACTGTGACAAACGCAATAACTTTGAATCAGAACAAGGACAATAGTATGTTTCTATCCTTTGGCATGTCCCGCTCTCTGTGTGTTGCTTTATCGGTGAGGCAGGTTGTCGGTCTCACAGGCTCCTCAGGGCGTGTTCGCACTTGAAGTGAACACGTTTGATAAAAGAAATTAGTTTTTTTCTGAGAAGCAACTTGAAACTAATCGTTGTTTGTTAGTGACTGGTTCCAGGAATATGTTGTGTAAATTTTGTGGCTGTGTGTGGTAGGGGTGGATCATATCGTATCGCAACTCGTTATTGTGATATAGAATTTTTTTGATATCGTTGTCATTTTTTATATCGTTGTGGACATGATATAATTTATGTTACACTCAGTTCCATCAGAGCAGCATGAAAAGTGATTGCAGAACACGGGGGCAGGTGCTTATAAAGTAACATTAAATGAAGGATGTAAACTGGTTGAGGAGATCATATTTGCGAGGAAATTAGTATGCCGTTAACAAAAAAAAAATGTAAGGCTGGGATTTTGAAGTAATTTGTCCATTGTCAATTATATCATCAAATATATTGTTATCGTGATATTTCTTTTTTATATCGTGATATAGATTTTAGGCCACATCCCTAGTGTGTGGTTGAATTACACCCCCACTTTGTGACGCTATCGTGACAGGGAAAACCTCCTTTCTAGTGTTGTGTTTACGGACATTGAGGAAAAAAAGAGGCCACCAGGTAGTGTCAGCAATGTACTGCACTGATATGAAGAATTAAGACTTAAGGAAGTTAGGAATGAATTTGGACCACAGCTTTCAATTTAAAAGGCTAACATGGTTTGAAAATGGCAAGGCTTTCCACCCGTGATATTTTCTTACCAGCCGGTGTTGAACTCGACGTGGGCATCGAAGAAGCCAACGACAGCAGCGGTGGCAGCGTTCCAGCCGTGGATCCTGGCTCGTATCAGCCCCTCACGTTTGCTGTTCCTCACAATCTTCACCAAACCTGGGTAACGCTTGTTCACATACTGGTCCAGGTTGAACTTAAGCTCCACTGAAAGAAAAAACACAGAGAAATTAGATTTTAAGCAGCAACTTAGGGTGTGTTTGGTCCTTTGATTATCACTGGTGAAAGAACTGCAGAGTACGGTTTGCATCTATTTAGTCTCTATGCTCAAATTTGTGGGAAATCCTCATGATAATGCAGTCTTTAGATACAGCTCTCAAAGGTCTACTCCATAGCCTCCTGCTGTATCTTTTCCACTGCACTCTGCTCTTCCAGCATCATTGCGACTAGATTATCACATCTTTCTTGGTTTGCGCTCACAAAGGCTGCGGCTGTCATCACTGGAAACAAAGTTGCTCTCCTAAACAGTCAGCTGCACAAATTGCTGTCTATGTCGGTTGGGAGGATAGATGAGAGCTGCTCCGCCGGGTTACTGCTGAGCGATCCACTTTCTCCACACGGATTATAATAAGGAAAACTGGTGGCGTCTGTACCTAGCTCCTCCTGACTTAGGGCTCGCCACATAAATCAGTCATGGCAGAGAAAGGAAGTGAAAGATGGCAGAGTAATCCGCTGTCTGTGAGTGAGGAGACAGAGAGAGCCTGGATTGTCTGCCGCAGATCGGGATCTAAAGAACGGGGGGAGTGCGGAGGAGGGATGGGAGAGAAAGGAGGAATACTATGGGTGTCAACTCAAGTGATCCAAAAATTACCACAGATTACATAACACTTTTGACATAGCATTATGTTGCATCTTCTTTTTTCACCATTTTGACAATTTAGCCTAGAATTTGAGAGGATATGGAGATTTTTCATTGCCGAAAGCTCAATCCACTCGGAAAAGTTTTTTTGTGTGCCTGTACACAGAGTAAAACTTTGGAACAAACTGGATATACAACTCAAGGAATGTGAAACTATTCATACATTCAAACTGTTATATAAACATAGAGTCTGGTCAAAATATATAGAGGAGGGTCTTTAATTTGAATTTAATTTACTGTTGTACTCTGTCTCATAGTGTTAACACGTGCCTGTCGTTTCCTCACCATTGTTGATACGTCCTGTCTTTACCATTGTTAGTTTTGTTCATTCTCTTTACAGTTGCTGGTATAACTGTTGTTACAATGTACAAACTATTTGTTACATGTAGTAACATCACCATGATATAACATCTGTATACATTTTCGTGTGAAGCTCAAAATGTCAATTACAAATTGAGAATTGGGGATGGGATTAAATAAATTGACTCTGTGCATAACTTCGAATCATAACAACGCTGCCCAAGAAGTTACTTCCTGTTTCAATCCAGCATGCTAAAATAAGAGCACACAGTTCATCTGATTGATTAGTTCAGCAGGTTCTTGCAACATTACAAGAATATAATTAAATCAAATGCGCACATTTGAAGTGCTTTGTCCGTTAAAAGTTAAAAGAGTTGAACTAATGAACTGCTGAACTAATGAATAAGATGGTGCTTTTGTTTTGGGGTGCTGGATCGAAAACATGAAGTAACTTCTTGGGCAATGTTGTTTTGAGTTCAAGTCATGCACTGAGTCCGTTGTCTTCTTCCCACTCCTTTTGTCAGAATTGTTCATTTTGTTAACTTATGTACTGTTGTTAATCTTTAATCTATTATTTGTGCTGATGCCTAAAATAAACTAATAATGAATTAAATGAAAATTAAATAACTTTGGTAAAACTTGACTCTCTTATAAAGCTTCCCTTTGCCTTTCCACTGCCTTTCCTGCTGCTCTTTCAGGATAATCATATAAATAAAACCATAGCTTGCTGTTGTAGCCTGAGGTTTTCTATTTTCTAGCTCCGAGTAAATAATGCTGTAATACAGGTCAGGAGCATCTTCCATCCATCGCCCTCCAAGGCGTGTGTGTGTTCAGAGAAATGGTGGCTCTAGAGGTTATTATAGGGATTGTATGTTTCTGTGCTAGCCTTGTGACTAAATTGCCACTGTTCAATATGTCCATGTCATTCCTCAATTCAAGTAGTGTCAAAACTGAACCCGCACATGCTCAGATACTTTGCATACTGTACATGCAGGGATGGTACGAAAAGTTACTGTGGTAGCGTATACAAGAACATCTTACTTTTAAAATGGCATCAATCTATTTTTACATTTACAAGTTACAGTTTAATATCTTCCTGCTAATAAACCCGAACAGAGCAGAGAAAACACATGCCAGACTAATTTCGGATTAATATTTAATTTGTCCGGTAATTATAGCTGGGACAATTTGTACAATCAAAGTGTGATGCTCTTATCAAATTTATGAAACTAGAAGAAAACGGTGAGCAGAAGAGAATGCACGTTAACACTGCAAATTAAGTAAAGTAATTAAAATACAGTCTGCTATTAGTGGAGATTTAAATATCGCCGACTGGACTGGGTTGATTTAGTTGAGGACGTTTCGCTTTTATCTTCAGAAGCTTCTTCTCGCTCTTGTCAAAATGCCTGATTGGTCCCTTAAAGGCGCTACTCTGTTTTTGCAAATGCATTCTTATCAGCACAGTTAACAACACAGAAAAATGATTGACTGACTTAGTGTGTGGAGACAGGAAGAGCATTTTGTGGACCACAGTCTGGTCTGTGGAGAGGGATGGGGTGCATTGGAGGCAGTGACCCTTCGAGTAAACAGGTCGACGCATTTGACACTGAATTAAAAAGTGCAGAGTCATTCCAACTCGGATTCTGCCTTTCAAGAGCGGTATTTTTTCCGCTGTGTTTAACATTGAATCTTCTCTCAAACTGTGCCAAGGTTATAGATCACAATCACCTTTTTATATTGCCCATAGGGGTAGCCTGTGCAGCTCAAGTTTTGTACAGCCTATAGATATGATGCATCGGTTTTCAAAGTTGCACAGGGAAGATAACGCAATCTACATTCAACAACGGCAGAAGCGGTAAACAAAATGGCCATGTGTGATTACCAGGAGCCCGTACCTTCAAAAGAACAAATCAATGTGCGATACAATTCAAGAGAGGCCTGCTTCTATTCAGAGTTTATGAACAAAAGAGTATTGGCTGGGTATAGATTTGTGCTGTCTTTTATAAAAGTGCAGCTATTTCTTACTAGTCTTAAAAGTTAAGACATCGAAATCAAATTTACACCATTCTACGCAAACACTGGAGGCAAGGTGGGTGAAGTAAATTACCCAAGGACATCATCAGGAACTGGGATTTGAACCTCTGACCTTCCGATCATGAGACGACCCGCTCTACCAACTGTGCCACCGACGCCCCAAAGGAAAATCCATATATCCTGAACTCTCATTGTCAGAAACAGTTCCTCCAGCAGCGATGACCTTCACAGGCGTTCCACGGTTGTCGTTTTGGCCCTGAGTTCGCTCAGCTTTTTCATCATCCCAATAATACCCTGCAGATACAATATGATAAAAGCTATTAGAGCGTCATAATTAGAGGTCCTGGCTGAAGAAAGGAGAAAATTTACGAGAGCGCCTGTGATCCGGGCAAATAAAAAGTTGGACTATTTCCACGGGTGAAGAGTTATGGAGCGGGGAACACATTTTAAAGGACTGGCACAGCAACATAGCACATGATAAATAAGTACAGCACTGGCCACGGCTTTAAATAACCAGCAGAAATCCTACGGCACGGCGGCTGATTACAGTCAGCTCAGAGGGGCCTTGTATTGTTGTTTGTTGCCTTACTATGCACCTACATGCCGCTATGCTTGGATTTCGTCCTCCCACGTGGTGCTTGTGTGTGCCCAGTATATAGCAGAATGTGATTTAAAGATGAGCTATGGGCTGTTGGGGACCGCGCCAGCCCCAGAGCAAGCAGTTTGTGTTTTGTTTTGTGTGTCGACAAAGCCCTGGTATTCATTCAAAAATACCCAGGTTGAAGAAACAGGGATTTGTAATGCTGTGCAAAAAGTGGTAGGTGGATTTCTGAAGGAGACAGCTGTGAAAAATCCCTATTCATGTACGTGACTGTAAAAAAAGAGATAAAAAATCCCTATTCATGTACGTGACTGTAAAAAAAGAGATAAAACCAGTGGCACTCGAAGAGTATAGACCTCTGCCAAGGCTCCTGTCCTTATCACAATGGTTAAGATAATGTGCCCAGATTTAGATTTGGAAATGATCTATGGCAAGGAGGAAAAAAAAAAAAAAAAATCTGTCCCCATAACCAGTGTTGTTCATGTTTTTAGTGGTAAGGGAAACAGGCCAGACGATAACAGGGAGAACACGCAAACTCCACCCAGTAAGGCCCCGTCCAGCACAGACATCGAAGCCTGGACCTGTGCCACTGTGTTGCCCTTTCTGCCCGACCAAACTGTTCCGATCTGGGGTTGCTGCTGTTGGTCAGGTCCAGGTTCAGCAATGCTATGTGCTTTAAGCATGAGATCAGCGGACTACATGAACATTCTTAATGACCATACTGAACTTTTTTATCAATGAATTTCTTCTACCCTGATAGCACGGGGCATATTCCAAGATGGCAGGATAGATACAGACGGCATTGCGACATACAAGGGGGCGTGGCCTCGCCGAGAGGGAAGGGAGTATTGGGAAGCACACATTTTCACTCTTTTAAGCCAACTTCTGGCAGAAAATAAACTTACCATATCGAGAGCTTGGTATGTTATGCCATAGTCATCTGAAATGTTTATGTTACGTTAGCATACTGTATGCCTATTCAGCCCGTTTTCTTCATTAGGCCTTTTTTCACTGGTGCGTCTTATACTCCGGAGCGACTTATATAGGTTTTTTTCTTCTTCATTACGCATATTTTGGCTAGTGCGTCTTATAGTCCAGAAAATGCGGTATTTATCACACACCAATAAAGTCAAGTCTCAATCCGGTCCATATGGATGTTTTTCACAGCAAATTGTTTAGTAGATGCAAAAAACGGCAGTCATAGCTATTTTTAGGATGGTGGGGGTCACACTCTCCCATCACCAATGCAGGATCTTGGTGAGAAATCAATGCAACGCTTCAACATTTGACATCGCAAAAGCTTATTGAAACAATGCCACAGTGAATGCGTGCTGTAATCAAAGCTAAAGGCGGTCCATTAGCGCGTGCTCTAAAAATAATCCACACTTAAATGAATCAGCTTCCCCCAAGGCCCATTATTGGCCTCCCCATGTAATTCAAAATAAATTCAAAATTTTTCAAACAATCAAAGCAAGCATTGGTATTTTTCATACCTGACCTTAACTTCTCGACTTTACGGATTTAAATACAGGCTCCACGCTGTTGCAGCCTGAGATCCTGTTCCCCTTCGCATTTGGACAAAGCCCTGGCACATTCAAATCCTCAGACAGGTTCAGAAATGCAACATAGATTTATTTGTCCAGCACGACCCACAGTGGCTACATTTGTCAGGCCCAGGATTTATGGACTTGTCTGGGGCTCTAATACAGAACCAGGCCTGAAATCAATGGCGTTTATAGATCACAACAAACAGAGCGGTGAAGTTACCTATTGGCCCGACCACCACAAGCAGTGAAACAGTCGATAAATATTCCTATTTCTGCAGTCAAATATAAAATGCTAATCATGAAATTTTTGTGCCACTGTGACTTTTATGAGGATTTTGTTTTCTTTACATGTTTTGGACTATTCCAATGTGTTCTGAACAGGTGTTGAGGTTGGTCAATAAACACCTGTCATTAAATGTGTTCGTAGTACAATAGCGAAACACATCAGTTAATGCACTGAAATGTTGAGTAAATATTGTACACAAAGCCCTTGGCTGTAATAGGTAGAGCTGGCGCCATGAGTTGGCAGAGACCAGAGCACATTGGGAATACAGTGTCCAGCAGTGTGTCAGCAGTATAAAGGTTACACACTCGCCGAAATAGCTCTGCGGTAAATTGGTTCATATTTTCCTCTCCTTCACCTCCGACCCAGAGTTAAACAGTGTTTCAGGAGTGTCCATTTAAAATTCCGCTTGGGTCATACTCGCCTTGATTCGCACTGAATTATTAAAAGATCATTTCGGAGAACAAACAGAAGGGATTCGGTCTTCAACACAACAGACCTTCAGTACTTGAATTATAAAACAGGACGACTGTTGCCAAATATTTTCTGAGTCACAGAGAAAGTAGCACTGTAGTCGCAGTTGTAATAGCGATGGGAGTTGGCCATGCCTTTGACATGACTTTTTCCTGGTGTGGACAGCATTTTGAAGACTTTTCACGTAATCAAACTTATCATTCTCATTTATTATGACAGTCATCACTTAACATGAATATCTATGAAACTGAAATGTGCAGAAGTAGTAGAGTTGAACTAGTATGAACAATCTTCCATCCATCCATCCATCCATCCATCCATCCATCCATCCATCCATCCATGCAAGCCATTATGGTGCCCTAAGCAGACTTTTTTAATGGTGCCAGTGGAAAGGTGGAAGGTGGCTTTAAAGGTACAAAATGCAACTTTTTTTGTGGAAAAGAAAGTTGATGTTTGTGTGCATTTGATTTTCTAGTGACCCAGTTGCTGTATGAGTGGTCAGCCTTTACTATCCATCACAGTGGTCTCTTGGACGCTCCAGGATCAATTGTTTGGAAGGTTTTCACTTTTCTCTCACCAGAAAACCTACAAAACAATTGATCCTGGGGGGTTGTAAAGTACAGGCGCCATTCTGACTACTGATACAGCGACTGGGTCACTATAAAATCTTTTTTCTGCATAAAAAGTTGCATAATGCACCTTTAAATATTGAATTAAAAAAAAATGACTTTGTACTCTGTTAGTACTTTTATTATTTTTTATTGACAGAGTTACAAGACAATGTCATTGAGTCGGCCCAAATGGTTCAGTCTGTGAGTCTGGCATAAAAAAACAAACAGTTAATTTACCAAAACAGTCTCCGCTTTGAATTTATGAAAAAAAAAAAACGTTTGGGACTTTTGATATACTCCACAGATGATACTTGTGAAACTTAAATTGTGAGGATTTGTCCAAGGACACGCCTTTATATTTTGATGGCACTAAAATAGCTCTGTTAATAAAAAAACTTTTACACAAAGAAAAAAATACGTTTTTGTTTTTTTTCAATTGCACATATCTGTTTTTATCAGGAGGCAGACTGTTCACAACCTTGATACACAGTACACAAAAGTCTCAGGCCTAGCCATCGACAGGCTGCCCTGAGGCACTGGTTGAGTGATGGGTCAAATGCAGAGGTCAGATATATCTCATTGGAGGAGCACAAAGGCTATGAGAAAACACAGAAACACAATAGGGTATGTTGCTGTAGATAGAGCGAGCAAGTCGCATTTGTTTGTGTGGCTGACTGAGAATGTGACTCAGCCTATTTTAGCCTTGTTGTTCTGTGGAATAGTACAATTAGCTTGTGGCACGTTCTAATTGAGGTGATAATGGGAGATCCCGCACCCAGCTCTGCACGGTCAAATGGAACAAATCGAGAGGGCCGAGCTGCAGTCACACTCCCAATGTGTCTTGGAAAGTGTCAGACGGATTTCCTGTTGCGTTTAGCAGCCTTACGCCGATTTGATATGTGCTGCGTTTAAAGACGTTCAGCCCCGTTTGACGTGAATATTACAAACTGTTCAAAGCTGTATTCTGTTTCCATGATATGAGCCATTACTTTATCAATTTGGTTGTGGTGAATTGAATTGTGAAGGCCTCATTAAGCCTCTCTGTTCAGCTAACATGATGAAATACAGAATGAGTGTCACCTTGTACAACACACGCCACATCAGCAGTAGCTGCAGTTTCTCTATTTATATTTATATGCTACTTACTCAAGTGTACCTGAGCATAAGATGAGAGTGATCACTTCAACCAAATAAATCAGAAAACGTAAATATGTATAGGAGGTTTTGGTTCAGCCGACTGTGCACAACAAGGAAAGGGAATTTACTTGTATAGCTGCTTCATTTACTCCATAAGTGGTGGTATTCACATGGCGGTGTTGAAATGGTAAATGGAAGTAGCATGATAAGTGGCAAGGGATAATGCATTTTCAAGCCCTGTTCTCATTTTAGTAAGAAAATACTTGGCATGGTTCCTGGTAAATTACTACTCAGATAAAAAGTAGAATGAAAGCTGTGTGTCCTGTTTCTGTGACTACTTAATGTTGCCATATTGAGCACGAAATGCAGTAAAGTTAAGGGCTACCAAGATTTGTTATGAATAGTGTTCAGTGTCATTGCTCAGTCTCATGATGTCTAAAATGATATATACTTAAATACGTCTACTGAAATATTAAATACATAAATAGAACTGGCAATGCATTTCTGTTTTGGTAAGCTATTATATCAGTCATGTAATGGCTACTAAAATAAAAACTAAAGAAAAAAAGAAAAAAAGAAAGAACGTTTTTTTTGTTTTTTTTGTTTGGACGGTATCCACCACTGGATAACACAGCCATTTTACAACATACAGTGTGATCTATATATATATATATATAGATAGATAGATATAGATAGATATAGATAGATAGACACGTTAAAAACAACTTTAAAGCCTGGTTTCTAATTTTCCTAAACTTTCTACAGCTAGATATTCCTCCTGGGTTACAATTAAAGAAACCAGGCTGGTTATCATAAGGAGCATTTACAAATCTTGTATATTAATGAGGGTCGGACTTTGATTGACAGACCGTTATCATTAGAGCTAATGGCGCGGGTGCGGCTACGATTGAACTACGCGCCCCGTGAGGGCCGAGTCTACAGTGATGATCCCTTTTTAGGAACATGCTCTGTCACAGCAGGGTAGGAGGAGTCTGTAAATCTGCCATGATTTCCCCCCTCGAACGTAGTCATTGTGGCAAACAGGGAGGAGTGAGGAGGAGCCTATTCTTTTAACGGTCTGTGATTTTAACTCAGAAAATAAGCGGGCAAAATGAGGCGTTATTCCTGTTAAAATGATGACATCACCACATGACTAGTCGACTCAACTTCGACTATTTTTGACAAAGAAGTCTTACAAAAATCAGAAGTCGTTCATGCACTCATACATACAGGTATGCAAAACATCATCGCACACATTTTCCGGACACTCTCTCTAAGCAGGGCTGTGGCTGTTGCTTAGCCATCACCTATACCGCCTGTTGCTTGAACACAGCTCTCAGGCACTAATAAATGTCAACGTCTGTTTGAGCTGAGAAATGTGTTGCACTGACAGCGGGCAGCTTCCTGTTACTGAGTCACCATTACTGTCTACGTGCCTGTCGTGTGTTGTTGAGCGTGCATCAGAATGTGTGCGTCTCTCTGTGAACGAGACTGGTTTAAATGAGAGCAGACAGTCAGACATGCAGAAAAGGTCAACAGTCCAGTCTGCATGTTAATAGTGTAATGTGTGAAGGAGCCCTCACATCTGCACGCTCCGCCATTGGTGTGAGCGAACCTGGAGACAGAGGTCATCCACTGACCTCAAAGCAGGTCCTGATTGACACTGGTATTTTTGGTCTAATTCAGGATTCAGGACCAGACTCACTGATCACCACACTGAATAGGATTGGTGTAATGTGGAATTGAATGGATTTAGCCGTGACTAAAATCATCTGGATAACAAGTAAAATCTATTTTTAGTTCAACTTTTCAACATGTTGTAACGTTTCTTCATCAAAAACCTACCCAGACCATCTCTGATTTTTTTGCATAATAAATAGAACAAGTCCATAAATCACCAAACCCGTTCTGAGCAGTTCTGCTTTCAAAGAGTGTACATTTTAATCATGTGTCATTCCCACTTCTGCCATAAAGGAATATTCATAAGCCACAATTAAGCTTTTTGTTATTATATGTTAGAAAATGTATCTCAGAAAAATGTCATCTGAGAGTTTTCATCATTCTAATAAAGAAACCCTGGATAAAATGAAGATGTGTCTTGTTGTTCAAAGCAGAAGTAATTGGGATCAGCAGTGAAGTTTTCTGCCTGAGGAGACACCGTCAAAAATTAGAGAAATTTGTGGGAGGTAATTAGCAGAATTGACTTGTTATCCAGCATGTTTTCCCCCCATCATGTATTTATTTATTTTTGTATTGCCCAAAAATCCTTCACTGCTATTGTATTAATACTTCTTCATGCAAAGCAGGAACGTCACGTCACATAGAGATTTTTTTTTCTTTCTATCTACTTTTCTTTTTGTGTGAATACAAGCCAGTGTTTTTTTGGCCAGACTAATGGACCACTGTCTGTAAATCACAGTGTCCCTCAGAGTTCAGTAAAAGATTTCACAGATTGACGCAAAGCCTTTTGTTGCCAGCTCTTTGCTTAATGATAGACCTTTAGAGTCCCAGCAGGGAGTGCCGCTACGCCAGTGGTGACTGCACTCTCTTCTGTAGCACAGTGTTATTTCAGCGTCCTCTGTGATGGTCCACGGTGAGGGGGACGTCTGTAACTGTGTGCAGGTGTGGGACGTCGTGTACCTAATACATAACCAAGAACAAGCTGGAACACGGTCCAGCAACTTGTGATCTGGTACTTGTGATCTGGCACTCTTTGGCTCGTTTTGGACTATCATTTGCAGGTTCAATGATGCAGGGTTTGTTCAGTTGTGGCAAAGTAATATGTATTTCAAATAAACAAGCCATTATACAGTTGATTATGCGCAATGTCTCTCATCACCTCCGCTCTTACAGCTGTACTACACTGTGTATTTGTGGCTCCTAAACGGTTGTGTGTGCTTTGTAGTAAGGTTTTGGGCATATAGCAAATACAAGCTCAAATTGATCTACGAAGTGTTCAGAGGCACAGTATGTAATGTTTAACGGGCTTCAGACGTTGATATATTATCGGGATTGAAATGGCGACTGGAACATCTCAAAAACTGCACTACCAATTTGAATACATTTTGGACCGTGACAGTCAAAGGTACTTGTGCATAAACTGTTTAACTAATTTCTTACTTTCAAAAGAACTCCTGCATATATATATATATACAGTATATATATATATCCCGATTGTTTACCTCAGTTAATTTAATATCCGTTTCCGGCATGTGAACAACTTTGACGAACAAGTGAAACAGCTTTTTTTGTGGTTTTGCCGCATTATATTAAAGGAATGTGCAGTGATTTTTTTTTCAACAACAATATATATTTTCAGTTATTTTATTTCTGTATCGCGTTGGATTATCGTCTCTTTTGCCTTTTCAATTCCCTGAGACGACAGTGTCACCCCCAATAAACATCGTAAAGCATTAGGGCCATTAGCACCGTCAGCTGTTGTAGACGTCACCGTGCGAAAACCCCCGACCCCCATCACCATGGAGACAAGAGATAACAGCGGTGCAAGTCTCCTCCCGTGCCCCTCTCTGGTTTTATAATCCGCTTTAAAGGCAGGTGTGTAAGTCCGCCCTTGGGGGTCCTATCTGTCTATAAATGTTCTTCATATAGATGCTCCTTTGAGGCTCCACATCACACCGTCACCTGTTTACACGCTCCCGCTACAAAGAGCACCTGAGCAGAGGAGGAGACTGATCCCCCTGGTATCTTTAAGCCATCTTTCACTTCAGACAGCACCAAGAGATGCACGACATGACTTGAACTTGCAGCTGGGTTCGCTTAATAGGGTTTCAAATTTCCTAAGATATTGACATGAAGCTCCAAAGATGAAAACGAATGGCAAAATATGTGGCTCTTAAAATAAACTGGGTCAGTCCTTCACATGCATTCAAATGGGTCCAGAAACATCAATACTAAGTTGCTCTACATCACATCTATTTGTCTTTCATTTGGTTTATGAAATAATTCAGAGATGTGAGGTGTTTGATGGCAGAGTAGTTAGCCTTCCTTCCTTCCTTCCTTCCTTCCTTCCTTCCTTCCTTCCTTCTTTCCTTCCTTCCTTCCTTCCTTCCTTCCTTCCTTCCTTCCTTCCTTCCTTCCTTCCTTCCTTCCTTCCTTCCTTCCTTCCTTCCTTCCTTCCTTCCTTCCTTCCTTCCTTCCTTCCTTCCTTCCTTCCTTCCTTCCTCTCACTGCCAGTGTAAAGGTATGTGAGATCTCACCACTGTCGCTGTTGTCGTCGACCAGTATGATCTCTTTGAGCAGATGAGCTGGAGTGTGGTTGACGACACTGTGCACCGAGCGCAGGATCACAGACAGAGCCTCGTTCACAAAGATGAAGACCACAGAGAGCTGAGGCAGGTCCTCCGGGTAGGTCAGCAGCTTACACCTGCACAGGTAAACAACACAGGGTTATCAACTTCAGGCAAAAAAAAGTATGTGGGTGTGGGCGTGGCGGTCGGAGGCGCTGATGGCCACATTGCCAGCGCCTCGCTTCTATCACTCTACCCCAGAGACAGCTGTGGTTACATTAGTACTGTAGGTTACCACCACACAGTATGAATATTGACTACAGTGTGGCGCTTTGAGAAATCAGGCTTGTAATTTAAGTGTAAGCCATTAATATCAACTCGCAATCATGTCCGTACCTCCAAATAGATTTTTTTGCAATGTCATTTAAAGGGTGTGAAATAATACAAAGTCATAGTCTGTTGAATAACTATATTCTTGTTAGATCTGAAAATGTTTGACGAGTTTTTACTCTATTGAGCTTAAATCCCAAGGCCGTTTCCCACCGGACCATGGCCTTCTGTGCGGCAGAGAACTAGATGAAAACATCTGTTAGATTTCCATTTGTTCAAGCTGACATTCTGTTCTGAAATTTCTTGTTGGAAAAAGCCGCATTGATACATATTCATCTGGTGAACATAAGAGAAGACACAATAAAATAGCTGTATTTCTCTCTTTAAATAAAAATCAACTATGAGTCATGGACATTTTGATAATATTTTACAATACAAAAGATTGTGATTCCCAACACAGGGGTCAAGAACCAAATGAGGGTCCCCTATGGTAAAGAGAGAGTAAAAGAGAAATTATAATGAAAACATAGGCTGGTGTATTGAGTATTGTCTGTCAGGGCATGTGCAATATTGGGTTTTTTGCAAAACAGTCGATGCATTTCCGTTACTGTTATCTATATTGTCCTTTGTTGTCCACTCTTGATGTTATTGTTTGTTCTAACATGATGTGATCACTGTTCTAGTCCTCGTCTCTCTGTACATAGTCTGTATATAGTGTCTCTGTATGTTTTTACTAACTTGTGTGTAAAACCAACCTGCCAGGGGGTCTGCAAATGGAAATTAGCCCAAGGCTATAATCTGGCATATTTACATTTGTGAAAATGTTCATTAATATGTATTGTCCCTCCTTTTCAAATAAATAACAGTAATTGCTCTATTTATTACCATGGGAATGAATGTGAATGCCTTTGATTTTCCTTAAATACACTAGTTAAATACAACTAAGTTATGCTGTATTGGGATCCATGATGTATTCACTGTACTAAGAGTTTAAGTTTCAATATAAGTGATGCTGAAGCTTTGTGTCCATACTATGAGTGCATCATCAAATTATCAGGAAATTGAAAACATGTTTGAATTATTATGACACCATGACAGTGTTCTTTCCATTCGAGACTTTTTGCTAACTTTCTATGGCTTGGCTGACTCACTTTTGTTCCAAACGAAAATAGCATCACTCTTAGATTTCATTTGGGCCTATTTCTGTTTTATGGAGAGCCGCAGACCTCGAGATTCATTGACTGCTGCTGCTATGGGACTAAAATTACATTTGCACCTAAAAAGTACATCCCCACTGTAGAGTCAGGGAAAGAATATATGTAGATCATTCTTGCTTTTGACAGCTTCAGGTATACCACTGCACTGCATTCATTTAAAATCACATTGCCGACATAGATTGCATGGTATGGGGCTAGATTGAAAGCAACAGGATCCGTAGAGAATATGCAGAGACAGGGAAAGTTTATGGAGAAATAGGACCTGTCTCGGCTTCATCTGAAGTGACAAGTGCCTCTGAACGCGACGACAACACGGCCGTCAGTCACTGAGTCCAATGGGGATTTTGACACCGCTTCACTACATGCATAATAACACATTTGTGTCTGTATTATTTATTGTAAATGACAATCTCATTATCAGTTCCTTAAAACAGTAAATAAAAAACAGACCATGGGCTGTTCTGTGTGGAGTTTGCCCGTTCTCCCCCGTAAAAGCGGGTTGATCTGATCTGCAGGATGAAGTATAGGCTAGGCTAAACATACAATCTTTCACATCTGAAGGCATAAACCTAAACGTATTGCTTATTGATACAACAAATGTATGACTTGCACATAATTGCAACATTCTTACTCAAAAATGTATTTCTCTCTGTTCAAGCTATAGTCAGAAACATTACATTCATTTACATTGAAAACATTGTATCCACCTTATTCCGCCCACTTTTGCCACTTTTTGCGTTGTCTCAACACTTCCGTTGTCCAGACACTTCCGGTCGAGCACGAAGCCCGTTCATTTTAACGGAGAACGAGGGAAAATATTCTCCGCTCAAATCTGATGTTTAGTCGATTGATTTGTGTAAAATGTCCAATGTTCATTTGCACCGACATGTCAACACTGCACCGTTTCTCTGCACGGCCTGAAAACGGCTTTGTTTTCGTGTAGTGACTGATTTTATCTGGACTTCTCCAGCCCCATGTTAACACATTGGAGAAAAGGGGCGGGCACAATTCATGGCGGCGCCCACGCGAGCCTCTGGAATAAGGTGAATAAGACTGAGCTGACTAGAGCTTATTATTAGGTTATTATGCAATCAAATGAAAAAAAAAAAAAAAGATTATCGACAATCCATTACCATCACTACCATTATTCTCCAGAAGAATAAAATAAATTGTGAAGTGTTGAAAGCTCCATGCTTCATCAAACTAACTTTCAGATGTATCATTAAAGGCCCTATACCTGATTTTTTCATTTCAAACAATGAAAGAGGAAGCCACTGAATTGAAATGTCGGTGGGGATACATCCTCATCCCTAATCTTCCTAACATATTTGTAGCATCCCAATTCTTAACAAGGCAAGGCAAGTTTATTTGTTGAGCACAATTCATACACAAGGCAATTCAAAGTGCTTCACAGTTGCATAAATATAAGAAAACAAATGCAATCAATAAAAACATCAACATAGAATTAATCAATTACAGTAAGAGGTAAGAGTGTAGATAAAATACTTTCAGTTATATGCATTTTTAAGTCTTGTTTGGACTCGCTCTGTCTTGAGCACTATTTTTAACAGGGACATGTTTATAGGCACATTTCCCTACTTGCAGGGTCACATTTCAGGGTCACTTTCACATGCTTTATAATTAGATCTACAGTGTTTTCCCCACAAATGTCTGAGTTTACAATATACTTAAGGAAGACAAAACAAATGTCATTCCATAACTAGAGAAGAAATCAGGTATAGCTCCTTTAAGCACCTGAGCTGCTCGGTAAACCTCTGAACCCTCACCTGAACCGAGCACATTTTCCCCAGTTTGGCTTTACCCAATCCAAAAGCTTCTTGAAAGAAAGTGTCAAAAAGTGAGGATGAAAACAAAACAAAAAAACAACAACAAAAAAAGCAAGAAAAGATCAACAAACATGACAAAGGCTGAAAAAGTGGCAAACATGTGAGGGGAAAAAAGGGACGACAACGTGGCAACAACGCAAGGAGCAAAGAATGCAAAAGATCCATTTATATCGGTTTTGTAGGTCTTGTTACCCTGGCCTATTGGCTGTGAACTCTCCAGTCAAGAAGCTTTAAGATTTGGGTAAAGCCAAAAAAAATCTGCTTGGTTATGGCAAGGGTTTTAATTTATACAGAGACATAACAGCAGCAGAGTCACCAGAGGTTCCATCAATAACAACTGTACAGTTCCTCACTACAAGACTTCATTAAGTCAGTCTGTTTTTACGTATAAAAGTGTAAAGTTGTCGAACTCACTGCCCACTGAATTGAACCATATCTAGATTCAAAATGTTCACCTCTCGGGTAAAGTTTTGAGTTGCCTTGTGTACCAAATGCGCGGTATAAAAAAAGTTGCCTTGCCTTGCCTTAAAGGGACTATATGGAGTTTAAAAATGTTAAAATTAAGTATTTTCCACCCCCTACATGTTCAAGCAAAGTCCTAATGTGTAGAATGAGCCCAGACCGGTTCACCACAACTGCCTCTAAAATCCTGCACTGTCACTCAAACAGTTGTTACTTTGGGTCCGAAGTGCCGTCATGCACGAGCTTAATATACAAGCTGCAGTTACGCACACAACCTGAGGTGGCAGTAGTGAGCATAAAATGGCCAACTTGCATCTAGCCCCATTAAGTCTTGGCTTAAAACAAAACAGAACAATACCCATTTGTAAATAGCACAAGGTTTTTAAAAAAAAATGGAGAATGTACAAATGGGGGGGACTGGAGATGAATATTCGCACTATGTGTGTGCTATGTTGAAGTGCAATGTCCCTATATCAAATGAACACATAAATAATAAATATGTTCAGCAGGTGTTGATATTTTGAACAATAGAGGGAGGGGAAATATCCTTGTCGTAGCATTGTCTTGCAGACTCTCCACGTACGGTATGTTCAGCATGCCAAGTGCGCTGTCTAGGTATAAACAAATAACTACACAATTGTCAGCAACGATGTAGCCCATTCTCACGACGCTAAGTCATTCTGGCACTGCTGTATGCGGGGATATTTATTATGCACGCGGTAAATCCATACTCATTGTCAGATGGTAAATATTGTATCACCGCTTAAGGCTGACTATTGCAGTGAGTGTCAAATGTCTGCCGTATGAAAAATGTTGAATAATTTAACAAGTTTAAGCAGATATTGCGCTTTTTCATCTAATGCGGTACAAAAACGAAATATTGAGCGTGGGTTTGGTTTCAGGGTGTTCATCTTGTTTTAAGTAGTTGAGGATTTATTTACTAATTGGAGCTGGAGTATTTAGCTTGTTTAGTGACATTTCTGACTGGTTTGCGAACAGTTTTTCCATACAGAGTTATGTTCTTACCTGAGTCTGGTTTGTGTGCCTGCCCGTGGAAGATCTTGGTTGCCTCTAACTTCACCCCGTTTGGAGCTATAGGAATATACTGGGAGAGGCCAAATGCTAACAACATCTTTGGTCCTTTTGCATGACTAAGCGCACACAGAAAGACCAGACAGGTATGTTTCAATTTGTCTAAGCTCAGGTAAGAACATCTCTCAGTATGGAAAAATGGTGGCATGTTCCTTGAAAACAAATCAAATTTAGATTGATATTCTGAATTTGAGTCACTTAAACTAATATACAATAGATATTCATGTATAATGTATCATTTAAATTGATATTCTGCAGTGCACAATAGACTGATGTCATTGTTTTGCGTCGCTCTGTTGCAAGGTCGCACCACACAGAGTTTATTCTTTATAAAACGTCTTGTCTATCGCCCACCTTTGTGCATTACTTGCTGCAATTTCCACATGTCGTCTTTAAGCTTTGAGTATTTCCTGATTCATGTTAAAAAAAAGCATATTTTTCCAACACACACACTAACATATTCCAAAGGCGTTTGTATGGATGTTGACAAAATTACTACCAGCATCCAGTGAATCTCCGTTTTGCTCCCAATTAATCCTAAACTCCGCGCGGTTTGACAAACGCTTCTCACTCGCCTCTGCTTCCCCGTATCCACAGATTCAGCCGCGAGTCATTTCCACATAATGAGGTGTCGCTAATAATTGCTGTGGATGAATTATTAACAGGGGATTTTTGGCGGCGACGCGTTTCATTGTTCTCCACGCAACAAGAACGACGGGCGCGAACCGATCTCCGCACAAGTCAAATCCGTTTTAGTCGGCGCTTGTTAGATCGTCGCGGCTTTTGATCAGCACGAGGGAGGTGAGGTGACAGGCTGCAGATGTTTACGTAACAGGCAATTGACAAATGTGATAATTAGACAATATTTTCGACTTGTGTCCTCCATGTAAAGACAACAGAGCCAGGTGGTTACATGTACTCGAGCGCTTGAGTAACTTTGTGTTGCAACTGCTTGGAGTAGTTTGATCTCACTGTTCTTTTGCTTCTACTTGAGTATCGTTATTTCAAAGTAGAGTTGCTTGAGTAGGACAGTAAAAAAAAGTGACTCATTCCACTGTGGCTAAATCTGCTTCATCATACGTCATACATAACCTTTTTGGCTACTCTACCCTCCTCTAAAAGACAAAACCGATAAAGGGAACACAATTATTACAACTCTCTGCAATGTTTTAATTCAAATCTGAATATGCTGAGTAACACGTACGGCACTCGACATATGAAAATGACTAGAAATGTTTAAAATCAATTTTCAGATGAACTCATTTGAACCAAATAACAGCTTTTCGTTTTGCCATTTACACATCGAAATGTTTCTGTTTCATCTCTTGCGGGTGCACATGAGGACAGATTTGTACTCCCTAAAACAGTGTTAATGTTAGTGAGGTGTTATTGCCACCCACTGCATTATTCTGAAAACCATAAAGTCACTGAAAATTGTGTCAGAAAAGGTGTTAAGTAACATACAGTGAGTGGCAATTGTGAGTCACAGCAAAAAGGTTTCTGTGTTTTCTGGATCTATTGTAAACCTGTAATAATGTGTGCTGTACATGACTGGGTTGGTCACGTTTGAATCACAAACACATCTTTGATCACAAGGATGTAGCTTTTTTAGAGCTTGAAAGCCTCACCTCAGTGTGAATGCAATTATTAGAGATGCACCGATTTTTTGATGCCGATACTGCGGTTTGAGTATCTGCCGATATCCGATATTTACTGATACTGAGACTTTCTTAAAAGTGGCTTTCTCTGAGTGAAAAATGTAATTGACTCTGCTCCATTGTAAGATCAATAAAGCCATATTGCATTGTCATGTTACAGATCAATTATAAATTATAGCTATTGATCTGACCAAGCCTTGATTAGTTTTTTAATTAGCATTAGCGGTTGCTCCCGCTAGCTTTAGCATGCTATTGCTAACCAAAGAAATGTGCGCGGCAATCAAAATACATTTGCAAAGGTTAAAACTAACTCAGCGATTGAATTCTCCAGGTTGTTAGCTTTACAATGATATACAGCATGCTCACATTCACTTAGATTTAGGGGGTAAAAGTTGTGTTTTTAAGGTGTTGAGAGCCAAAACCGATATCCAATACCAGCATCGGATCGATGCATCCCAGTAATTATGAGATAAATGTGACAGCAATGCAATCAGTAGACTTTCCTATAGGCTTTTCATCGTGTAAGCAACAGAACCACACTTGTATGGAGTCAGTTTCGGAGTTACACCTTGCTCGCTATGTCGCAACTTTTCTCGAGTTGGTTTCAAAGTCATGAGTTCAAATGCGTGCCCTTGACTTTCAGACTGTGTGATGTTTATCTGCACATGCTGTGATCTGTCTGACCTCCACCTGTGAATCGCTGCATCATGTGGAGTTAACTGCGTCGAGAAGGCCAAAGGCCACGGGACAGAGGGAGCAGCGAAGGGGCAGCTGAGAGGAGCAGGTGGGGACGCTGTTTGAACCTAAAGCTCTACACCCGTAACCTCCGCTTCTACAGTTTTGACAGAGCGTCCCCGTGTTCATCGTGTGGGCGTCTCCAAGCGCGGCATGTGTTAGCGGGTTCTCACCTTTCAACAATGAGAATTGGCAAGAGACGCACTGGCAATTATGTGGGACTGCACAACAGATGGCCGATTATTCACTGCTGAATTAACATCGTACGCAAAGTGCATGTTGAAAATAAATTGTAACTGTAAAACATCTCACTGCAAGTCTATAAACCGCTAGATCAAACAACCCCTAAACTTATAGCATGCTGTCATTTATTTAACTAGTTCTAATTATTTGAATTTGTAGGTTTATCTTTGCATAGGTTTCCTTTCGTTTCCCCATACCACTAAAACATGTACAATAGGTTAATCCTCCAGCCAGGTGCTTGTGACCATTAGCTTGGCTCCACAATATGAAGGGAAACAACATTGTGACTTTTATATTAGGGTAAATATAGAAAGTCTATATTTCAAGGGACAGTGTATTTATGGAAAGAGCAAGTCTAAACTTATGGGTTTATCTTGCTGATATCCAGAAAAGAGAAAGGGAGAGAGGGATATTGTACATCCAATTACACAATAGAGATTTTTTTTTTCGCTCAAACTTGGCTGTAAATACTGTTTAAGTGGCGCTAGTCCGCAGTTAGCTTTGCCCGTTAGCCTGTTAGCTTCTTCTTCATGATTCCATTAATGTGTATTGGTGGCTCCGACCCGGAGGCAGCAAAGTTGCAAGCGTGGTTTTCAGGCCAGAGGCACCAGGGGAAGATGAAAGACCCCCCCCCCCCCCCCCCCAATCATCCCATTAACACTTGTACCCACAGAGGGACTACGAAAAGGATTTATTAAGGTTATGAGTTAGTGCTGCTTTAATGTTATAACATCACATTACATGCTCTGCATCATTTCTACGCTAGGCCTTTCCACAAAACTAAGGTGCTTCTCTTGCCTGATACTTAATATTCTTTGCTTGATTGAGGACATCAATCTTGTTCGTAAACCAATATGTGATGAGAAATCCAATGCTTCAAATATTGCACAGATACCATGTATGCATGAGAATGAGTGACATTCCTTTGTAGGTGTATAGCACAACCGTCAGGAGCTACGGAGAAAGCTTTGTCTTACAAGCAGCTATCAATCACCCGCTCCAGAACATCTCTCCTGTATTAGACAGTAGAGGTAATAAGGTCAAACCAAACACAAGGGAGGCACTAAACGCATTATATACTGTTTTTGTTGATCAGCACAAGCCGTGTTTGTCATCTTTGGTTCATTTACCTTTGTCAATGTTTTTTTTGGAGATCCTTTTCCACTGAGTTTTTGCAGATTGTTTTCAGCAAATTCATAGCTTATTTGATGTGCAAAAAGATAGCGCATAAATATGACTTTATGTTTTGTTATTTTGTCGAGGCATTAAACAAAGTACTCATCTAGTCAATGTTTGCAGGAAGGAGCAACAGAAAAGACTCATCCTGAAGCTAACCATTCATTCTTACATTCACTAGCAGGTATTAAGTGATGCACCATTCTCACAAAGTTCCTGTTTCTGCATTTTTATTTGATGTAGGATACACGCATGCATAAGAAGGAACTGTCTTTGGTGCCAGGTGTATTGTGTATTGTGTCAGACTTCATGAGCAACGATCAATCACCTCCAGGATCCCAGCCCACATGTATTAGACAGTATAATGAAATATATACTGTACCTGGCCATAAAGATTCAGTTTATTATGGAGCACCGTGTGTATGCCTAGCTATACTCTAAACCCCACGCTCTCTCACTTTCCATACAGGCCTGTTTTGATTGATAACCCCTCCACTGTATCATTCGAGCTCTTCCTTGTGCATTTCCTCTCACTGGTTTCTCTATGTGCTCTCTCAATCAGCGCTGCCAGGTCTATAAATGCACTGATAGAAGCGAGTGAGTACACGGGGTATCTCAGGTGCTTCCTCTGAAAAGGGATGCGGCCTGATATTACTGTACTCTGTCACATGTGCTCAATAGGACTGTAGCGCCGGGATCTATAGACATTGTAATGAATGTGACTGGAAATGTCAAAGGGGCGAAGCAACCTCATCACTTCTGCCAGAAAGAGGTGTCAAGGAGGATTTCGGGATGGTGGAAAGGGATATTGTGGTTCCATTCGCCTCCTTCCTGGGTTTTATTGGAAGAAGTCTTGGTGTAAAGTTAAGGTTCGTCTAGGAGGAAGGACGCAACCACTAAAGCCATAAGAATCAAATTAGATCAAATTAGGTTCACTAATTCACAAACATCGACCAAGATTTCAACCAAGAGTTTTAAAGAGGAAGGAAGGAAGGAAGGAAGGAAGGAAGGAAGGAAGGAAGGAAGGAAGGAAGGAAGGAAGGAAGGAAGGAAGGAAGGAAGGAAGGAAGGAAGGAAGGAAGGAAGGAAGAGGGAAGGAACGAATGGAACGAAAGGAACGAAAGGAACGAAAGAAAGAAAGAAAGGATGGAAGAAAGAAAGATAGAACGAAAGAAAGGAAAGAAAGAAAGGAAAACATTAAAAAGGAAGAAAGGACAGGAAGGAAGGAAGGAAGGAAGGAAGGAAGGAAGGAAGGAAGGAAGGAAGGAAGGAAGGACCTTTGGTCAGAGACCTGAACCCCTAAATTAAAATTAAAAAAATACAGTCAAATTGATTATGAAGGACATTTATATTACAAACAATGCTACAGTGGTTAAAGGAATAGGCCACCGTTTTTACATACTGACATATGTTCTTACCTCACTTTAGTCGTGTTAATATATCCCCGTCTAGTCTTTGTCCGTGCGCTCTGCCAGGCAAACGGAGCACATACGCAGCCTCTCCCACATGTCACATAGCTCCAAAAAAGCTCACGATAGAAGCTACCAAGCTCTTCCACGTGTTCCCTATTTAAATAAAGTTACCTGAAGTGTTTTCATGCGAAGTATATTTACACAGAAATGTAACATGTCGATTTTATAAGCAAATAAAAAGGGGTACTATATTGTGAGGCGTAATGATACGAGTAGCAAAACGTCCGCGCAGTAACTCCTAAAGACTTCCCCCGCTCACTTCCGTCAATAACCTTTAGGAGTTACTGCGCGGACGTTTTACTCCTCGTATCATTACGCCTCACAATATAGTCCCCCTTTTTATTTGCTTATAACATCGACATGCTACATTTCTGTGTAAATATACTTCGCATGAAAACATTTCACGTAACTTTATTTAAATAGGGAACACGTGGAAGAGCTTGGTAGCTTCTAGCGTGAGCTTTTTTGGAGCTATGTGACATGTGGGAGAGGCTGCGTATGTGCTCCGTTTGCCTGGCAGAGCGCACGGACAAAGACCAGACGGGGATATATTAACACGACTAAAGTGAGGTAAGAACATATGTCTGTATGTAAAAACGGTGGCCTATTCCTTTAAGGCTGCAGCACTTGTGTACTTGCCAACCTGTGTGAGTATATTTTTATCTCTATTTATTGTTTTATCTACTAATTTAGTGGTGTTCTACTTTGTATTATTACATTTGTTGTATTGTTTTTTATGATCTCCGGCAGCACTATGGAAACATTTTTGTTGTTTAAATAAAGTGGATTAACAAGTCTCTTCACTTCCCAAACCAAACCGAGATATATCCTGTTTGTCTATCAAACATCAGGGCTTTTCATAATAGCACATGAGGTAGAGCCGGGCCCAATTCTGTTTAAATTTAAATTCTTCAATTGGCCCACTGATCCCCCCCCCCATCTTCCTCCTTAAATGTGTACCTGTCTGCAGCAGTGTGGGGTCCTTGTAAAGCTGTATCAGGATGAGCGATCGACTCAACTGTGCATAATGGCTCTGAGCACTTTGGCTAGCGCTCATAATCTGACCTGGAACAAGCTATGACAGAAACAGAGCGTCCGATTAAGACGTATTCCTCTCACAACCCAATCCACCTTTCCTTTTAGTACAGTCTTTCATTCCTGACTCTCTCGCCTCCCTCTGCCGGCCGCATTCATCCGCTGCAAAAAAAAAAATTCCCATTAACCTCGCATAACCCCAGACAAGAGCATGCAACACCAAAGCAACTTTCCAATCTGCGCGGAGTCCTCTCAGAAAGATAATAGTTTGCCTTGTCATTTCTCCCCTCTATTCGGGAGATAAACTCGGAGGAAAAGAAAGTGCAACAGACTGCAGCAGGAGCCTGAGCACCGGGGAGACCTTGTGATCCCATTTTGCCGCACCGGACCGCTACGGGTGATGAGGTAAGCTTGTCTGTTTTGCTTTCTTTGCACTGTTCTCCGCTTATTACTCCCACGGTCAGACAAAGACACGGAAAGCAATATGTGCAGTAGCCTATATATTGTTCAAAGATCTCGTGAAAAGTAATGTTCTTTTTGTAGGTTCAGGTGTCAATCTCACCTCCAACCCACGGCTTATGAGGGAGAAACACTTTGCCGGTTTAAAGACAAACTACAGTGTTTTGCTACATTTGTACAAAAGTCATCTCAAAGGCAATGTGGTTAGGTTAATGCCACCCCCTAGTTTGGTGATGTTATACTCAACACAAGGCAACACAACTCAGAAAAAAGATGTGTACCGGCAAATATCAGCGCTGGGAAGAGAGTTTGACCATGAACAGGATAAGAACAGGTTTGATGAAAATGTACACTGCCAAAACACAGAAGAGCTTCAAGGATATCTCTGTGTGACATACAGTATATATTGTCAAGGCCATGGGAACCTATGGTGCTGAGGGTGCTGCAGCACCCCCTGGTGGATAGTTTGCACTTTGCAGGCAATATTAAAAGTGCACTATGCAACTTTTTGTGTTTAAAAAGAAGTTCATATTAGCGCATATTTGACCTTTCAATGACCCAGCGGTTGTATAGGTGGTTAGCTTAGCGCCTTTACCTTTACTTTCACGATTCTGGTCTTTAGGAAATAAATGTATATGTAACCATGGACACGGTTCTATCAACAGTGAAAAACTAAAAAACAATTAATCCTGGGCGACACAGTAGCGCAGTTAGCGCTCTAGCTTCAAAGCTAGAAGGTCTGGGTTTGAAACTTGGACAGGACCTTTCTGTGTGGAGTTTGCATGTTCTCCCCGTGTTTCCTCCATAGACATAACAATAATAGACTCCGTCTCCTCACTCCTCCCATAATAACAACGTTCGAGGAGGAAATCATGGCAGATTTACAGACTCCATACCCTGCTGTGACAGAGCATGCTCCTAAAAAGGGCATAAGGGCGGGATCTTCACTAAAGATTCGGCCCTCGCGTGACGTGTACTTCAATCGAAATTTCCCCCACTCCATTAGCTCTAATGCTAACAGCCTGTCAATCAAAGTCCGGCCCTCATTCGTATACAAGATTTCGAAAATGTTTCTTAAGAAAACCAGCCTGGTTGTTTAAATTGTAACTAACCCAGTGTTATCACAGGAGAAATATCTAGCTGTAGAAAGTTCCAAAAACTGAGAAACCAGGCTTTACCGTTGCTTAGAACGTGTGTCAAGTGCAATGCTAACTAATGGAAAACTAGCCCACATATGGAGATACTGCAGCAATGGCGGGCAATAGCGGCCCCTAGCGTCACGGTCATATAGCAGTGCAACCAGCAGCCATTGGTTTCCTCTGGGTATTATGGTTTCCCCTACCACTAAAAACATGTGCAATAAGTGAATCCTTCAGCCAGGTGTTTCTGACCATCAGCCTGGCTCCACATATGGAGATGGGTCCCCCTGGCGCAGCACTGCCGCAGCCCACTGCTCCCTACGGGTCGTCCAAGCGGCGTCGAAGAATGGGTCAAATGGAGAGGACAAATTTTGTTGTACAGTTGAAAATGACAAATACCTTTACCTTTACCTCCTACAGGCCACTGATGGTAAGCAAAGGTGCTATGCTAACCACTCAATCCAGACTCTAAGAACCCCCTGACCAAAAATCTTCCTACAGCTCTGTATACAGTAGTGCAAACTGGTGTTTTGAGAGCGGAAGACATAAATATGTGGGATTACAGAAACATGCGTAAAATGAAACAAAACACCATGTTATTCAAAAAGATATAACAATCCAATTTTATTAAAACCACAAATGTTTGAGATTAATTACTGAACTTAATTTTCTGCAGATAATTATATATACGTGTACAGTATATTCAATGGATGTGTTCTAATAATATACATTAAGGGGGCAATTTACCAAGCTTTAGCTCATGTGCAAAATGAGTAGCTTGTGCAACAGTCGATCAGCAGCAGAAGTCAATTACTAATTTTTTAACTCACGCAGAATTCTCTCATTTTCAGATTCGGGGCCCTAAAACAGCGATAAGCCCAAATACAAATGATACATTCAGTGCAGCATGCCCACAGAGAGTCATATTCCAGCTTGCACCCCCCTAAAGTGTTTTTTTGAATTACAGTAACTATCATTAAGTGCCAAATCCTGTTCTGTAGTGTCTTTGTTTGTGCACATGAATGCTTTTTCTCTGCACAGCCCAGTGAGCTGCGATGGTTGCCTGATCCTCCCAAGGACAGGCAGTGGGTAGAGATGGAAGAATATAGAGCCTCCTTAAGTCCATGTGTGTGTGTGAGAGTCAAGACCGTCACTCCAAACGTCAAGGACATAAGCCGAATACAGGCCGCGCTCACAGAGGAGGGATTACTGAGGAGTGTGACTGTAATTATTATCAGTCACTTTAGCCGCACAGAGCGAGACAGAGGACTTTTGAGGTGCTTTCTGAGACAGCGGGGGTTATTGGGCAGTCATTTCAAAGGCGCACCCTGTTCTAAAACAATAAGGTAACACAAAAACGTGACTCGGTTCTATGTGATTTATTCCAAAGCCCATAAAAATCATCCACATTCAGCAGTTTGTATTAGGCGTATTTGTCACTTTCTTTAATGTTTTCTCACAAAAACTGCATTAAAAACATGGCAGTAGACTTCAGAGGCAGCAGCAATCTCTCTGAAGACTGTAACGCGCTATTGCAACTATGAAACTTAACGTGTGCATATTTCTCTAATACAAATCTGCTCAAGTGCTTCTTGCTGCGCTGCCAAGCTTCCCCAGGAAACGTAACCAAATTTAAAGTATGCCGCCAACTCTCTTATCATCCACTAGACAACATTTCTGAATTGCCTGGCTCTATTCTTTCAATTACATCCTTGTCGAACAACTCCACAAGTTGCAAAAGAGCACTAGACTAAAATCACTGCAAACATAAACAGTGCTCCGCCTGCCAACGCACAGCACAGCCAGAGGTGATGCTAACCTGGCAACACATCAGCAGCAGGATTCTTACCGCGGTTTCTTTGTTGAATTTATGATATTTTAGAGGTGGTTGACAACTATCCTGCGGTTAAACATTTCGCCCTGTCTAAAGCAACACAAGAGGGACATTGTAGTTGTCTTTTCAGCCACAACAATGCAACATGTAAGTGCTTTTCCATGAAGACGTCAGTGATTGTTCAGCTCTTCACCCTACTTGAGGGTTTTGTCATTTGGCACAAAACTTTCCTCAGCATTGTGGGTGCAAAGACTATATAAAAATATAAATAACCCAGATTTTAAATGTTTTGACCGTTGAAATCGGTAAAGAATATTCAATGTAGGGTCCATTTTCCAACAAGACAATACGAAAAGTTTGGAAACCTCTAGACCAGGGGGTCAAACTCATTTTGGGTCGTGGGACGAAATTCAGCCCCCACGGCGGGTCGGGGGCCGCATATAATAGAGAACATTTTCCCAATAAATGAATAATAATGAGCTGTGATTTGGTCAAAGCCCAACTTGACTGTAGCTTCATTAATAACAACGGCTTGCACTTGTATTGCACTTTACAAGCCTGTGCCACAAGTTCATCAAAGTACTACATAGTAGTCCTTATTCATTCACTCCGCACTCGGTGGTGGTAAGCTGTTATTGAAGCCACCGCTGCCCTGGGGCAGACTGTTCACTCACCACGTGGCTATATCATGTGCTGTTGTATCCTGAGCTCTTATTATGTCAGTGCCCTCTGCTGGACACGTGTGGAACTCTTTCCTTTTTTTAAATGTAATGCCCCCGTGGCTAGAATGAGCATTCTGGTTGTTCTTAAAAAAAATCATAACTCCACACAGGAATGGACTAAACCGACATGAAAGGAATGTCCCCCCAGAGGACCACATTACGTTCTATTACTAGTGAAAACTTTGGCTACTTTTAACAAGATGGATAGAAAATGACAAATCCCACAACAAAAGCCTGAGCTCAGTAGTGCTGTGCTGCTTGTACTTCAGAAAAAATAATGCTTCTCTTTCTTTGAACTCCCAAAACTAAAAGCGCTCCTTTCACACTTGCCATCCTTCTTCAAAGTGTTGTTATTGCTACGTAAACAAGAAAAAAGAAGAATATGGTTAGCACTTTTTTTTTTTTTTTCTGGTATTGATTTTTAGTTTGTGTGGAGCAGTGTCCTCGGGCTGTATCAGACCCATTGGTATCGGGCTTATCTTTGGCCATGGACCGTTGTTGGATGGAGCAGATCCATCTTGGCCAAGTCACTACTGGTCTGTCGAGGGGCTAACACATAGGCGCGCACACTATCATTGGCCGCGCACTCCCTCGCCTAGCTCTTTAGTGTATTAAAGGGGATAATTGATGAAGTTCAGAAGCACGTCTCGGACACTCCCATCCCGGCACATGTCGGTGTAACAGTTCATCTTGCTCAACGGCCACTCCTCCATCCCATTAATCCAAGTCCGCGCTTTACTGCCTATCTGTGCTCGTGTGCTTCAAAAAAGAGATGTGGGACGCAACAACAAATAGTCCCAGAGCAGTGGAAATTGTTGCATTTCTTTTAACGTATTTATCAACTGCCAACTTGAGTGAATTGCTTATTTAAATGAGACCAAATAAATGGATAAAAGTGTAAAAAATAAAAGGAAAAAACTGAAAGCGAGAAACAGAGGCGAAAAGCAGAAATACCAACAATTTTCACCGTTGCTTAAAGAAGAACTAAGTAGCTTGTTAACCTTTATAAATCCTTTTCGTAGTAATGCACCCTTGTTCCTTCCCTGCTCCGATCCAGCGGCGCAATACACACTAATGGAATCACGAAGAAGAAGCTAACAGGCTAACAGGCAAAGCTAACTGCGGGCTAGCGCCACTTTAACAGTATTTACAATCAAGTTTGAGGGAAAATAGTATCCCCATTGTGTAATTGGATGTACAATATCCCTCTCTCCCTTTGTCTTTTCTGTCAGCGTAGTATTTACTCTCACGGACAATTAATGCGTAAAAAAAAAAAAACGCAACATGCTACGACACCTGCAGTGGCGCTCATGACCTCTAGGGGCATGAGTTACTTAGTTCTGCTTTAAATTCAACTATAAAATCCTTTCACAATCCGCTTTTGTCTTTTGCAGCCCCCCAGTTGAATTAGTCAAATTACCACAAGACAAAAAAAAAAGCGACTTCCCTCAAATCTTTGCATTTCCTGCGGCTGATTTAATTAATGCGCCCGTTCCCTTTTAGCCCCGTCTCTTCGTTTCCTCTATTTTGTGGGCAGGGGAAAAGAAAAAGTGCCTCTGAACAAAATGAAATGGACGGTTATCCCACTAAAGCCCTGGGAAAGCTCTCTCGGTCATCAAATTGTCTGGCTGTGTCTTTGCCGGTTTCACATTGTTCCACTGACAATGTGTGATAGAAAACGCCACTAGCAGCCATGATTAGCCCCTCCGCCCCAATCTGTCTCCCACTGCTGCCACTGAATCACATCTGTGCAGCTAAATATAACATTTACAGGAAGAAGACCATTAAGCCCGCTGGCACAAGGTCCACTGGGTCTCCTTTAGAGACATTGAACCTAATAGTAAGTAATACAAAATGTCTTTTATCACTAAATTACAGAATGGTGCTCACGATATCACTAGTATCTTGTTCATGCTCTTTCATGTCGGGGATTAGGCGTGTTGAAAATCATTTTCTCTTGTGTGAATCCCCAGGACTGGAGATTTGGGATGGCTTATGTAGTTCACAAGGCCTGCTGTGGCAAAATAATGTGCATTTACCAATTTATATCTAAAGACGAGTAAACAATATTACATAATTTTACCACAAATACAATAAAGAGTTCATCCATATGGCTCACTGTTTCTGATCAACATAAAACTTGAGTTGTATAATTTACTGCAAAATGAAAAGTCCAGCCTGCGCTATTTTACTCTAGTTTCAAGTAGACGTCGACGATATTTGGATATTTTACACTATTGGCATAATCGGCTGATCTAACGCCGATAAAATGCCAATATCTCCAGAACCGAAAGTGGTAGAGACTTCCAGTTTTTTTTTTACCTTGCTTTAAAATGATGAAAATCTGAGACAAGTGTATACACCATGGATCGCATGTTATATATTTCATGTTGCAGACTTTTGCTTATAATTTCTGAGCCATAAGAGATTTACTGTTTTTTGTTTATGCCCCTAATAAAGCGCCCTCTGCTGTCACAGTTCAACACTGTCACATTTTACAGTTTCGAAGCATCATACACAGGGACATTTGGAAAAAAAATCATCAAAAATATTGGCTGTACATATTGCGTTGGCCAATCAAAATCGCTAAAAATCTGTGTCGGCCTTCGAGAAACCCATATCGGTCGACCTCTAGTTTCAAGGATCACTTTTACAGAGTAACATTGTATAAGAAGACAGCAGTATATACCATGTCTTGTATTGTTAATAGCAACATAAAGCTGGCTTTATTGAACACCAAGGGCATTATACTCATCATGTTTCCGACTCTGTAATTCAGGCGTGAGCGACTTTACAGGAGTCTGTCTGTCCCATATCACTGCGGGAAATTAAGACCATAAAACAACATATGTACATGAATGTCCCCCAGTGGAATTCATTATGTTTATACTGGGGGTATTTGCATTTCTAGCTTGCTTTTCAAGTAATATAACCTCTTAACCCCCACCTGAACTAAGCTCATTCTCTCCAGTTCAACTTTACCCAAATCTAAAAGGTTACAGCCTATAGGCCAGTGTAACGCCTCATTTTAAAGCCAAGACCCACAAAACTCATCTCAACTTTTAACAGGTGGTTAAAGGGATATTTTAGGATTTTTGATATAGGGCCTCTTTTCCTATTATCCAGAGTGTTGTTGATTTCTGGAGATTTTTTTCATTTTTTTTTTCATTCATGCAGTTATATTATAACTATATTTGAAGAGTTTAGTTCTAGGCTAGTGCATGTCTATGGTAACTAGTAGCCTCCATTAAAAACAGTCTAACCCAAGCACAGTGCATGAAGCAAATCACTTATTACGCCAGACTACCCATGTAAATGTCTGTGTTGACTGAATTATGTTTTAAATATAATCATTTTGCATTTAAAAGAACTTATATTTGAGCAGCATCAGATTCCTGGTTGTAAGCTACGCAGTGGCGGAGTGATCTGCTCGGTTAACGGATCTACAGTAGTTTGTTTACCTGCGGCCGGCATTACCACACGTGGAATTCACAAAGGAGCTTTCAACAAATCAGATATGGCAACGTTTGGAGGACGACCTGATGATTTTGAGGAGGTTTTTAATGCAGGCAACTAGTTACCATAGACCTGCGCTATGTACTATCCTAGTACTAGCTTAGCACCGCTAAACTCTTCAAATATAAGGACTGCATGAATTAGAAAAACAAAATCTCCAGAAATCAGCAACACTCTGGATAACTAGGAAATGAGGCCCCTTGTCAAAAATCCTGAAATATCACTTTAAGAGCTTAAACATGAGAGGAATTTTGTGCTTGTGCATCGTATAAATTAGCAAGTCATCTTTTCTGGTTCACAGAATTCAGTCTGCCTTTCAGAGAAATTCTGAAGGTATTTTCATCAAGCTGGGATTATGTTTACATTGTATAGAACTATTCAACATACACTGCACAACACCTCATTCCCTTTCATCCTTCAATGTCCTGTCCAATAAAGCCTCAGGGTTGGATCTGAACATGCTTGCTACTTACTATAATTTGAAAATCACACATTATCTAAATAGCATACAGTACAGCACAGTCAGTTTCTTTTTATTACACTTTCCAGCACAATTTTAAAACTGAGCGTTTTCATCAACTCTTAAACATGATTTGATTTTTGAATTTTTCCCATTTTATCTCCACCTCTGCTGTGTTCATCCTCTGTGCAAATCGTGACAAAATGAGCATAAGCAGATTACAGATCAAAACGTGTATATTTTCATTTGATGCTGTCCTCACACCAACCCAACAGTGATGCACTTTTGACCCAGCCTGAGCTGAATAATCCTACCATCCAGAGTTTAACTTTACAGCTTAATCATTCGTGACGCACCCCTCGATTTGCTGGCACTGCAGATGAGCCGGAAAAACATACCACTGCGCTTCAATATGAAGACGGCATTGTGGGTTTAACGAATAATAATGCCACTTTCCTGGCACTGGGTCTTGTCGCACAATATGTGCCTTTGACAAAAATAGACTCAATCGACTGCTGCAGGGGTTGAACTGGCAAGTGTTTCTGTCGTTCTCACGTTTTGTGCTAAAACAGGTGTCGGAGACAAAGAAGGTAGAATGCAGAATTAATTAAGAGGAAACGCTTTTTGGGAATGTTTGTGTTCTTATTTATTGTTTCTTATCATTCTTATCCCTAGGTAGTACAATTATAAATTAGTTTACTCCTTTCTCAAATGTTGCTGAATTGAAAAGAAAAAGTGTTAAGAACAGGAACCGATCCTACAATGTTTGATTTATAAAACTAGCGCCCTACGAGCTGAGCTAAACCTCTGTGGGCCGAAACGAGGTCCCAGCACGCCCCTGTGTAAGAGTTTTCCATTGTTGCAAAGTTATGCAAAAGGTTTGGACTTGTGTAGGTAAAAGGTTGGTCGAGAATACAACAAGGCAGAGCTGATACTTCCGCGAAATCAGATCAATAAGCCATTACAATCTAATTGGAACCAGGTTTTAGGGTAAATAACAAATAACAGGATGGAGCTAATGGCAGGTCAAACTCCGCCACACTGGAGGGGAATAAATGCAAGTTTTCCAGCCAAAAAGACAAGGGGAACTCTCTTCAATGAGAGGTGAAACGTCTTCTGTCTTTTGAAAACCTTGGGTGGTGCAAGACATTTTAAAAAGAGTTGCCATGATAACACTAAGGGGATCATTAATCAAGACAAATAGCGAGTGCAAGCTGGAAGATTACATATAACTATTTGTGGGCCTGCCGCACCTAATTTGAAATGTGCGCGTATTACATGGCCCCCAAACCTGATATGTCAAAAACTCTGCTGCTGATCCACTTTTGCACGTGCTATACTCATTTTGCACGTGAGCAAACTCTCGGTAAATGAAGACGTGCAATGAAGTACACACTTACTTCTTGGGCCTGTAGTCTGGGATGCTTCTGTCCAGAGAGATACGGTCGCTGAGCTGGGCGTTGTACCCATACTCCTCGTACTTTCCCTCAGCGTCGTGACTGTCTTCTCCCAGAGTGGCAGCGGCTCCCCCTTGTCCCAGACCCCCTGGACCCTCCACCAACCCCATGGGCTTAGCGAGACCTGAGTGGGAAAAGCGGAGACAGAACAGTCAAAAAAAACAAAAAACAAAGCCAGACCATGCTCTCGCACACACATATATAGACCCTAAAGAGAAGCAGACAGGTGAGAAGAGAGGCCACAGAGAGGGGCAGGAGGCTGACAGCTGAAGAAGAGCCGCCATGACACCTTTGAGGCGCTTTCACACGACATCATTACACTGTCTGTCAATGAGGGAGCTGCAAAATACTCAGAGACGTCTAAAAGATGTCTCGGGGAGGGAAAGAGGAAATATGCACTCTTTTTTTTTTTATCACTCACTCTGTTGGACCGTTAAAATGAATACAATTCTCCAAGTCTATCAATTATCACATTTCTTACTATGAAACCATTCTTGCTTTTTCCAGCTTTGATAACATGCTAGCATTTTCACAGTGGACAGGAGTGGACTATAACTCAAGTGCTGCTTTTTTTAAAATTTGGTTCACATCTAGAGCAGCCTGCAAAAGTGGGTCTTTCTCTCTTCCCTGATTCAGCAGATGGACGCACAGACAGACAGTAAACAGTGTTCAGCTCTCTCTCTCTTCACCCTTCAGGAAACGCGCACTAATCACCACATTTGGATGGTCGTTGTCCTCTGGTGCTACTGAAGATCTGTAATTGGGACTGAGTTGTGCAAACTGGATGTTCCCTCGTGTGGGATTAGTGATGCCCCACGCCCACAATCGTTGCTGCAAAGGTGGCATTGTGACAAGCACTCCAGACTCCTGGCACTGTGGTGGCCACTATGACATGCAACATGGGCAACTACTGTGCCCACAACTATTGCTACCAATACTAACTGTAAATATCATAGTAGGCACTGACTGAAGAATATAAAACGAGCACAGATGCCCCCTATACTAAACTTACTGTACAGCTGCTGCTACTACCATAGAGTGAATATTATGTTCAATCAACGCACTAAAAAAAAAAAGCTTCTCGTATTATGTGGGGTTTACTACTGGGTCAGACCAGTGGCAGCACAATGGATGGGTTAAATGCAGAAGACATATTTCCCCAACACATGAAGAAATACAAATGCACGTTACATACCACATTACTGAAACTATAACAACACTAATATGAAGAAGTATGGAATAGAGATGCCCCATACCCGCTGTCCATTTGGTTGTGCTTAGGTTCACAACAGGGGACGCTGTCTGGACCATTGCGGCTGCTGTCAAATAAAAGCTCCCCCCCCTCCAGCACAGACTCAGAGCACTCAGCCTCCGCTTGGTCTTGGAAATAGGACAATGGCTGCCAGCTTTGTTTTTTTGGCCCTTCCAGTGTCTCCACTTCCTCTGTCTTGATTGGAAGGAAATGCCATTATGGTCAGAGGATATGCTTAAAATTAGCCTTGGAAATTTGATTTGCCCTTGCTTTATCAGTGGCTTTCTGACTTTCCAAAGGCAAAATTGAAATGATGAAAATCAGAGCACTATAAAAAACTCTGTGCCATTGACATTTTTTTGATAATATACTGCGATGAGTTTAGTTATACTTTCATTGACTGATACTGATTGGGGATGTTTACATTGAAAAGACGATAAATTATAGATTATATAGATTATATAATATAGTGTTAGATATCTGATTTAAGATGTAAATTTATCTTATTCATATTTAACTAAAAAAAAGGACAATGCTGCAAAAACAGCATAAGGACTTGTTAACAACTTTCATTCAAAGAAAAAAAACATATATCACAATATCCTTCCGGCAGCACATTTTTCCCCCTGTACTTAGTAGGTTAGACCATCAGAGCATCCCTGAAATGGCCACTGTCTGGTTAAAAATGTATGCGCTCATATTCATGAGTCACTTTGTGTAAAAGCTTCACAAAGTGCAGATGTTGCAGAAGACGCTAAAGGCCAAGGACAAGCACCAGCAGCCACAACAATATTGTACACAGTCAGTAATAATACTCTCTGAAAGCTAGAACTATGCTATTATTAAAAACTACACTATATGAGGAAGAGCAACACAAATCATGTAAATTGTCAAACACTACATCTGATTATGCAATAGCATTATATTCTTTAGGTGTACCCAAAATGTTTCTTAAAGGGTCAAAAGTGGAATTAGTATTAGGCGAAGGGCCAAATGAATAATCTTCTGCATAAAACATTAAAGGTCCTATATCATGCAAAATCGACTTTTTGGAGCTTTTAGCCATGTTGTTATGCTATTTCCTTATCAAAAACACCCCCAGAGTGATTTGTGGCTTCATTCACGCAGCTCTCCGCAATCCTCCTGAATCCTGCTCTCTGAGCAGCTGCGCCGCCCTCTCCGGTTGAACGACTGAGTGTTCAGTTGTGTCGTAACAGCGGAACGGAAGTGCTCAGCGTCTGCAATGTAATGCCTTACAGCGTGATTTTAATTTGTAAAATCAACAAAGAGAATTCTTTTTTTTTTTTTTTTATAATTAAAAAAATTAAAAGGATGTGCCCGAGGTGCTTCCAGGTCAGCTGAGGCCAAAAGAAACACATCCCCTGAGCGTCTGAACAGATCAGTCATGTTTGCGCTGCAGCTGTGAAGATGGAGCTCGTTGCAACTTATTCTGGACATCTGTTCTTTATTCTTACCTAACGATAATGTCACAGAGAAAAAGAAGCGCGTTTGGCTACGAGGACGGGAGTTTATTCAACCTTTTTCAAGGAGAGGCCACTCGTCTAGCTGTTTTTTTTCTCCGGGATTCAGCGACTATCACCAAAATATTGTTTTTCTGTGACTGTCACTGATGGATGTTTGGTGAACCTTCACCAGAATCAAAGTGGATTAACTTTTATAACCAACGCAAGTCCCACAATGTAAACAGCGATGGAGCAGAGGGTGAGTCAATCCAAACGCGGGTTAGCTTGTGTGTTAGCATATTAGCATGAGTGTTAGCCATTTATGAAGCTGTGTTGCAGATGTCAACTCCGTATAACTGCATCGTGAAGTAACTTCACTTATTGTTGTTTATTTATATTACGGTAAAGTTGTATGTGCTGAGAGAGGGGGCGGAGTTAACTGAATCGAAGCGTTGTGTCTTCCGGGTTCGAAAAATACCTCCAGAAAACACTTATATTTATCACAAAAATGAGTGCTCCATAGTGGTAGAGGTACAATATATCATATACATGCCTATACTTAACTTTGGAATGGCTAAAATAGCATGATATAGATCCTTTAAAGGCAACAATGAACAGATCTATGAAAAATATATTTATATATAATATTTAACTCTTGATAACAAACTGTTGTGGGTGTCCAGAGCACTTGACTGTACATATGGACACCTGTTTAAAATTTCGGTTATACGTAATCTAAACCACGCCTTAACCAGGCCTACATTAGAACTAGATGAGGTTCTATACTTCATTGTAACATATCATTATACATACATAGCCTTAGCATAATTATGTGGTACAGCTCCCAACTTCTTGTACCTTGGAATCGTCTTGGCAGCAGAGCTCCTCTCGTGAGATCCATTCTCCACAGTGAACTTCAGCATGTCCATCATCTCACTATGAGGCTATTACAGGCCAACATCTGCTTCTCCCACTCAAACCTCCTTCTCCATCTGAGCTTGAGGCGGACACGCTGCACCCTCTTCCCCCTGCTCCCAATCTGAATATGATTGTGTCTGTCTGTCAGAGCCCTTCACCAGCGTCACTGTGTCCAAAGACATCGGACGTGCTCCTGACCACGCATAAAGCTGGCCTGTAATAGAGCGGCGTATTCAGATAAGTGCATGAGCTTGATTTTTAGATTTGCTTGTGGAGGGAACTGTGGTGCATCAATCTGTCTGAAAGGAATAGGCCACCGTTTTAAAATACTGAGATATGTTCTTACCTTAGCTTAGACGAGTTGATGCGTACCTATCTGGTCTTTATGCATGCCCTCAGTCACGTAAACAGAGCACAGACGAGGAACTATAATGTAAGTAGTAGTTGTATAATAATACAGCAATATAACTCCCCTTTTTATCGGCTTAGAAAATCGACATGTTTAATTTTTTTTCACTATACTTGGATTGTGTATAGGCTCATGTAACCAATGCTTAAATAGGGAAAATGTGGAAGAGCTTCGTTGCTTCTAACTTCACCTCTGTTTGGATCCATCGATGAAAAGAGGAGAAGCTAAATGCTAACGGCGTCTGTGCTTTGTTTACGTGACTGAGGGCACGCGTAAAGACCAGACAGGTGCGATCAATTCATCTAAGCAAAGGTAAGAACATATCTTAGTATTTAGAAACGGTAGATGTATCGAGTTTTTTTGCATTAAATTGTCTCTGTAGATCTTGGCATACATTGCATATTGTATTGTACTTACTCTCTTTGTTTAGGAGAACTTTTCATGACCAGATCTTTTTAGTGCCATAATAATATTAAGCCATTCTTTCTTTATCATACCCAAACAACTTTAGGTTTACAAGAGTTAGCAGTCGGGTAGAGGAAAACTTGATTTTAATGACTAATGATAACTCAAACATATACTACAGTCTTGATGGTATGCAGCTGATGTCACATCATGTCAACAACCCAAAAGCCAACATTAACTTATGAAATGTATTATTATTGGTTTTGGCATTCTCTATAGAAATACTATATCACAAAACCTTTGTTAGTGTTTGGAAAATGGTTCACCAACACTAAAAGAGTCTATATATGTCACCACAATATGTTGCTTTTAGCCTTTGGAAGGGATTCTCGAATTCAAAGTTGACCTTATTTTTGAATCAATAATTAAAGAACAGAAGTGTATTTGTGGCCAAAGTGAGGGAGGGGGAGATCTAAATATTGATGCTGAGTAGAGATCACTGGTGTCCCACTGAGGAAGAGCAAGCAACATGTTTTAGAGACATTTCAACCCTGCAGAGACCAAAACAAATGCAAAGCCTGAGTGACAAGGGATGGCGTTAATTTAGCGCAGCGACTGTGAAGGCAACGCAAAGGCATGTCAGTACCGTAACAGCTCAGATTCAGAAATGAGAGCAATGCTGCTGAATCAAACAGTTGGATGTTGTCCTTGTGAATATTTTAAGCCATGCTGGTCTTTCTTTTTTAAATCTGGTTTAGCTCAAGGTAAAAGGAAGAGCAATGTGGATCGATGAAAATACAATGTTCTCTATTTGAAATACTGATGTGTTTAAAGAGTGACTGAAGATTCAAAACAGGACAGTTTCTTCTAGAATTAACTTGCTATTCTAAAAACATAAGAATACATTTCTGGAGGGGCAGGGGGCAGTCTTAGAATCATTGTCCTCATTTAAAGGCTCATCTCACAAGAGCGAGTTGCGGAGACTTTGTGGAGACTGCCGTGACTGACAGTCTCCGTAAAGTCTCGGCTACTCGGAATGATTGCGTGCATGTAAAGGTTCTACTTCACCAGCCTGGAGACTAGTTGGAGACTAGAGTTGCCGCTAGTCACGCAGATGTCTCCGAGACATCCCCTCACAATAAGGCAAGTCTCTAGGTAGTCTTGGTGAAAACAAGTTTGATTTCAGTTGAGTCTCTGCATGGTCTTGGACAGGTCTATGCGGACACCAGCAGTTGTGTCGCAAATACTATTTGTTGTCCTCAACCTGAGACATTTCTGTGACATCCCCGCAATTTGTCTGAGACCCACCCGACACCAAAGAGATCTCAAAGAGTTGTATGGAGTCTCTTTGAGATCTCCTTGGTATCCGGGTCTCGGGTATTCGCAACACAACGGCTTGAGACCGCATAGACCTCTCAGAGACCATACATAGACCTCTCAGAGACCATGCATAGACCACTCAGAGACCATGCATAGACCACTCAGAGACCATGCGTAGACCATACAGAGACCATACATAGACCACTCAGAGACCATGCTTAGACCACTCAGAGACCATGCATAGACCACTCAGAGACCATGCGTAGACCATACAGAGACCATGCGTAGACCACTCAGAGACCATGCTTAGACCACACAGAGACCATGCGTAGACCACTCAGAGACCATGCTTAGACCACACAGAGACCATGCTTAGACCACACAGAGACCATGCGTAGAGCTCTCAGAGACTATGTAGAGACCTCTTGGAGATTTTTTCAAGTCTTCGCTGAAATCGAACCTGCTTGTTTTCACCAAGACTAACTGGAGACACGCCTTATCTCCAGGGGACGTCTTGGACACATCTTTGTGACCAGTTGCAACTCAAGTCTCCAACTAGTCTAGTCTAGGCCGGTGAGATAGGCTCTTTATGCTTTTAAATTGCCCCTATAAATGTGTTGTTAGAAGCACACATTTTAGCACTTTTTTTTCCTTCAGAAATGCGTAAATGGGACTATTATGAGTTACAAATCAATAACACTAGCTTTGTATGCATTCGCACATTTGGTCACTTGTGGTCGTTAAAGCATGTAAGGCAGCAAATGGATGTGTGGGATGCCGTACAGAATGGAGCTATTCACTGTTTTACCGTCACATCTGTGTATCTTTTCTATCTTTTATGGATGGCTGGATTTTGCAGATTGGGTGCCGCATTCACTCACAATGACAGTAGTGCCAATAGGGAGTCGAAGGCGATTTGAATACAGCCTGCTCTGTTAATATGGACTCTGGAAAATAGCGCCGTTTTTGCACCAGCTTGTTTCTATGGCGGCTTAAACCAACACAACATTAGCCTTTATGAGGGCTTTTAAGCATCTGCATTCGTGTCCCCATTGAGAGGCGTCCCTATTCTAAACTAACAAAATTCCTTTTCAAAAACATACATATATTCAAAGTGGACCCAGCCTTTTCAACTACAGCATAATTGCTTAAAGAATACTTTAAATACTTGAATAAACATTTTGGGGTGTTGAGACACTATATTAACACTAAACAACCCAGTACAGATGACGACTAAGAACTATTGACTCCTTTACGACTGAGAGCTTACACAAACATACCCCAGTTACTTCTCTTGTTGATTCACTTTACTACTGCTACTAATACTCCAACTACTACTACTCCACTGATGCTACTACCATGATCATTGCAATCTGCTCAGCTAGTTTGGTAAATGTCAAACAAAATGTTATTAAGGATTAACCACGCCTCAGGGCAGAATATCCAATAACTTAACAACTCCTCGATTTGTTATTCATTGGACTAAAGCCGCAGGAAAGCCAACACACTCATTTTAAAGTATAAAATATTCAAATTCAAACTTCCAAAGCACTCCATGACAAGCTCACGTCAACTCATTTGCGCTGCTTCTATTCATTATTTCTGTTTGGGCTTGTGGGTGGTTGGGGTCCATCCCGGCAACTATGCAGGGTCTTAGGCGGTCAATTAGCCACGGGACTGACACGTAGACACAAGCATTCGCTCTCACATGAAGCAACAATGGGACGATCTGAATATGCATGTACAGTATGTGACAAAAAATGAAAGAAACAAAGAGAGAAGATTTCATTCAGATATTGAAATTTGCTGCTCCCAGAATCAACTTGTCATTTCTCTAATCTTGAGGCCAACTATTACCAACTGACAACTCACATCTAAAACTGAGAAACAACAGCATTTAACAATTCATATGCAAGTTTAAGTGTTTATCACTTTTCAGCTGGGTCCTTTGTCTCCTGTGTTGTCATAACGTCCTTTGTAATGTAAATTAACATCATGTAAGATATATACATTTGTGACCCATCACGGAAATGGAGGACACAACTCGGTTTTGGGGCATTTTCAGTTGGACATAGATTCAGAAAGTGTAGTCTCCAAGCTTTCTGGCAACGGTACTTAATGGCTTTGCACAATGGCTGGAATGGAATAGTTGCAAAAAGAAAATAATGGCGACAGCCTCTGCAAATAGCAACATGATTTGGTGTCTATGGGAACTTAAATATAATCTACCAAGTTTTTACAAGTTCTGAAATGCTCAAATTTTATGCAACTGTGAAGGACTTTGAATTGCCTTGTGCTCTACAAATAAACTTGCCTTGCCTTGTGATTCTTGTATTAGTTGAGCAATTCCTATTTCCGGGGTTTACACAGTCAGAAGCCAGTAAATGTAATGCAAATGTAATGTTTTAATGCCATTTTAATGCCAAAAAACATACTTTAATGCCACAAACCCAGAAAAGAATCAGGGCATATTTCATTTCTGAAGATTTACATACATTTCATCAAACAGAGGAAGGAGAATTGGACAAAACAGCCAACTTTTGAGCTAAAAAATAAATAAAATGCGGTAAATTTCAGCCCAAACTGCAACAAATATGTATTGGGCAATCATTTTGGCAGTGTTAATGAACTTAAACAGTAAAAAAAAAGTTGATCAGTGTCATAATTATCTGAGAAAGTTTGATTTAATACCAGTTTGAATCCACTTTGATGCTTTATAATGGCCTTGATTTTGTCACAATTAATTTACTGACTTTTAATGCCCCGAACCTGATCTCAGTCTTATCTTAAATGGCCTTTTGGATCTGTGGACAAATCTCTTCTAACCACTGAACCACACTGCCTGCCTCGCTGTGACAATCCTGCAAAACTGACAACCTCCTCTCATAGCGACAGCGTCACCATTCACCTTTTAGTCAATCAGCGGCCACAACAAAACAAATTACACTCGAATCAAAACCATCAAAATTGCCCTGGCGAACACGCACATGTGCAATCAGGAAGGCAGAGGGCCAACGAAACATCAGACACATCTTTAATTATCAGGCCCGGCAATCGACCGAGCGCCGCATGACTGTAGGCCAGAGATGTAAATGTGAGGGATGCTCGCTTCATCTCAATTTGCCATTATTGTCTGTGTGTGAATGCTGATTGTCAGGTGAGCGCCAGAATTCATTAAAATGATTCCTCAAGGCAGTCCCGAATTGATTCTTATCTGTTTGTGAAATGGCTTTGTCGAAACGGCGGCTCATCTGCATATCATTATTGGAATATATTTCATTTAATCATTCCAGGGGTCCGCTCTTCACTCTCCTGCAGCGTGTTGTTGTTTTGCGATGATGGCACATTTGACAAAAACAACACATAGATGCATATCGGTGTACAGACGGTACATCAAGTGGATGCGGGGGAGAAGAGGAGGGAGGGTGTATGACATTTCTCATCAAGTCAGTGGCCTGCGGGTTTAGCATGCAAACAGCGCAGGCGTCTGGGCCGTAATGGGTATTATAGATAAAGGGGCGTATCTGGCATGGAGCGTAGAGGCCGCCATTCCCGTCAGCCCCAACACATGAAGAGGAGAGGGGTGACGTGCATGATGGATGAGAAGAGACACTCAGCCACCTCAGACGTTTACAAGACAGGGACACAGCAAAGACACTTGAATTATGCAGTTATTGTAATATTTCTTTCTTTATGTAACTGTTGTAATTGTACTGTGCATTTCTTTCACTCCTGTTTAACGAGTAAAACTTTAACTTTCTACAAATGCCAGTGTTGTACATCATGTATGGGTGCCTGCTTAGAAATTTTCTAAAGTATTTGTACATTTCTAAGAGTACTTTAACAGGCATTTGATCTCAGATGATAATATTATTCCTAAAAATCGTCTTGCTGGAGGTTCTATGATGGAGGGCTGGTTTTGGCACCCAGGCCTGTCGTTGCATACTCCTGCTATTGGCAACTTAAAAGGTTGATACTGTATACACAATTAGACATATCCCCTTTTCTTCTTTGCTTGTTTTGTAATTTCTTCATGCATCTTTCCAAAATACTTTTTTATTCATGTTATTGATTTTCTGATTATTTAAAGGGATATTTTAGGATTTTTGACATAGGGCCTCATTTCAGAGTTTAGTGGTGCTAGGCTAGTGCTTGGCTAGTGCATGTCTATGGTAACAAGTAGCCTGCATTAAAAACAGTCTGACCTAAAATGACTACCAGTCTACCGATATAAATGTCTGTGTTGACTGAAAATAACTCATATTTGAGCAGCATCAGCTTCCTGGTTGTAAGCTACGCGGTGGCGGAGTGATCTGCTAGGTTACCGTATCTACAGTAGTTTGTTTACCTGCAGCCGGCGTTACTACACGTGGAATTCACAAAGGAGCTTTAGGCAAATCAGATATGGCAACGTTTGGAGGACTACCTGATGATTCTGAAGAGGTTTTTAATGCAGGCTACTAGCTACCATAGACATGCGCTAGCCTAGCACCAGCCTAGCACTAGCCTAGCACCACTGAACTCTTCACATATAAGGACTGCATGAATAAAAAATAAAAAATCTCCAGAAATCAACTATTACTATTTTTTACACTTTTTAGTCATTTTGTTAAGTCAAAGATGACCCTTCTGTTATACTGTCAAATGATCTTTCAAATCCCAGTGTTAAAAACAAGTGTTTTGTTAAAAAGGGAACAAAAACAAATCCTGTTTACTGTTTTCATTCAGTCTGATCTCAAATGGTAAGTAGTTTGTATTTGCAGAGTCTGATGCACTATGTTGTCAAAACATTGCTTCATAAAGCAGCTAACAGGCTTATAGGAGCACCTTATTTGATTAAACCAACACTCCAGGACTGACAGGGGGAAAGCAATGCTGATACCAAAGTCATTACAGGTGAACAGGAGGAATATATTAGAAATGTAGTCATTAATATGCAAATCTGGTATCACATATTCTAAATTATTTTAAAATTCGTAAAAGATAATGTCTGTTTCATTAAATTACATGATTTGACTGATATGATTAGTGATGTTTTTGGCACTATAGACAAAATACATTGTACAGTAATGTGTGATTTTATAATCTACACTGAACATGGATGGAAAAAAATAAAACACTGCATCCTGTGTCTCGTCTTATTTCAAATCAGGATACACTTAATCCTCACTAATCCTTCTCATTCTTCTCTTATTGCATGAGCTGCTTGACCGTGCTCCATACAACCATAAAAGCTGAACTCTTTGACTTATTTATGCCTTTCGAATGTAATTACCACGACTCCCACACAACACCACTGGTAAAGGCCATAAACAACTCTACGAATGGCCAATTACTCCATATCGCTGCTGGACCTGGTAATGGTTATTGGCACATGGCGTCCTCCCGTTGCCACAACTATTCCCCATGGCCATAGCACACAATTTGTCGCCAGAGCACGATTTATAAATGAGGGTTAGTGACCTGCGAGACGGGCATATGATTAAGTATGTCATTAAACTAACTCTAGAGACGGATCGCACTGATATTGTGAGAGCCGCCGAGTGTTTTAAGCATGTGCTCGAACAGGTACATGTTGCTACTCGAGAAAATGACACAGTGATGTCTTTTCATGTGTCAAAGGCAGATTGTGATAACTCATTTTGAGCTTGTTATGTCTATGACTACAGCACATGAGGTTCAGTTATAGTCATTTTCACCAGGTCACGGTGGTGGCTTTGTACACACAGGCCAATGTCTGCAACATGTTTCAAATGTGGATTCTAAACCTGAAATGCATTTATTTCACATTCAGTGCACATACATGAACATGTGCAACAATCCAGAACTGTTTGTGCCAGTCCCAGGAAAAATAAAGATAATTCCTTCTTGCCACCAATGTATGACCCAGGTGTTTGTTTTTCAATCCTATATAGTCCTAAGGCTTGGGATGGTCATGGCACTGATCTGTGACCTCTTGTGAGCTCCACAGTGTATAGCAAAACATTGCAGGTTGAATTTCGCCTGACAAAATATCACAAGTGATATTTAGTCTGGAGACCACCAATTTATTTTCTCGTAGGAGAGGTGTGGGTTATACGATCGTCCATAGCCGTTTATTGGGCGCTACGAATGTCTATCATATGCGTCTGCACGTAGCCACAGCCAATTGTATCATCGTACCCAATGATGTATGACGTTCCCACTGTAAAATTTCGAGCTAAACTATTTAGAACACGGTCTAAAGCTTGATCAAAAGACGGCGTTGCATCTGCTGCTGTCATGTTGGATCCGTAAATAAACTCTTTCCTTTTTTTATCCGTGCGTCATCATCTTGTCATTCCCTCCTCATTCTATGATTGGTCCCCAAATCCATGTGAAGATTTCGGCCATGGTCCCCAGGCTACTGTCCAGTTCGAAATGATTCGAGCGCACACAGCAGCATGGGTATTCCCAGGCTCAGTTGAATTAGTAAATCATAAAGAATATTATTATTTTGGCTTGTGCAGTATCTTTTGCAAACATACAGTATCACATGTCTGTACGAAAACTCTTTGTACATTAAACCTGCTAACCTTAGTTTAGAGTAGAGGTCTGCTGATATGGGTTTTCCTAGGGCTGATGCTGATTTTTGGGATGCCGATTTGCACGGCTGATCTCTTTGGCCAAGATGTTCCAAAATGGCTTGTGTATGATGCTTCTAAACTGTAAAATGTGTTGGTTGTGAACTGTGACAGCAGGGGTTGATTCATTCAAGACATTCCTGCTTGGTCGATACTTCGGCAGATTCCAAAATAAAAACTCTAATCTCTATCTCTTATGGTTCTGAAATTATAAGCAAATGTCTGCAACATTAAATATATAAACTTGTGTCCGATTTTCAGTTCCCCTGAGGCCTAGGAAGTTGTGGGATGGTTCATTTTAAACCAATTTAAAAACAGGAAGTCTCTATCACTTTCAGTTCCGGAGATATCAGCCTTTTATCGGCAGTGGATCGCCTATATTGTAAAATATCCAAATATTGTCCGCTCGACATTTAATTTAGACCTCAACAAGCAAGTTCTGTAAGACATGTGACTCTTTCAATAGTTAAGCAATTCATATTTCACTCCTCTGTCAAATGGTAATATTCCTGAATATCAAGTCAATCATTAATCGCAATAGCAAAACTTGTCAGAAAGATTGCAATTAGATGCTGTTTTTTCTCCAAACATTATCTAACCTTAATTTGCGATGAGTATTTTGTGAACAAATACACATAATTGTTCAAAATCTCCCGTGTAATATGTTTTGGAGAAAATGCAATTCATTAGTTCCAGTTTCATTTCCTAAACATCATCTTGTGTGTCTTGTTTCGCGCTGAGAGGGTTTAACTCTCCTGTCCCTCTGTTAATTGGAGACAGGCGAGTGTGCCAGCTCTGCACTTAGTCTCACGGCTTGTTCATGCCCTTCACTCATAATGCTCTGCCACTCTCGTCCTCTGAGTAAGACGTGCGAAATGGTGTCCAACCTACTTCCACACGCACATTTCAAATAGGTTACATTTAATGCATTTATGAAATACTTTACATTCCATTTGGCCATGGCTTTCTCGTCAGTGCTGGAGTGTGTTTGTGCTCACACAAGGAATACAAGAAACCAAGGACATGCATGGCACATTTTGACAGGTTATGCCAGCTGGTTGGATGCCAGGTACCAAGAATGGGCCAAACCCAATCCCTAAGAAAAGCTGCAGACAGCCAACAGAATGTAATGTTTTTATAGGAATTCTTGAAAACAGCCTCAGTATTTTTAGTAACAGGACGGATCTTTCACTATGTGTTTGGACACGGACAAGAAGAGGATCTAGTCCAAGCAATATTGCTGAGGTGATTACGATTCTCCTCCCATCACATATGAGCGTAACAGCTTCACAAATTCTCTGTGAAAGGTTATCCCCATAAGAAAACATGAATGTAAATTTGTCTAAATGTATTCATTCATTGATCTCTACTGCATATTCCTATTAAGAGGTTGTGGGGATACAACCCAGCTACACATTAAAATGCCAGGAAAATGCTAGTTAGCTGTAAGGCTGATGCAGAGACATACACTGACATGTATTCACTGGGGTAAGTTCAGTACAACAGTTCACTTATGCATGTATTCCTATGGATAGTGGAAGCAAGCAGAGGTTTCCCCAGGAGAACTCACAGTAACACATGCATTCTTTTTTTTTTTTTTTTTTTTTTTGTATACTTTATTGTCCCCGTAGGGAAATTCGTCCTCTGCATTTAACCCATCCTTCGATGCCGCTGGGGCAACCCGTAAGGAGCAGTGGTCGACGGCAGTGCCGCGCCCGGGGACCCATCTCCATGATGTAGAGCCAGGCTGATGGTCAGAATCACCTGGCTGGAGGATTCACCTATTGCACATGTTTTTAGTGGTAGGGGAAACCGGAGTACCCGGAGGAAACCTACGCAGTGCATTATGCACTGCATGCAGTGCATAATGCATATAATGGTAGGTCCAAGCTATAGCATTGTAGTTGGGGAAACTCACCACACTCAGTCATTATGAGGCTGAAAAGTATTAGATACCAACACTCGCTTGTCCACAACTGAATAAATAAAGACTTATTATTCAACTCTATGGTTCATAGGCCACTCCCCGTCGAAATCCGAAGCCAACCAAAAAGCATTAAAATATACAAATAACTAGAATTTATTTCAACAAGTAGTCCTTTAATTAATTGCGCTTTTGTCTGACCCTTTGACCAGACAAAGCTCTCGGCAATTCCACCGAGAACCAAGTTGGGAACCATTGCTATAAGCAAATGTCAACAGGAGGCCATGAACATTGTCGCTAATATCGGCTGTGACTCAAAATAAATCAGTTTTCAGCATAATGTATATTATGTATGTAACACGTTTTGTTGTTTTTTTACCAATAAAATCATATCTAAAGAAAATAATGCTGGTATTCTCTCTCTCTCTGTAGTGTTTACAGGATAAAATGTTTTGCTTTAAAGTTCAATGATGATAATGATCTAAACTTACACTTGTTTTCTCTATAGGGCATTTCTAACTGTCGCGTCTTTCATTGTTTCCCTGACTACGCCAGCATAAACAGGTACAGTACATGCTAATACTACAGCACGGATCCACCAGAGAGCCAACTCAAATACTGTCCCTGTCCCACACACTAATGGTCGCACAGTAAAAACAGTGGCATGACCTTTTTAGAGCATTTTCATTGACGCTTCTTTTAAAAGTCAGCCAGCTTGTTAAACCGGATACTTGTCATTGCCACAATATAGTCTCCAGAGACACAGTGAAGAGAGGAGAGAGTTTGAAACTTTACAAAGCGAGGTCACTAACTGTATGGGCTTTTACAGTATGTTGTACTTTTAGCAGTAAATGTGACGTAATATGTTGTAATACGCTTTCTGACAATGACCTATCAGATTAATTATAACCATAATTTCTGTGCAGCTCTCGACCTCTTCATTAAAAGGGCATTCTGAACCCTTTACAAAAAAACAACAACATTCAGCTTGGTAAATCGGACACAACCTCCCAGGGCACAGCTGAGAGACGGCTCCTGAAGCAGCAGCGGCGGCGTACAGTTAAAAAATAACGAAGAGATTTACAAGACGCCGGTTATGACATGTCGTGGTGGGATGATGAGTCGTTAAAGTAATACAAGCTGGTAAAGTCTGTCAACTCTCACAGCTCGCACGCGCGGGGCTACATATTGCACCGGGATGCCATCACCCTGAATCATAAGCTCGGTCCGCCCAGGCACCAGACTTTTTCGCTCGTTGCAATCTGCCACATGTGAGGAGAGGGGAAGACGCTCCACACTCTGCCACATTAGATAGGGGGGGGGGGCCGACCGGCGATGAACGCACATGAGTCACGGCTTGTTTTCTATGAGAGCGCAAAGCCCCACAGACCACGGCTGTCTTTTTGTGTTACCCGGGCAAGGTTGACACGTATAAGAAAATTACAGCTCGGGGCGGTTCAGTTCAGGGGTGATCAGAGATGGGTTGTAAGTTTCATCATAACATTCTTCTCGCCTTTGACTTGAGTGATTTTATTTGGGAGGGACTCTTCACATGTCTACAGCCACTTTATACTGGTTTCGATTGTTTTGGGTATTGTGTGGAGGCTATCAGGCACTATCTATCTATCTATCTATCTATCTATCTATCTATCTATCTATCTATCTATCTATCTATCTATCTATCTATCTATCTATCTATCTATTCACTAAACGTGCTCATCAATCAAAAAATATTTCCTCATTGGGTCAATACATACTTTATGGTAATTGAGTGCATTTGTTGCAGTTGGCTCCCCTCCCCTGACCCAATCCCAATATTAAAACGGTCGTAACTTACCATTGAGCTGGTTGTAGACCACATCCTCCAGCCTCTCCAGCCTCTGCAGAATGGACTGCCTGTCTACCAAGTTGGAAACTTTGCCATTTCTCCCCCGTAGCCTCTGGTCGGTCAGCCTCCCCAGCTGGATCAGCTCCTCGGATCGGTCCTGAATCCTGCAGTAGACCGAGAACAAGATAATCCCAACGAAGACTAAAATATTCACTGTCAGCAAAGTTTTGATTTTGCGTGCCACAGCCATGGAAGGAGCAGATCGTTTGGCCCGAACGCAGTCAAGCCAAGCAGCTGTCCGAGTGCGGTGGCCTGCCTTGCCACCGTAAACTCTGGGAAGGGGAAGCTTGTGTGTGTGTGTGTGTGTGTGTGTGTGTGTGTGTGTGTGTGTGTGTGTGTGTTTGTTTTTTTCTTCTTCTTCTTCTTCTTCTTCTTGTCTCCAGAGAAGGTCAACCTCGTGGATGACTCGCCCAGCACCGCGGACAGCTCCCGGTGACTGCGCTTAAATTCAACACGGGGCAACCCAGGCGTCACATGGGAAGTTCAAGGTGGAGAGGGGAAGGTTGTGCCACGGCGCTAAACGAGGCTTTACGTGCGGCGGAGAGAGGGGGGGAGCTTCAAACACTCTCTAAAGCCAATCCGCGCTACATATCACAATGGGGAGATGACGCCAGGAAACGGCTTCATCTTTTCAGGCTTGATAAAACGTCAACCCCGGTGTGCCCCTGTATCCGTGTTGAGGGGAGACACGATGGCACGGGAGCATCGCCTCCAGCCGCTGAGGCATTTCTGGGATTCGCAAAAGCTCGCGTCGGTGTCGGTCTCTGCGAAGACAGTCAGCTTATGTCGGTTCACAAACAAGTCGCTGTTATTGCCCGTCTCTCTCTTTCCTCTTCCAACAGTCTCTCTCTCGCACTCTCTGTGTCTTGTCTGCCCCTCTCTCTGACGTTGCGTTCATCCGCGTTTCCTCAGCGCATTGTCATATTCCCCCTTTTTTCCGACGGCGCGCTGGAGCAGATTTGCCCTCGAAACGCAGAGAAATGATGCCGATGCTGGGTGTCCGTGAGCGATATGCCGCCGCCTCCTCCCTCTCCTCTCCTCTCCTCCTCCCAGCCTCTCTCTAGCTCGCAGCAGCGGCAGACTCTATCTCTCCCGCTCTCCGCTGCGTCCTGACGTTTACCGCCTCGATCATGAATATTCACGGGGCTTTACCATCGGGATCAAATAAACAACGGCAAAGGCACACGCGGAAAGGACGGGCAGTTCCGCTCGACCGGGCAGCTTTTTACGCGCGCACATCGGCAAGTGAACTGTGACGGCGCCGCTAACAGATTATTATTTTTTTTATGCGCGCGGGTTAACGCTTTCCGTCTCACCTCTGATGTCACAGCCCCGGGGCTAAATGTAACTTTGCATATAGGCTGTTTTTTTTGTTTTTTTTTGCGCCCGTGTTATGTAATTACGGCGCCGCACGCATGGTCAGCTTGTTCATAATCTTCATTTCTCCAATCTTATGCTTGGCCACACTATCTGCTCCATTATGTCGGGATGAACAAACATGCCAGAGACGCACTGAATTACTTCACTTAAGATAAACACACTAATAAAGGCCTAAATACACAAGTTTACAGACTGATGCAAACCTTTAGCTATAGGATAGGCTAATGTGGAAAATGCCTACACTTTTAGAGATGGAAGTTAGGAGTTTAGAACCAACATATCTTGTAAACCAAACAGCAAGACATTATTTTTGGGTAACCTATACAGTAGCCTACCGGTTCAAAGTTGTTGTTTTTTCTTTTTCTGTAGGCTATTGTTTTTTCTTAAAGGTGCATTATGCAACTTTTTATGCAAGATCAAAACGTTGATATTTGTGAGTATTTGACCTTGTAGTGAGCCAGTATGAGTGGTCGGCATGGCGCCTTTACTTTAAATCACGGTGGTCTACAATGCTCCAGGCTCAATTGTCTTGTTGGTTTTCTGGTAAGAGTGTCAGCAGTGAAGTCCTTACAATCAATTGATCCTGGAGTGTTGTAGTCCAGCTGATGGAATGTGACGGTGCCATGCTGACCAGCCATGGCTCACTACCTACACACAAAAAATATACTTTTTTTTTCATATATAAAGTTACGTAATGCACCTTTAAAGACTATTTATACATTGCAGATTCATGAATGAACACATATCTGAAAAAGTAGATTCATTTTCTCAATGGGCTTCACAATATACTGTAGCACCCAGAAATGGTTTTCACTTCACTGTTGAAGGAGTCAAGTGCATGACGACCTTATTAAATGAAGCTCATTGGGAAAATGCCAAATAAAAAAGGGTGGCATTTTTTGAGGTATTATTTGAGCTTTTGTTTCAGTGACCTGGGCAAAATACGGCCCGCGGGCCGGATGTGGCCCGAGATGATTCAGTCCGGACCACGGCTTACAGGGCATAAATTCATAAGTATGTCCAAAAAAAAAAAGCAGGTCTCTAGCCCATTCCTGTACAGAGTTATGATTTTTTTAAATAAATTACCAGCATGCTCACTCCAGCCACTAGGGGGCAGCTTAAATAAAAATTAAACACAAGAATTCCACAGCAGAGGGCATTGACATCTATTATAGAAAACGCTATCTCAATGGCCGCCGCCTGGGCGCCGCCATGTTTATTTCCCATACCGACTTTGAAGCTAAGCAGGGAAGTGCCTGGTTAGAACTGGGATGGGAGACCGTTCCTCGGATGCTAAGCAGGGAAGGGCCTGGTTAGGACTGGGATGGGAGACCGTTTGGGAACACCAGGAAGCCTGGCGACAGTACTGAGTGTGTGCGTGGTTGGTGGTGCTGCTGTCCGAGGACAACCCGCTGTCACAAAAACGCGAGTGCACGAGATCTGACTGCCGTGCGTGTGCGCGCATCCAAACAGGGCGATGTGTGTGTGCGCGCGTGTGTGTGTGTTCGTGTGTGTGTGTATGTATGTGTGCGCGCGCATCCAAACAGGGCGATGTGTGCGTGTGTGTGCGTACGTGTGTATGTGTGCGCGTGCGCATCCAAACAGGGCGATGTGTGCGTGTGTGGGCGTGTGTGTATGTGTGTGCGTGCGTGCCCAAAACCTGCTCAAACACGAGCCTCTAATCAAACGCGCTGCTCCGACTGATTTATCCTCCGTGTGAGTAAAAGCGAAAATGACACTACAACTTAACGAGCGCATGGCCTGCACTGCGTTGTTTTTTTCCGTTTTTTTTTCTTTGCTGCTGTACCATTTGTTTTCTATTTTGCTTTCACGTATTGTGAGCCCAGAGGTACATTTTATTCTACAGCAGCTTTGAACGCATTGCCCATTTTATTGTAAGGTTATAAATACTGTCTAATAACGATCATTAGGCTATTTCTGTTCAAAACCTTCTCTTTATTTTTTTTCTTGTACACTACCGTGATGGACCAAACCACGGGTCCTGCACCGTGACCCAAACCGTTAAAGCTGAACCCCTAATATTTATCCATAATTATTCCACTGTCTCTTGAATCCTGTTCCCCGAGTTCAGCGAAAATATTGTCGTAGTTTATAAGAAAGGAGTACAGGTGCATCCAATTGCAGTTTGTTTGAAATTGTTTTTTGCCTTCATTCTTTTACTCATTTGTAGTGGCCATAGTTTTTGGAATGGGTTGGGAACCACTGGTCTACAGCTGAACTGTGTGACGGGTTGGACATTTCTTTGTAATCACTCACAATCTCAGAATATCAAATGTGGAGACTAGCGAGGCCCGGCCAAAGGCCGGGTCTCAGCTAGTACTGAAAGATCAGGATATAAACAACACATTGTAGTCAAGTGGGAAATGGACAGTCTGCCCCTTGGCAGCTGTGGCTACAATAGTAGCTTACTACCATGAAGTGTGGAGTGAATGAATATTGACTACAATGTAGCAGAGACTTGTGACACAGGCTTGTAAAGTGCAATAAGTGTGAGCAGTTTTATGAGGCAACAGTCCTGCCAGGCTCATTATTATTCATTTATTGCAAAAAAAAAAAAAAAACCTCAATAGTTAATAGTGAGGAATTATTAGAGTTTATAATTCCTCAATTTCCAACAAACTCTGTTTGAAGGAAGCACTGAGGTGATGAACGAGGATAAAAAGTTGAATAACCTTAATAATGATTCACACACATGCACGTCCTTGGCTTGATATGGCTAAATATTCACGGAAAATAATAGTCCTACTAAATAACGGTAGGTATCAGCTATTCAAAATACACAGAATTAGTTTGAGTTATTGTTGGTGCGGCCCTCCGACTCATTTCAGGCTTCTCATGTGGCCCCATATGGAAATTAATTGCCCACCCTGGTTTAACCTCTTAACACCCGTCTCAACCGAGCAAATTTTTCTCCAGTTTGGCTTTACCCAAATTTAAAAGCTTCTTGAACAAAGTGTCAAAATTGCGACAAAAAAGAGGATGAAAATACAACAAATAGTGACAACGACGCAACAAAAACACAATTAAAAAAGCGATAAATACTGTATATGTCCTAAAAGCAAGGGGAAAAAACAATGAAGAAAGCAACAAACAATTACAAAAAACAGACAAATATACCTGAAAACAAGACAAAAAATAGAAAAAAGGTCAAATAAATTAGCCTTTGATCGACTAGCTGCTGAATACATCATCATACTTTTAGCAGCTTCATTATTTTATTATTATAGAATGTGCCCGGAATCCCAGAAAGATTAGTGGTTTTGACGACACAAGCTCCTTGCCACTGCAATGCCTCACCCAAGGTCTTCTCTCAAGATCTCAATCTTGCTCATTAGCCTAGAGTCCTTGTTTTGGATTGATGCAGTACCCACAGGAAATTCATTCATTCAGATACAAGGAGAACATGCAAATTCCAGTCCAAAATAGCGCAGGAACGGGACCTTTTTGCCGTGACGTGAGTGCCACAACCAGTCGGCCACCACTAAACCATTTTTCATGCAGTGAGGTTTCAAGGTTTTGATTCAAGACCTTAGACCATGGTAATCCAAAATCTGATCACAGGGCACTTCATTTCTGTGATTTATCATTCCAACTTTACACTTTACACTATCATTCCACTACAGCAAACAACATTTTATCATAGGTTTTTATATTCAACTTTTATTTTTAAACATAAAAGGCTCCCTATATTAAAACAAAACAAAACAACAATAATCCCCTGCAGTTCATCTTTGTCTATCATACATCAAAAGAGGACACAGATATTTTAAATTCCCCTTTATATCTAGCGCAGCCTCCAGCTGCTGCCCACCATCACACACCACTTTTCTGTTCCCAATGAATTATAGCTCCAGAAAATCGTGTGTAAAAAGATCGTGCAGTGTTCTCCCACTTGATTAGAACAACCAAGACGTCACTGCGCTCTCTCATCTCTCTCCACAAGATGAAAATTTTATAATCTTGGCGTGTGTTTAGAGCCTTGCCAGACGCAGCACGAAACAGTTAAACCTTTATGGACCGCACAGCCGTAAGGACACATACAGGGACACTCGGTCTCCTTGAACACCTCGTCATCATATTTCTCTTCAAAACCGCCAGGAGCTTGGATTGTACTTTTGATGATGACCGGTAATAACGCACAATCACACAAGCTCCCCCGTATTCTTTTCTCGCTTCGCATGAAATCTCTTCTGCCCATGTCTGGCTCAGTTCGCACTGTCTAATTAAGCGTATTATTCTGCACATGTGTCCTATTACAAAGGAGCTGATTGGATTCGAGGTGTGCCGAGTATAGCGTAAAGAGAGAGTGCTAGAGCGATGACTTAGCAGGCAATCGGTTTATACCAACCTTAGTAACATGACACCCACGCTAAACACAGAGCTGTCATTTTGAACCTTTTAGAGTCATAAGATTAAAAAAAAAGAATAAAATAAACAACCAATAAAAGTCCAAAGTCTCAAGGCCGGTTGTCATTATAGTCTGGACAGTACACCCTTTGTTGTAATCCCTGGCCTGTCAAGTGCAAGGCTACGATAGTTGAGATGGTGATTGTTTTCCTTTGGAGTTTCAAAACATATAATTTGTATATCCAAATCCTATCCACATGCTCTTGAGGAAAATGCTCGAAACAGACACCTATGATTTGCCCCCTTTGTGCCCTCCATAACTCCCTGTGATGTCCTCCAGCCTGTTCGGAGCATTAGGCAAACCCCAGCCGTCCCTGGCACAAACCTGTTTTAACCATATTAACCTGGGACTCTGCCAGCTGCCCCCCGGCTCCTCAATCAGTGCAGCCACATAAGGAGCTCCAGCACATTCGGGGCAGCTGCAGAGACGAGCGCCGCGCATACTGATACAGGACACTGGGGATATTATGCAGCTACAGTAAGACTCCTTTCACTAATTGTCAAATGCTGTACCTTTGCACTTTGGAGCACTGTGGGAATTATAATGGCATTAGCTGCGAAATTGTATGCAAAGGCAGTATTCAGTGTAGTAACTCTGATGAGGCCATTCTTTAATCACTTCCAAGACCCGGAACAACAGTAATTCCAGTGGCGATATTTCACTATAGACAAAGGAATCTCTAGTGTCGGCTCAAAACTGAGTTGTGCTGTTACTCCCCCATTTACAGTTGTGCAAATACGTTTACACACCCTGGTAGGTTTCTTGATTTTTTTGTGCCATTTCTCAACAAATATGACTGAAAACACAAACACCTTTTTTCACTCATGGTCAGTGATGTTGTCAAGCAATTTATTGTGGAAAAAAATGTGTCTACACTTTTAAAATCACCATAACAATAGAAAATACAAAAATGACCCAGATGAAAGGTTTACGCACCCCAGTGATTTTGGCTTGAAACATGCACACAACTTGAAACAAAAGGATTTGAATGGCTGCTAAAGGTAACCATCCTTACCTGTGATCTTATTCCTTGCAATCAGTGTGTGATTATAAGGGTTAGGGTTTTGCATCTTCCATCCAGAGCTGCGCTGACGTTTCCTGTTTCTGAGTCATGGGGGAAGCAAAAGAATTGTCATAGGATCTACGAGTTACGAGATTTACAGATACGAGATATCCAAGGTACTGACAAAGCCGATGTATAGGAAAACCCTCAAATTACTTCTGCTGAAATTCAGGACTCCCTCAAAAAAGTTTCCAGAGGCACAATAAGGATGCACTTGAAGAAAAATGGGCGACAAGGCCGAGTTGCCAGAAGAAAGCCATTACTACGCAAATGCCACAAAGCATCTCACTTACAATATGCCAAACAGCACAAAGACAAGCCTCAACATTTCTGGAACAAAATCATTTGGAGTGATGAGACCGAAATTTAAACCACAACCATAAACGTTACGTTTCGAGAGGAGTCAACAAGGCCTATGATGAAAAGTGTACCATTCACACTGTGAGATATGGAGGTGGTTCGCTGATGCTTTGGGGATGTGCGTGTTACCAAGGTACTGGAAACATGGTTAAAATTGATGGCAGGATGAATGCAGCAGCTTATCAAAAAAATACTGGAGGAGAATTTGCACTCATCAGCCTGAAAGCTGCGCATGGGTCGCACTTGGATGTTCCAACAAGACAATGATCCAAACACAAGGCCAATTCGACCTGCCACTGGTTCCAGCAGAATAAACTGAAGTGGCCATCTCAGTCTCCTGACCTCAATGTCATTGAACCACTGTGGGGAGAGCTCAAACGCACTGTTCATGCAAGACAGCCCAGGAATGTACAGAAACTGGAGGCTTTTTGCCAAGAAGAATGGGCCGCTCTATCACTAGGTTAAATACAGAACGACAGAAGACTCCAAGCTGTCATTGATGCATTTTTTTCTTTTTTACAATAAATGGCTTCACAACATCACTGACCATGTGACAACGTTTTTGTGTTTTCATTCATATGCTTTGAGAAATGGCCCAAAAAATCCACCTGGGTGTGTAAAGTTATTGGCACAACTGTACAGGTGAGTTGTGTGAAGTGTTTTGCCAAAGAATGTAAAAAAAAAAAATCAACTAAGCTTAACTAACTTAAAAAGCGCTACAGCACTGTTTAAGTCCGAGTTTTCAGGGTGACTTTTGTAAATGGTGTCATCCTGTGTTTGGCTGTATTAAATGCCACCGTCTTGTTTGTCTGGGCTTTGTTCTGATGAAATGTCACATAGCCATTCACTTGTCAGTGTTTTAGAGATAAACCACAGCTCCTTCGTCTTTATTAGCTTCAATTGACCTTTTCTCCTTTAATCCCAGCCGCTACCCGTGGACAGATAGGCCCCATGTTGTCTACAGTGAATCGAAAAGACATTGGTGACGGTCTTTCGTCAAACAAAATGTGTCATACACGGCTACAAACCTTTACACATGCGGCTTCTGTCTCGAAAGATATCTGGAAAACTTAAATGCCAGCATACATAACATACAGCCAACCTGAAACTAGCGCAGAGATCAAAATAATAAAGAAGTTTATCATTACTGTCACTATTAAATCACTCCCCTATGTCAATGTCAATTGTTAAAATAAACTAGATCATTCAAAACATCCATTTACAAGATTTTGTGAAAATGCAGTATGGTTGAGCTCTGAATCCAAAGCTTTGCTCAGTCAACAAACACACACTTATTCAAAAGCTTCTCTACATTTGTCTTAAAAGGCAAAGAGTCACTTCAGTTTGACCGTATCTCTGTACCCTTGCAGTTTATCGCGCAGGCTTGACAAAAATAGGGTTAACGTTGTCTGCTCTGAGGAACAAACCCATAACCTCCTTTATAACAGACAGAGGCACTACAATCTGGTTAAAAAAATATAACGATGAGCGAATATCTCTTGGAAAACTAAATTCACTCGTGTCGGTATAAAAGAGCTGACACGCTGTAACCTTGTGCTAGTCAATCATCATGACAAGTCAAGGACAAAGCTCATTGTTTTGCAGCAGAAGAAGAATGGCTGCTGAAGTGCTGATTTAAGCAAAACCTGTGATAAAGGTAGTCATTTGCTGCGCCCATCTCACTAACAATTTATCTGCGTAATGGGTTTAGCGGCGCATTGCCTTTATCTAAAAAACAACAACACAGTCCTTAATTATAAAACCAAACCAACCATTTCTTCTATCAGCATCACTGTATTATTTGTCACCTTGAAGCAGCAAAAACCTTTGTCGTATTTTTGAAACATTGCAGCTGGTACCACTTTCAGATCTGCCTACAATGTCTACACATCTGTCAGCATTTTGAAAACATATGTGCTGAAAATGTTAGCTCTTCATTTAGAGCAAAAAGACAGGCAAAGTGCATCTGTAAGAGGGATTTGACACATCAGTTGTTTTGCCGAGTCGGTCATCAAACTCCTGCTCACAATGTAGAAAGCCTTTGGGGAGCAGCATGGAACGGGCTGGCGAGTTACTGGCTGCCGAGACCACTGTTTTAGATCCAGTCACACATGAGAACTTGCAAATCTGCCAATTCTTGTCTTCTACCACTAGAAAGTTAAAGCAGTACTAATTAACTCGTGCCCCTAGAGGCCATAAGCGCCACTGCAGGTGTCGTTGCATGTTACAGTTTTGAACTTAACTTTTAACCCTGACAGTAAATACTACGCTGACAGAAAAGACAAAGGGAGAGAGGGATTTTGTACATTGTGCCACAGCTCAATGACACAATGGTGATAATAAACTTGACTGTAAATACTGGTAAAGTGGTGCAAGCTAGCAGTTAGCTTTGCCCGTTAGTCTGTTAGCTCCTTCGTCGTGTATTGGTGGCTCCAACCTGGTGCAGGAAAGCTGCAATTGTGGTTTTCTGGCCAGAGGGACAACGAAATGGATATATTAAAGGGGCTAGATGCAAGTTAGCCATTTTATACTCACTACTGCCACCTCTGGCCAAATGTGTAACTGCGCCTTCTATATTAAGCACGTGCATGACGGCAATTCGGACCCGAAGTGACACCTTTCTGAGTGACAGTGCAGGATTTTAGAGGCAGTTGTGGTGAACAGGTCTGGGCTCATTCTACACATTAGGACATGGATGGAACATGTAGGGGGAGGAAAATACAGAATTTTAACATTTTTAAACTCCCTATAGTCCCTTTAAAGTTACTTAGTACTGCTTTCAACTAATCAATTAATTTGTGGTGCTACAAGATTTCTCTTACAATAATAACACAGATGATCAACACCTTTTATACTTTTACTGCAATGCTGGGCTGGCCCTGGGCATAGGCGACCCACAGGTGACCCTAGGCTACAACATTGCAGATTTTTGGATGATAACTTTGGAACAGAAAGTGATAGAGGCTTGTGTTCTTTTGTGTTGACAACAAGACTGTCAACATATTTTTCAAGCTTTCAATTGACCACCTCCCTGGTCCTTCTACGCCTCTGGGGAGCTAAAAAAAAACCAAAAAAAGGAAATGTAGGTGAGTTGGTCTTCAATCAATCACAAGTCATGAGAGTGATACACATAACAACCAATCAGCAAAACCCTGAAATCCAAAAGTTGCCCTAATAGGCCCTGCTGCCATGGCTCAATCTCTCCAATTTTCTAAACACTGTCAAATAGGTGCATGATTCAGAGGTGTTGGAGACTCGGCCCCTCATCTTCTGATTAGGAAAGAAAAATCGATTCACCATCACTTGTCTACCACTGCCCTACGGCGACAGAAAATGCGTAAAACATGCCTCTGTTGCTTCAGTGATTTCGGCACACTATTGTTGGCTGCTAGTTCAAGTTGTGTTTTATTCGCAGGAGGCCAACAGCAACAAGCAAAGAGGACGTGTGCAGACAAGATGCTTTAAGACAAGATCAATGCCAACACGTAACATAAAACTACTTTACTTTCGTCTTTTGTGGCAGCCACTCCATGTTGGTTCAGTCCAGTGTCAGCCAGAGGCAAAACATGCCAACAGAATACAAAATCCTCCGTAATTGAATTAATAAAAGACTTTGTGGTTCCTTTGCACATTTGCATTCAGTTTGGCCCATTCAGCGGGGATGCTAACAAAACAAGCAGAAATTAAAAACATCCCATCTATTTACTCTGAGCGTGTCTATTATTAAGGAGGAAATGCTCAAGTCATTTATATTCAACAACAGACACGAGAATGCCATGAGCAACATAACTTAGTGTAATGGATACACACTCACACAGGATACAAGTCGCATGTTTACAGATATATGTCTATACGTTCAATGTTGTTTTTCATTTATTGTAAGCCACAATTATCACAGTGAATTTTAATAGTAAAATTTCAATGTGCTAATCAGGACATGTCAAATCACAATAAACAGAAAATGTTGCCTGATCACAATTTATATTAAGGGTACATGAAATCATGTATGATTTTCATTAATTAATTGATGAAGTCATTAATACATCATGACTCATCAGGAATTAACATGACACCATGTCCTTTCATAGATGACTTCATGCATAAATTGAACAACTAACTATGGTAAGGAATTCACATGAAAATCATGTTAATTCATCAAATTCAAAAACTTTTTTACGAGAACATTAATTAAACATAATTACAAAGTTCATGCCTGAAAATCATGACCTATTGTTTAAAGGGACTATACACGGCTTAAACATGTTAAATATAAGAATTTTCCTCCCCCTTCATGTTCCAGCAATGTCCTGATTTGTAGAATGAGCTCAGACCTGTTCACCACAACTGCCTCTAAAATCCTGCACGGTCACTCAAAAAGTTGTTTCTTCGGGTCCGAAGTGCCGTTATGCACAAAGTTGTGTATGTGTATGTTTTAAATTTTACAGAATACAACAGTCATGGGCTTGACACACGGGAGTCGACAAACGACAGCAACAGGCGAAACTCATCGCCTCCGAAGTGAAAACCAACACAGGGGACACGACCAAACTGCAGCGGCTAACGTAAGCGACACACATCGCGCTGTGTTCCAGCATGGATCACAAGTTTAAATACAGATTTGTTGAGCAATGAACATTGACAGTTTTTAGTTACATAGTCTGCAGATGATGGAACATGTAATCAATGATGATTGTTTTAAACCGGGAAAACATTGAATTTGAAGATGATTTAGTTGTATAATAAGTAGAGACTAATGTTGGGGAATTTATAGAAGTCTTACCCTCGTTAGCGTTAGTTAGTCAATTAAACCCCTGCTGAATGTAGTATAGGCGACAGCGACAAAAGTTTCTCAACTTTCTTGTATCACATGTGCACGTCTATGTGAACGAGTGCAAAATGTAACATGCATGAATGTCGCCTGTTGCATAGCAGGAGGACAATGAACCTAAGCTCCATTGGAAATGAATTGAAGAGGAGCGACGTCGCCTCCCGTGTGTTGAGCCCATTACTGCAGCAATGAACTCATCATTAGCTAAACCTTATTTCATTCATGAATTCATAATCATTGTGTCCCTTAAACTATAGTGATGTCTATATGATTTTCACTTTTAAAACACCATTCTGGGCACCATTCAAGAAATGGGCGATAATATTTCATAGCTATCTAATGGTTATACATTTCAATGCAACTGTGAGTAGTATATTTAAAAGGTACTTATGATCTTTTCTGACAATCCCCGGTATTGCTCCTAATAATGTTGCTATGGGGCTCAGTGGGATATCTTGTTTGAGCATCAAAAACTTCTTCCCAAAACTATTTAAATGGAGGCCATTGCCAAAATATGTGATTCGCACTGCTGTGTGTGTCATCTGGCAGTTTCCGTGCCACTTCAGTTTTCCACTCTGAGAAACTAGTCGCTCACTGATGGCTTCAGTGTCTGTTCGGCTGCCTCATCTAACTTCATACATTATCACTCTGACCCTGAGGCCAACGCTGGCCCCAGTTCTGTCTGCTTGAAGTTATCTCATTCACATTCACGTCTCCCCACTGCGCTGCCGTGAAGCTGTTGATTTGCCTAATGCCTTTAACTAAATTACAATAATAACCCTGTGGACTGTACATGTGCGCTGTAGCCCGGGGCAGATTTTACAGGCTTCCGGATTTTGAGTACAACCTGCATGAGGGCAGCGGCACTGTGATGGTGCTGGGCCACTTTGGGCCTTGTTAAAACGCAATGTGCTTTCTACTTGACCTTGTCAGACCACAGGCTGTACCCATAATGCATCATTTGCTGGCGTATGTAATCACAAATGCAAAATAGCTGTTTCGTAAGTGGAGACACAAAACTTGACCTTGTTAATGAGACAAAGACAGAGGATCTCTCCATAGATACGGTTTTCATCAGTGTGGTCATGTCAGAGTGGATTGGCCTTGCGCTGATTCGTAGGAAGTACAGTCGCCTTTACAATGTTGCTTGCATTAACAAAGCTCGATTGTTAGGGAAGGTAACACTTTGACCAGCCATGCAGGCAGTGCATGCTTTTCTCTTTTGCGATGACCCTTACCCTATATCTACCGAAAGCTTTGTTTTGCTGAAACGGATCCAGGAAATTGATTGCTGAATCACAGAGAAAATCACTACAGGCTGAAAGAAGCCCCAAAAGGCACAAGCTAAAAGTAAAGCGGAATGGACGGATTTAATCTGAAGCTGATCAACAATAGACATTGATTACCTGTTTAAACACTGATATACAGATTACTATAGTGAGCAAACACTTTTCAGACCGCTGCCACACATATTGGGCAGTTTTTAAACCTTACACTTTCTCATGCTGATTAAAGTGAAGCTTAGAAGTGGCAACACAACCAGCCGTAATGATGACAACAGAAGTTAACAGCTATAATAGTTTGTGTTCATGTGACAACACATCATTCTAAAGACCCATAGATTAATACTGATGAGGAGGAACCATTTGGCCTGGTTTAGTTACTATTTTTGTAATTATTTGGGCTATCCTCAAGCAGCAGAAGTTTAAAAGTTGACTGTAATTAATTGTTCGACCTACAATTTCTCACATTTCTGCCTAGATTGGTCATAAAATATGGTCTGATCTTTATTTAAATCATAAGAATGAATAAACAGTGTAAGTGATCCCTTGTATTAAATAGCTGGCTGATCCTTCTTTTGCAGGAATAACTGCTTTCCTGTAGTTGCAGATTAGACGCTCACAACGATCAGGATGAATGTTGGACCATTCCTCTTTACAAAACTGCTGCAGTTCAGTGAGATTCAGGTGGTGTACTTACTTATTCCACGCTTTCTTGTGAATGTTTACATGTTATGGCCAATAAAAATATGATAAAATGTAAACTTCTTTAATTAATTGTTCCACTACTTCTTATTTGTTTTTGTCAGGTGAAAAGAATAATTTTGACATTTTTTGTTTGGGAAAGGCCCACCAATTTGACATACTAAACGTGTGTGGATTTCCTGCATAGCGATTTCTCCCAGCCCTCCCTCTGAGACAACAGATTGAATGTAACAGAACATTATTAAAAAAATAAATGAATAAATAAGTAGATTTAAAAAAAAAAAAAAAAAAAAGGAAATGGTGCAGCTTTTCCTCCAACTGTGCATGGCCTTTTACTAAGATGTAAGTGGGGCAGATTTCCTATAGATGTCTAGTTCAGAGACAACCAACAAGCTCTGATGTCCTGCAATCAGATCAAACCTACTTTCCAGGTCAGAGCATCGACATTCATCCGAGGAGAGTTTTTCAAAGTCAAACGCTTGAGCGGAACTGTAGGTTGAAGAACTGTCCCGAACATTGGGTCAGGCGGTACGCACATCAAATATCAAAATGTCAGAATGAATGATTGAATTTATCTAAGAGCACATAAGGCCTGCTCCTCCTGTGTGTTTGTATTAATGTAACTGCCGCGCTTGAGACGCCTCCAAATGTTTCCTGATTTATGGCAAAAGCAATTACGTCTCGCCGGTGCAGCGGTGGCTGATGGGCGAATCAGTGCAGGTAATTAGAAAGAATAATGAAACGAGTCGCCCAGGGAATGAATCCGTGCATCAAAAAATCTAATCAAAGATAAATGGACTATCCATATTACCTAGTCATTATGCCGGAAAGATTATTGTTTTAAATCCCAGTGTGCTGCGGGTATGGAGTTCCTCTCAGACAGAAGCCATTACTTTGCTGACACCTCCGACTTGTTCGCAGACTGATTGATATTCAAGGCTTCGTGAGCAGTTTATGTTTTCAATTTCTGCGAGAGACAATGGATGGGGTCTTTTCATACGCACAAAAAACGGCTATTGATGGATCCCCTGAAGAATACGAAAACATTATTAAAATGCAGCAGTAAAAGTTTACCTTGTGGCGGTGCTTTTGTTATGGCCTCGTGCAGTGATGAAAGCTCGCCACATTTCTGTATAGTTTCGCTGCAGCTTTGCGCTTTAATTGTTGCTATTGTCACATCCGTGCACTTCTCTTCCTTAGAAATTATTTGGAAAAAAAAAATATGTTGACAATAACTGTGATCGTTGGACAAAAACAGCGCTGCTCAAAGCAAACATTCCCAAGTTAGGTGTCAGCAGGCTCTATACAAGCTACTTTGAGTTTTATTTGTTAGCGTAGTATTAGTTTTATACATTGCCTGGCCAAAATAAACTATTGCCTGGCCTTTTTCATCTTTTTCAAAGATGTGTAGTCTGGGAGCGTGTGTGATCTGAGCAATTTCCCTTTGGGCATAATTGACAGACAGGATCAACCGTTCCAACTTCCAACGCTTTTTCTTGTTCCGCTTTTAGAGATTTTATATTTTCCAAATTATTTAAAACAGACCCAAGAGCAGAAGAAAGCTATCAGTTTTTTTTCTATCAGTCGCCATGCACACCATCTTTAATGTTTTGGAAGAGCTTCCTTCTCTTGGTGCCATGAACTCTCAGTGAGTGAGTGGACCAATAGTGGAAAAAATCTGGAACTGATTGACTGTGAGCAACTGTCCAGACGGTTCTTCTTTTGAACAGAAAGGAGGAGTGCCTGGCTGGTCAGGCAAAATAAACGCTGTAATATTTCAACCTAGATAGACTCATTAACAAACGCAGTGCTTTAAAAGATTTATTGGCATCAATATTTTGCTGATCAGACCCCGGCAGTAGACATCGATAGACAGATTATAGTTAGAATAGATGGGTAGGTTAGACTTAGGGATGTCTTCTCCTGGAGCCTGGACACTGGTGGAGGTATGGGAGACGGGTAAATCAGGGAGGTGGGTTGCAGCACAGCTGGGAAGCTGACGAGCCATGAACGCTGGAGCTTAAATGCAGGACTGCGGTCGATGATTGGCTGCGATGAAGGTGTGGCTCTGCATTGATAGGCTTAGGAGGAGGTGTGACTCTTGCAGACGCGGTCATTAGCTGGAGGTGGGTGATTCCAGGCTGAATGTGCGCTTGGGCTTCATTTCTGTAGCTCATACATCACCAGTCGCTGTGGCAATGTTTCAGTAAGCTTCTGCAAGGTCACAAGATCCAGAGTTTCTTTAATTGATGATGGGAGAGTGTGACCACTGCGCAAAGCCTTCTCCAGCACATCCCAAAGATTCTCAATGGACTTGAGATCTGGACTCTGTGGTGACCGATAACATAAAAATGTCTCATGCGGTTGATTCTCTATGTTTTGGTATTTTCCTGCTACAAAGAAACACCAGTACGTAAATCAATGCTTGAATCTATTGATTGAATGTAATGCAGTGTTGCGTCAACTAAAATGCTGGATGTGCCCTGAAATGTTCCACGCCATGAATATTCAATACCTTTTGTGTCAGTTGTCATAGCTCTTACTCAGTAGCAGCCACCCCAACCAAGGGAAGAATTTCAGTATCTGTGTGTGGATGTAAGCGATCGCGAATTGCATACTAAGGTACAAAAACAGAAATTTAAGGCCCTGATTTTTTACTTGTACTGTACTGTAAAATTATTATTACTGTCATAAATCAAACCCCTCCTAGATTGCATACATGACTTTCTAAATCGGAACCAAAATAAAACAGAATGAGTCATGGCTAATTTGGTTGTTAAAATGGACCCCGTTCTTAAATTTGACCTACATATTTCTGATGTTGTCAAGTCTAGTTTCTTTCACCTAAGACAGCTTGCATGAGTCAAACCTATTCTGCCCCGACATCATTTTGAAAGTGTGATTCATGCCTTTGTGATAGCTCCACTGGACTATTGTAATGGCCTTTATGCCGGTTGGAGTGAAACATTTTCACGACTTTCACGACGGCAGCTCATTCAGGACGCTGCAGCTCAGCTTTAAACAGGAAAATGTAAACATGAAAAATCACCAATTTAAGCTACACGTCATTGACAGCCAGTGCGTCATAGAGTTGAATAAAAAAAAGTAAAAAAAAAATAAAAAAAACGCATCAAAAAAGTGGCTTAAAAAAAGATGAGAACACAACAAAAACGCTTCACCAAAATACAAAAAATGTACAGAGTCGCTGTTTCTCAAAGTGGCAAAGTAGAAGCAATTGATTCTGTCCACTTTAGTGTCCAAAGAGAGTGGGCAGCCAGCTCTCTAATCATCATCAGACTCACAGCAGCAATCACCGGACTCTGCTCGAAAACAAAACAAGCCACGCACAGCAAGTCTCCCCCAAGCACTGAGCAACACGGCACAAGTGCACACATATTTATTCTGTACTGATGAACTGAATATACAACAATGGTTCATGAAGATTATTATGAATTCAGAGGATATAATATTGAATATTGCTTAGTTTGAACAAAAAAAGAGCATGGGTCAAGATTTATTTTATTTTGTTTTGTAGTTGACTATTCAGGGTGAGCTTTATTACCACTTCTAATGCATGTGAAGTACATATAGAGAATTTAAATTGGTCTAAAATGCACAACAAAGATAAGAGTATAGAGGTAATATAGAGGTCAGAGACAGAAGACATTATATTCATTTAAATGTTAAATATTGTGTTATTATCCAATCATGGCGGCCAGTACACACAGGCTGCAACTTCCCTCTCTCTTGGTACAGGCTGCTGTTTTTGTTGTTGTTGCAGTTTTCTACTACTACTGTTGTGGTTCCTGTGTTCCAGATTGTTTGTGTATGTCTTTGCCATGTTTTTGTCGGGCTTGGCTGATTTTCTTTACTGCAGGAAGTCCATAATGGTCCTGAAGAAAGCAGCGTTTTAGAAGTAAACAAACAGCTAGCTTATGAGCTAAAGACATTTGAGACCAACAAATTTCTTCTTTTGAAGCACTGAAGAGGCACCAAGCGGATGCGTTACAAGAGGAGCTACAGGAAGCAAGGAGTGGACTAACGAGGAGAAGATGGGGAAAGACTGTTGTGGAGTGGAGGGAGCTGCGCAGGAGGAAGTGGTAGGAGGAGGTGGGTGAGCTGACCAGTGTAGGACACCACGCTCGGAACACACTGCACCGTTTCAGAGGAGCACTGAAGGCAGCCAGGTTTCCTCCGGGTGCTGCGGTTTCCCTGACCTCCAACAAACATGCTGGTCAGATTGACCCACTGTGGCCTCAGTCGGCTCAGTTGCCGCAGCTCAGGACCAATGGCCGCTGGCTGTTCTGCTTTTTGGCCACAACACTAGAGGCCGCCATTGCTGTAGTACCTCCATATCGCCACTGGTCCCACATTGAAAAGCATTAGACTTTAGACACGTTAAAAACAACTTGAAAGCCTGGTCCCAATTTTTTGGGAACTATCTAGCGCTAGATATTCCTCCTGTGACAACGCTGGGTTAGTTACAATTAAGGGGACCTGGCTAGTTTTCATAAGAAGAATTTTTGAAGTCTCGTACTTAATGAGGGTCGGACTGTCAACATTGGAGCTGTGCGAGCTACACGTCACGCAAGGGCCGAGTCTACAGTGAAAATCCCGCCCTTATGTCCTTTTTAGGAACATGCTTCGTCAAAGCTGGGGAGGGGGAGTCTGTAAATCAGCCATGATTTCCCCCACGAGCGTGGTCATTATGGTAAACGGGGAGGAGTGAGGAGAAGCTGTCCATTTATATATACAGTCTATGCTCAGGACTAACACCTGAACACAATTTTGTGGTACTGTTGTACAATGGCAAATAAACAACTTACTTAAAATAAGAAAGCACTACAGTGGGTTATTATGAGTGCATTCATTCCCTCACCACTGCTACTTTTGCTGCCCTGAGGCGAACAGAAACAAGGCTGCCAATCTGTGCCAATGTCTTCTCTCCAGAGCTACTGGATCCCTGCACTCAGCACTGCACCACACTGTTGTTTAAAACATTGGTGAGCGAAGGCAGTTGCATGGATTTTCCCTTTCCATTTATTTCTAGTTGGCTTTTGATTCAACACTGTTGAGACTTACTGGATGTGCGTGTTTTCTCTTTTAACAACAAGCACAACGACGGTATGCTCTAGTCAGAGCCAACCTTTCCGTTGTGCGATGACCACATGAGTTACAGCGTCCTCTCTCTCTCAAAGGGGAGTCGATGGTCACACTTACCTTGGCCAAAGAGTTCAACACTGAGTTAAAATTCCACCCTATGTTCCTTTGTATTTTTGTTCAGAAATATACAAATTCCCCTTGATTCTCCTCGTGATAAACAGTGGATTTCTGGTCTGGAAAAAAAGCCATTTCCTGAGTGACACTCCTTAAACTGTGGAAAGCCGCCCGGCCTCTGTGTCACACAAACATCCCCACAGCCTGTGCTCCATCCAACTGAACAAAGTCTCCACTGGCAGCCAGATCAAAGTGTGCAGATGGGCCGACAGGAACAACACGCAGGCTATTGTGGAGCTACCGTCGAGCCCTGACAAAACAGGGAGAAAATAAGAAAAGAAAATCTACCCTGGGCTCAAAAATTTGCAATCTGCTTTGGACAAAGGCACGGTGCTTTTAAAATCCCACGCTGCTGCCTTGCGGCAATCAAAAATGTCAGAAAAAAAAAAAAAGCACTACAGGATAAGTGGGTTTGATATTCCTTAGATGCAATATGTGATCAGAAGAATACTTTTATATTTGCATTCAAAACTGTGGCTTGAAAGATAAAAGGAAATTACATTATGTATGAAAAAGAGAAATGTATAGGTTTAATATAAGCCACTATAATTGTGCTGCCTCAACTTGATCAGTTTTGTTTGGTTTTTTCTGAGTTCATATAGAGAATTAATTGATTTTTTTTAAATACTTCCAGACTCAGAAAGAAAAATTAACAGCAGTGGTCCGTTATTTCTTCGTAGAGCGTTTTATTGCATGCAATAACAGACCGTGCATGTTCTTCAACTCTACAAAGAGGTAAGGTAAGAGAGAGCTGGGAGCATGACATCAAAGGAAGTGCACATCTGATCCGTGACGCCGCAGCCCCCGTGTGTGTGATTGTAATTAAAGATAGAGGTGAGTCTCCGAGAGGGAATAATTATGGACCATACCATAGCAGAGCGTCTCGGCGGAGGTGGGGGGTGGATGTCGGCTCGGAAAGGTGTTGAGGTGGGTGGGAGGTGTGGAAGCCCATTCATCAGGGGTCACAGAGAAATCCAGGTCACCTTTCCTCTCTGTAATTAAAATCATATAATTCACACCAAAATATTGTTCCTCTTCTGTAATCACTTTTTCTGGGTGATTGTTTATTGCCCTAGTGCTATGTCACAGTTGGCATTGCATGTATGAAGACGTTACTTCCTCAGGTCATATTTTCACAGATTATGCCACTCCTATACTATATATAACTTCTACCCACTGATTGGCTCATCCACCAGTGAGCAGGAGGAGTCAGGACACACACGTAAATACATACAAATAATCAATGGTACATCAATAAACCATAGCAACCTATTAGATGCTGTCTGTTGACAAGGTTCATTTGAATACTGTATTATAAAAATAATTAAGATAAAATAAAATGTGTGATTTGCACATGAGGCTATTCACTGTTGACTGTAGTAGTTTTGCACCTGATGATGTGTATATATTTTTGCTGCTTGAACAGATGGCATTACAACAACTCAATGGCCTATACTGTATAACATTTATTGGTAAAACCTTATTTTACACTACCCTTTTCCATTGTACCCAACTAAATTTAGGGACAATGTAATGTGCTATGTATATGTGTGATAACTAAGTACATAAGTACCTACACAGCACATACACAATGGAATAATGTGTATTAGTACTTTGGAGGTACAAAATAAGATATAAGACCCCTAGGGTTAGGGCTTAAGGTTAGGGTGAGAGTTTGGGTCTGATGTCTTATTACATTATGTACCACCAAAATACTATGCACATTGTTACATAGCACATTACATTGTACTTAATGTGGCAGGTACAATGTATCAAGGGTAGTGTAAAACAAAGTGTTCCCATTTTATCAGACAAGGGCAGGTGCAGTATAATAAAATTGTTAACATGGAAATGTTTAGTTTTGTACAGTAGACTGATATAAAGGGCCAGATCTTGTGCCTGGCGCACGGGGGTGGCACGGGGGTGAGACTAGATGCAAGTTGGTCATTTTATAATAATAATAATAATAATAATAATAATAATAATAATAATAATAATAATAATGCATTAGTCTTATATAGCGTTTTTCCAGACGCTCAAAGTCGCTTTACAATTTGGTGCATTATTCATTCACTCCATACTCGGTGATGATGAGCGAGGCAACCAGTCTGCGCACATCAGCCACCACCACCAACCACTCACACACTCACTACATTTGCCAGGCTTCCTGGTGTTCCCAATCGGTCTCCCATCCAAACCTAACCAGGCCCTTCCCTGCTTAGCTTCCGAGGTCTGACGGGATCGGGCCTAGCAAAGGCCTAGCAAAGGCGGTATGGTATGGTTTTTAGACACAAGATCGGCTCAAAGTGTCAATTCTAAATTAGATTGTTTTTTGATTCTTTGGATAAATTATAAAATGTTAAATGTAATGCAATCAAAAGCGGTCTCATGCATCCACAAACAATCAATACCAGGTATAATGCTTTGTAAATTTGGCTGTGAGACAAGTGTGCTAAGCAAATCTAAGGCAAACTATCAGCCTGGCTTTCTCCTCTTAATGTTAGAATAAAGGTAAATGCGCTGTCCCATTTGTGAGATGTGAAGTATCTGGTTTTCCATTTCTTAAAGTGCCAACAAAGCTATGTATTTATCAAAAGATCCCATGTGCATGGCACAGGGACAATTCTTACTGGAATTGCAGAAGAGAAACAGGCACACAGAGAGAAAACCTAATTTCATATCTCTGTGACTTGGGTTTCAGATGGTTGTGTTTGCAGCATAACAAGATAGTGGTCCATGGCAGTACGACTGTAATGAGAAGAGAGACAGATCGTGATCCATGACGGTAACAAGGGAGCTGCCGGACCAAGACCTCATTCATCAAGGAGCTTCCTGTGGGGATCAGAGTGGATTATAGCTTTTCAGACAAATAAATTTAAGACTCTGGGAATTACATAAACACAAAATGAAATATGAAATCCCAGACCACTGCAGCTTTAGTCAGAAGGGGGTAGTAGTCATTTAGGAAGTCGTGTTATGAAAGCATTGTACTTTTTACTTTGACTTGAGTGATAATATTTTCTAAGCACTCTTTTGGCTACATCTTTCAAAGTTAATACACATCAAGCGCACACACTTCATTTTGACTTATGAAAGACAAAACTGTAATTCTCGTACCTTTTCTTCTGAATTGCAACAACTTCCCAATACAACAAGAGTCGACAGTTCGCACCTCACACACATTTTGTATTAAATGTTAAATAAAGCCCAGGGTCAAACATTTCATGGATGTTTAAGGACGTCATGATATTGCTGAAACAGTACACTTAACACATCCCTTATTTTTTTTATTTTGTACAATATCAGAATAGTCACAATATCTTTGTCAGATTATTTCAATACTAAATAGCACACCAACTACTTTTCTACTTACTTATACTTTTAGCAGAGTATAAGTATATTTCTCATTTCTCTTTCTTGAGTAAGAAAAAGACTCAACTCTACCCACCTCAGCCTTTAATCCACCGCCACATTAATGACTCTACAACAAAGCTTCCAGTTTTTCCTGACGACATTTAAACTTGAAAAAAGACAGCCAACAAAAGCTCCGGTGAGTAATCTATCCTACGACACACAAGTAAAAAATTGCAGTCCATTTGTGAAAAGAGCCCACACCAACACATTTGGGGAAACTAAAGGCAAAAAAAAAAGAAAAGATAATCCCTTTCTTTTCACAGGAGAAAAAGAAAGAGGATCTTATTGTCGCTGTGTCACAAAACCATGTTTGAACGACTGATCTTTTTACTGCCCCACCGGCGTCTATTTTTGGCGGAAGGCTAAGAAAGTCAATTGAAAGTTAATTTCTTGTGCTTGATTAATGGGCACTGGAGGAGGCGCTCTAATCTGTGCACTCTCCCCATTCACAGCTGATTATTCCCCCCTCTGCCCTTCTTTCTTGTGACATTATGGTTATCTTCTCACCGGGCTCCTTCCACAATATACAGTAGTAGAGCAACTGGTCTGAATGGAAAATATAGAATTGGATGAGTGAAGAAGAATACCACAAATGCAGCAGAAATAGGCACATTGTTGTTTCCCTCTTGTGGTATTTTTCTGTTGCAAAATATACCATTACTTTTTCAAGTGGACACGAGTAGTGAAGTGGTTTCTGTTGAGTAATCTCTTTGTAAACACTGTCTGGTTAACATCACTGGCATTATTGGCCCTTTCTATTAACTCTAATGCAGAGTTTAATTGCATATTGGTTTGAAAGCAGAACCCGAAGCAGAGCACACGGATATGAATGATCTCATAAGCTTAATAAAATTGCTTTCTCCTTTTGTTACACTCATTCTGGAAGTTCTCTGCTGCAGCTATCAACATTAAAGGAAATGTTTATAGCTTTACAGAGTCAGTTTGCTTGAGTTGCTGCCCGATCTGTCTGGTCATTTTGTGCATAAAGGGGATATTAAAATCTCATCTACAGATTGTTTTCATATTAAATAACATCATTGTCTGTGTTTCAATGCTCACAGACCTGAATGAAATTCTATTCTGCACAATAAGGAAGCACGACCACATTAGCAACATTACTGCAACAGGATGAACTGGAACTGTTTTGAAAAACTACTCAGCCTTACGTATTTGGCTGTTTTGCTTGACTGAGTGAGACAATGTGTAGAATATGCAATAAATATCCAATAAAAAGATCAAATCAAAACCAATGACCAAGGGAACATAACCAAGTCAGCTAAGATAGCAATAAAGGAAACACAAATGCTTCTTGAAATGCGTCTTTGCTTAAAAGAATAGAGACGCAATAAGGATAATTAAGTTAAATATTATAATATGCCCGTTAAATAAAGCTTTAACGGTAGTTTCTTCAGCGCTCTCTTCTGATAATGATCGATGTAGTTATTTTCTTATAGTTACAAAACAAACATAATTCAATCATGGCAAGGCATGTTTATTTATACTGCATATTTCGTACACAAGGCAACTCAGTCATCATAAATTCTGCATTGACGAACTTGTTAAAGTGTTAAAGTGAAATAGTAAATGGTCACATTCATTGTCACGATATACTTATCACGATATAACATTTTTGGGCTTGATATTTATCGTCTGTACATTTCTTAGTATTTCCCCCTATTTTTTCTTTGTAAAACTTTAATTTCTAACTGAAGCAACTTGAGTTACATTATATTTTATGTGTATTGCAGCTTGTGTGGTATTTTAGGCTATGATGATGCACTTCTAGAACAAAGGTTTACGCCTCAGAGTTGACAGTATCGAGTCAATAATATCGTTTATCGCGATACTTTCCTGCCTCAAAATATCGAACTTCAAATGTATTATCGTGACAAGCCTATACATTCATATAACAGTTTTAGGCACTCAAAGTGATTTACAAGCTCTTACTCATTCTCACAAACACCAGTGTCAGACACTGGAGGGAAGGTAGGTGAAGTGTCTAGCCCAAGGACACAAACTTTTTGCACCTGCAGGATGCGAATCGCCGACCCTCCAATCACAAGTCAACCATAGTGCAAGTAGAAGTGTTACACAGCAGAACACGCAACGACACTGCTACTTAGAATATCAATTGAATGATGATTTTTATATTTTAAAATTGCTTATCTTTGCTTAGCTCGATAACAATGCAGCTGCTACTCGGCCTTTCAGACAACCTGCCTGGAAGTTCACTGCTATGTTCCCACTACCTGAATCGGCCCGGGTAAGTTAACCAATCCCGAGTCAACCATGAGAGACAGCTTTTTTTTTCTTGGCAAGGATCTAGTGTACACTCTACCCTACAACCTATGGCAATAAAAATGACTATCTACCCCCAGCATCCCAAAATCTTTGCGTGCTACAGAAATCTAATGCGCTTATGCCACCAGACCACACAATGTACAATGTATGACGCTTAATGAACCTAAGCAATGAGCAAACAACTATGTATCACCCCCATTTGGTTGTGGATGGCTCTTAAAACTTCTACTACTGTGCATATGTGTTTTTCCTTCCAGCTGGCTGCTCCCCTAATATCATTACTCTCTTATTTCATTGGGCAGTGTAGCTATGTAGACTTGCCACAATAGCCAAACTTGTCATCTTTTCCTGAGCCTCTTTTGGACACCATATATACACACGCCGTACTGTATATTTGCCAGCAGCTAAGATGCACCTCCCACACAAGTTTTTCTTTGGCGCTTGCGTTAGAATGATCTGAGCTGTTTCTAAGAAAAAAAAAAAAAAGGGAAAAAAAAAAGTCAAATCAGTATGGTGCGTGGACATCTAGTGACAGCCTATAATCCAATCACAGCGCCCACTCAAAAGAGGGGGGGGGGGAAAGAAAATCTCCTCCTCACGATGGCATTATGACTTTGAATAGCAATAAATATGTGGACGGAGCTGTTGAGAAAACTGTGAGGCCTCGCCAAGCTTAAACCACAGATATGATGTGCATGAAATGGTGCCAGATTTATCAGGCAAGGTTTGATGAGCACCTGCCTACTACTGGTGGAAACAATGTTATATACAGTATAAGCCCATGGTGTAGCATTAGCACCAATTTTCAGTATATACAGCATCAAGATGACAAGCCGTGACCCAAATTAAAAACAATTTCCTTAACACAATTGTTGAATGAAGTATTCATGATATGGCTGACAATCACCATTAATCTACAGTTATCTAAGGCCATAGGACCGGCCAACTCAAAGCATAGATACAGACGGCATCTCGCCATAGAGGGGGGAGTGGCTTTACCGAGGGGGAAAACAGAATCTTTTGGGAAACACAATTTTCCACTCTTTTTAGCCATTTTCTGGTGGAATATGAACTTATTTATCACACATGAATAAAGTCAAGTCTACATCAGGTCCACAGCAGATTGTTCAGTAGAAGCAAAAAACGGTCGTTGCTAGCGCTAGCATGTAGCATGATGCTAACATAAAGCATCATGTTAGCATTCTCCGTTATTAATGTAATTGGGCTGTTGAACCACTTAAAACTATATGAATAATTCTGCATTTGTTAAAGTGATAGTCTGGAAGTCTAAATGTATTACAAATGTTATAAAATGTGCAATGTCGACCACCTGCTTATGCATTTTGATGTAAAGTAAGTAAATTAGTAAGTAAGTAATAATATATATACTATTTTTTGTAAAGTCCCTTCTTCCCAGATCTCAGCAACTAATCAGAGACAAGTATCCTCCTGCGTCAACCAATGAGACGAGGTTCTCCTGTGAACCAGCCAGTCAGGTCTAATTAGGAGGAAGGGGGAGGAGCTTGATTGTTTACTTTTGAAAATACTGTTCCCGTTTTCCTCATTTTGGAAACTAAGAAGGACTTTCTGGTTAAAGAGGGGAGGAATTTGATCGTTTACTTTCGAATTTCACTCAATTTTTTTCCTCGCTTTGTATTCTTACAGACTATCACTTTAAAGTAGTTGAGTAGTTGAATAATTGGAGAACGTTAAGATTTTTCTCTTCTTTCTTTTCCCCTTTAACTGTCTCAAACATGACCATGGGCAATTCCAGAGATGTTGGATTTTGTTATTGTAAAATTGAAAACCAAAGCAAACAACAACAACAACAAAAAGACTTAATAACTTCTACGTCATGTAAGAGTAACATCATCCATCACCATTTTCCATCCACTTTCTCAGACCAGGAACAAGAGCTTAAGTTTTGGAAACACTTTGACCCTGCCTAACTTTGGTGCTCCAGGCAAGATTAAGCTTTTGCGCCCCAATTACAAAAAACAAACAAAAATTACACAAACAATAAAAGAAAAACTCTCATAATTCACTTAAGATATGAGTTATGTACTGGCAGCATTTATACAGACAGACATGCACGTTTTATTTTTCATAGACTTTACAAAATGTACAAATTTTCACTGCGGTGTTACGCAGCTCCCCAGAGATGTAAAAGGGAGGACTTGTTTGAAATCTTGAAATCTCTAGTTTCCAACACAAAAGACAAGTCTCTATCACTTATCTTTCCAAAGTTATGCCCAAAAGTCGGCGATGTTATAGATGGCGGTACAGGTTGCCTATGCCCATGGCCCATGCCCTTGACACAGCTGTAACTATAGCCATCACAACTGGTGTTGAACAAAGGCTGAAGACAGTGCTAAGCAATAATACTATGACAATAAAGGAGAAATGCAATGACTTGGTGCCAGAAAATCTGTTCAAGTAATTTACTTGGGATAGAAAAAGAATTGACCTACATAGAGAAGATGGTGTGGGCTTTTGGCTATCATTGCATTACATGAGAAACATGAAAAAACTTTAAAGCTGTTGCAGCTTTAAAGTGAATCGTTTTGATGTCCTTTTGAGTAGTATTTGTAGATTAGCCCATTTTGTCTTTGGCGTTTGTCCTCGGCAGACCCTGAATGTCACAGAGGTTTGGACCACTGTCGCTGCCCTCTCAAGCTGATTGAGTAAAGCTTATTATCTGCAGCCGTCACAATGAATCCATTTCATCAGGCCACAGTGCTCTGTATCAACTGTCCACATTCATCTCATACAATTGAATTTCAGCCAGCCTCTTTATGCCCGACAGCATTCATGTGGCCACAGTCTCTCTTAAGCAGATTAGCTGCTCCTCAGACCTGTGGTGTCTTTCCTGCTGTGGATGGACTTGATTAACTGGCTCTGGAGTAAACAACCACTTCACTGTGACCTTTAGAGGCACATTCCCATCCAAAAGACCGCTGCTATCCTCCAGTCAACCCACTGATAAACATGGCAAATTAAGATGCTTTATTATGCCCCAGGGAAATCATTTCTTTGACGTTTGACCCATTCTCCAATGCCAGGGTGGACCACCCCATTCCAAGGAGAGTTGCACTTCGAGATCCTTCTCCAGAGCCAACTGGAGAAGGACCTGGCACGTTCATTAAAGTCTGGAGTACCAGATGAAGGATGACTGTGCATATTGGTTCAATGTAAACATCGAGAGAAGCTATAAAGATTTTATTGAACTACATATCACTGTGAAATTTGATCGACTGCATAAGCCACTGCCACACTTAGTCAAATTGTGGAGGCTACAGTACAGCAGGGTCCATTCTGGATAATGTAAATGGTTGCAATGCATTTTTATTAAACATTTTTGAAAGAAAAAACTTAATCAAGTTACTTGATTCAAAATATCAACCCTCATCTTGTTAAGTGGCTGTATTATTATTATTATTTTTGTCAAATCTCATACGTATCTGCACTTTTCAACCGCACATAGTTGTTTTTTTAGTTTCAATTGTGCAGAGTTGCTTTCTTAACGCTTTACCTGGAAAGTGGTGCTTAAGGGCAGTGAACTAAGTACGGTAACTTTGTTAACAGTTTTTTTTTTTTTACGACTTAAAGGGGCTAGATGCAAGTTAGCCATTTTATACTCACTACTGCCACCTCAGGTCACATGTGTAACTGCAGTTTCTATATTAAGCTCGTGCATGACGGCAATTCGGACCCGAAGTAAAACTTTTTGAGTGACAGTGCAGGATTTTAGAGGCAGTTGTGGTGAAGAGGTCTGGGCTCTACACATTAGGACATTGCTGGAACATGTAGGGGGAGGAACCTATGTAATTTTAACATTTTTAAACTCTGTATAGTCCCTTTAAAGCAGGGATGTCCAAACTTTTTTCATGGGGGGCCGCATACTGAAGCAAACTCGGGGTGAAGGGCCATAGTTCGGTGGTTAGTGCCACGAAACCTTGGACTAGCAGAGGTTTAAATTGTGCCCCACACCTTTATTTATGCTTAAAACCTTCATGCCAGCTCTGTCTCACAATAAAATATTAGTTGTTAGGTTAGAATTGTGTAGAATTATTACATTTCAAATAAAAAGGAGAATCTCTGAAGATGTGTACCGATTCAGTGACAAGGCTGGGGGCCACCAAATATTGGTCTGAGGGCCGCATTTGGCCCCTGGGCCGCACTTTGGACCCCCCTGCTTTAAAGGCAAGGAACCAAATATGGTAACTTTGTTCACATTGATTTTCTGTATGATAATGATTTTTTTTTTTTTTTTAATGTTAATACATAACTAAACTTGTGCTATGTCCCCCAATAACACTCTTAAGATGAAATTATTCATTACAAAGTATTTCAGTGAGTGCCCTATAAAGGGTTAAGGCTGCTGTATGAGTCTTAATGGCACTCTTACCATATTCTCCTGATTCAAAATGTGGCTGTATCGAGGATTGTGCCACTCCATCCATCACCTTTTCTTTAATGAACTCGGGGCGTTGGACACTGACAGGATGGCACATGCGTAATTCGATTAGTGTTATTATATTACACACATTTTAAGGAGATGAAGGTGTGTCCTTGGCCTGTGGTGTGCTATCAATTTGCGGTGTTGTTTTAATAGCTTCATAAACAGATAAGTATTGATCCCTGAATACCACTATATAAATATGACTAGAGTCGCCCTTCACCAGTCCTGGGGGTGTTGCTGAAAGGTTGCTTTTCTAAAGTGGTTTCTAAAATGGATTGGAAATTTGTCAAATTTCACTCTTCAAAATGTGGTGTCTGGTATAGCTCTTGCATGAATGCTATCTATGGAAGAAAGTAAGTCACAACAGAAAATCCTTGGTCTTTCCATACAGCAGGGCATTAGGACTGCAGGGTGCCAGATTTGTAAAGTAATCAAAGGTATAAAAGAACCGCAGCACTATCAACTGGAGATTTTATCATTAATATGTAACAGTAAAGCGAATGGTGGGGCGCAATGCCAATGTTGCTCTGCTCGGAAATCTTTCAAAGTGTGTCTTAGAAATGCTTTTGTTCACATGCCTACACACACAAGAAAATGACAAAAATAGCAACAGAGAAGAGACGGATATTTATGAAGCCCTGAACGCTGCCAATAGCATGTTGTAATGCTATTCTTTTAATCTTGCGCGTTGCTCGGAGGAAGTGTCATCTCTTCCGTTGCGGGAGTCTAGAAGCTAAATGCTCTTTACCCAACCAAACAGATGAAGTATTGGGTGTGAATGGCTAATGAAAACAGGAGTCCTTGATAGCGTCTGAACAAATGCCCCTGCTGGGTTTGTTAATGAGTTTAACTTGAGTGCTCAGCCATTTTCCTGCCCGGCGTACATATTAATTTCATGCAAATGGATTTATACCGCGGAGACCACTGCGGATATAGGGATACAACATGCACATATGGTACCAACAAGACAGACAAAACTGGGGCATGCTTATTAGCTGTCTATAGGAGTGATTCCCATATATGCTGGGTGCGGTTACAGCCTAGGATGGTGATATGCATTTTGAGCTCCAATATGTCATGGTGCTCCAAATGGCATGGCTACAAAGTAAACACATACCATAAATGACTTCTCTCACCAAATTGATGTACTATCTTTTACTGTAGCCCCGATGTGTGCCTATCTCTCTTGTAAAGCCTATAAGCCGCGCACTGGCCTTAAGGAAGGATCGATAATGCAGTCGCAGTGTGGATCTATACATTGGCTCTAGATTGGTTTGCTTTGCGGGTTTAGCTGGATAAGAGCTGTGGACTAATGGTACTATGCTGCTAAATATTACAGGGGTAGACTGAGATAAAGATCATAAGCCCTGCAGTGCAGATTGAACCCAGGAGGGGGTGTGTCAAGTCAGCACACTGTGGGGTTAATCGGAACACACCCATAGGTGGGAGGCTGAGCAGGAGAACACACAGCATCAGCAACTAGGAAGAAAACACGCCACTGTAAATGCCATTGATCCAGATGGAGCAAGCATAGCAGCTCTAACCTGAGCATGAAACTGCGGATAATGGAGTGAGTAATTAACAGTTTGTTTTATTAAAGGTCAGACTGAGAGGTGTTGTTTAACATTATTTACAACAGACATGGACTGCATTCAAATTAGTATTTACATCACAATATAGGACTTCGTGGGAAAAGGCGTATGCAAAAAGACTACCTTCCATTACAAACAACCTAAAATCACTTTCCACAAAAAAATCCACGGCTCAACCCAGATAGAAAAACGCTACTCAAACTCGGCAGGGCAAGTTGATTTGTAGAGCACAATTTGAACACAAAGTATTTCAAAGTACATCACTGCACGTACACAGGTAAATAAAAATGTACAATTATTTGCTAATTGCAGTGTGACTTTTTATTTGCCCATGATTTAACTAAAGACATTTCAGAATCTCTTTCTCAGTGGACTCCTTGCCTCAAGGAGGAACCCTATTGTGTGTGCTACAAGTGATGGGGAAACCAGACCACCCACAAGAAGCCTATGCAGATATTAAATGTATATATATATATATATTTCCACCCCCTACATGCTCCAACAATGTCCTAATGCCACATTAAATCATGCCTGCGGTCAAGGCAGCTTAAATTAAAATAATTTCACATGTGTCCAGCAGAGGGAACTGACAAAATAAGAGATCAGGATATAAACAGCATATTATAGCCATGTGGTAAATGATCAGTCTGCCCCAGGGCGGCTGTGGCTACAATAGTAACTTACTGCCATCGAGTGAATGAATAATGACTTTATGTAGCACTTTGAGCAACGTGTGACACAGGCTGGTAAAGCGCATTAAGTGCAAGCCGTTATTTATGAGGCCACGGTCCTTTACAATATATGCGGCCCGCTGTGGGGGCTGAATTTCGGCCCTCGGCCTAAACGACTTCGACACCCCTGCCTTAATGCGCAGAATGAGCTCAGACCTATTGACCACAACTGCCGCTAAAATCCTGCACTGTCACTCAAAAAGTTGTTACTTTGGGTCCGAAATACTGTCATGCATGAGCTTAATGTAGAAACTGTTGTTACGCGTAACGAGAGCAGGCAAACTCCACACATAATGGCACATAAACTCCACATTTTTTGCTGAAAAGATGAGAGCGCCGCTAACCACTATCACTGTGCCGCTCTTGGTAGTGAGCAGTAATCTAGTCAGTGAGCTGATTGAAAGAATAACGTTTCATATTTCCATTGTCCAAGTTTTCATATTAACTAATAAAAAGTTCTTATTTGCTTTTCAGACCAGGACCACTGTGAATGTTCATGCTAATAAGCGGCATACTGTAAACATGCACTAATTGGAAATACCTATTTGTTTCTTTCCAAAGGAGAAAACAGAATAGCTAAGTAGACAAAATAAAATCAACCTTTCCAATTTGGTGAAGAGGCATTCGACAGACCTTCACGACTAATGAGCCTCTCCTTGTGTAGTTTCAGTTAACAGCAAAGGACACTAATAAAGAGGACACTTGTCTAATTATTACAGTTTCTATAGTTTAAGCTGCATTGAGAGATCATCCTATATGGCCAGAGAAGAGCTGTGCTTAACTACAACGTCTTATAATTGATTTGTTTATAAATTCTTATCAATGCTTGTGCTTTGGGTGACTTGTGTGACAGCGTTATACAAATTAACCTCTATTGATGCACTTACACTTTTAATCCATAGTATATTTTCATCATCCAAAAGCCACTGTTCTCCAGATTGGCTTTAAACCCCTATTGGTCATTAGCTGCACCCTTGTTTCAGGACAAAACGTACCCCTCCATCCCACTGTGTTGATGTGGAGAAATGTGCACCCCCACCACCCCCGCCGCCTCAACCCCTTCCCATAAGCGCCATGGCAGGATTAATGGCACCGCCCTGGACCCTCTACTGGACTTTGCTCACTGGCCCGAGGATTCATTTTGCGGCTTAGCATCAAGACGTGTTGATCGATTTCAGATGCCAATGTTGTCAAGGGCCAAGCTTTGGGGCTGCCTGGCAAATACAACCGTCTGGACATGTTTATTGATGACAAAATGAGCCGTGACCCAGAAAGAGAAGGGCAAGTCTGTTGATATTACAAACAGTGCTATGAATAAAGATGGATCGTTGGATGACTGACGGACCAGCTCTTTCTTTTTCATATTTTATAATGCAGCACTAGTAATGAGGTAAAATGACAATAATACCAACAGGGAAATAAAATAACTTCCCACACATTTAAGTAAATAGCTTTAACTGGATAGGTAATGTGTGTCTTCTACAATAGCAGCTGCAAACTGTGTCTTCTTGCTTTCACTTAGAGGAAAACATATTAGCCTGGTTCACTGGTTCTATTGTAAGTGTGACATGAAACATAGATATTTCTGCCCTGGATGTGGCTTCTGGTGGCTTGTATCAGTGACCACACATTTTTTATTTTTGTAGAATAATTTCAGTTCTGTAAACCAAAAATATATTGCGCCGTCTTACAATATGAATAGTGTGTCAGTGTTGCAACCAAGACAGTGCATCCATACAACATACTTGAGTCTCTCTGTCATTGTATATGCTACTCTTCTAAGCTGCATTTTTTATTGTGCAAAGTACCACATATTTCACACATTATTCTCTATGTGGCGAGGTATTCACAGGAGACTCACGGTGCAGAATGGAGGGTGATAATGGCCGTCTCACATGCTGCTCACTGGGGCATCAAGGCCTAAAAACAGAAACACAATGCACTCAGACAGCCAAAAAGGTCAGTGCCCCGGGGAAAATGTCTGGACATATTTCTCCACAAGAGCGTGAAAAATATCTCCAGAAAACGTAACCTAGTCTACTGGTCGACCTTGTGTTTGACCTCTCTGCTTAAGCTCTTCGATCTACATAAAGGCCTTTGACAGATGGACAGACCGATAAATATGGGCCTAGAGAGATGGATAGAGAGATAGCAAAAGCACAATTCAATATCTGTCCAGTCCAGGACTACTGCTTGGCCAGTGGAAAATGTTGCCATGTTGTTACCTTGTTTTGTCAAACTGACTGCTGAAAGGTGTCAAGATACTGGCTTTTTGAGAATTGTACTAGCTTAAAACAAACAAATTCTAGCCCTGGTCTGGTCCTCGTTAAAAAAGGTAAATAACAATGTGGCCCTCTGCATCAACACATTTGCTCATATATCTGTTGAAACTATTCGAGGCTAGCAGCTGTTATGGGCAGATGTTAGCTATCTGAGCCTGTTGCTACAAACCCGCCCATTTTGTTAGCCAACCTCAACATGTGCTAATTCATTGCTCTCTTGCAAATATTAGTGTTGTGTTTTATTCAACTTTTCTTTCTTTCTTTCTTTTTGTTTAGGTATCTTTACTTAGTAACTGTAACCTCAGTCTTGTCTTGACTATTATTATAATAGATCCATGTGTCTTGACAGCAAACAGAAAACAGGCAGGCTGATGGAGATGGTGCAGAAGAAGGTAGGAGGACCCAAATATAGAGCAGCGCACCTGTCACGTGCAACTTCAGTGACAACCGTGACAACACACAAAGAAGCCTCCACTGCTGCTGTTGTCTGGGACAGGAGAGGACAGGAGCGATGCTTATAGACGCCAGGACACTGCAAGGTATTGAAAAGAGAACCTGAAATTTTACATTACGTCCTTCAAATGCACCATTTTAATCAGGATAGGTCTGATTTATGATAAAATCGCATACAGGCGGCATCGCGTCATAGAAAGGGGTGTGGCTTCGCCGAGGTGGGAAAACACAATTTTTCACTAATTTTAGCCATTTTCTGGCGAAATATAAACTTATTTATCACATACCAATAAACTCAAGTCTAAATCGGGTCCATATGGATGTTTATTCACAGCAGATTGTTCAGTAGAATCGAAAAAACGGCAGTCGAAGATAGCGCAAGCTAGCGTTAGCATTAGCACGATGCTAACATGAAGCATTGTTGTTTATGTATTTGTTTTGCTGTTGAACCACTTTGCTCCTCTCTATGTCTTTGTATCTTTATTTAGTAGAAAACTATATTCATAACTCAGCATTTGTTAAAGTAATTTTTGAATAATTAAAGAAAGTTTAGATTTTTCTCCAAATTGTGTCCCCCGTTAAATGCCCCAGATCATTACAGTCGAAAAATGCATATTTATTTCAACCAACAGTCATGAGATGTAATATAGCTTTCAGTTTGAGATATTGATGTTTTTATCTGTAGAGAATGGAAGTAAAGGATTACAGTTTCTGATCGCAGTCATGCTTAATGATTGCTTTTTGATTCTTCAAGGACACATTCTCGTTCCCTCGCTCTGAATGGTTTTTGTGTGCTATTATCCCTCACAATAATATGAGCATGAAAAAGACAAAGAGAGGGAGGAAGAGTAGGCTACAGTAATTGCTACAATGAGTTTGAATGCAACTGACGCATAACAAGGAGTCTTCACGGAAGCTTTACAAAGGCAGAAATACATGGCGTCTATTGTCAAAGGATAAAATGTAACAATGACTGAGTGGAGTTTGATTCTGCTTTTTTAATCTTCAGCGTCCAGACTTGTTGGCTTGTGTAAGGCATAAGGTGAAACATAACAGTGGGGTGTGTGATGGGGGTTGGAAGAGTGACCCAGGAGCTGAAATGAAGACTGAGGTTATGAAAAGGTGGCTGGAAATCTTGTTCCACCTGACTAACTCTCCCCACACCTTTGACGACCTCACGCATGGCTGCACAATGCACCATGGGAGTCTATAGGAGACAGCGGGGAGGCTAGCTCTTTCCAAGGACACAAGACCGCACTAGACAAGGTTTCACAGTCTGCAGCAATTTCCTTACAGTTGCATTTTGGGCAAAGTATGCTTTATCCTTTTCCCTACCTCACTTTTGTCTTTTTGGAGAATATCATCATGTGGCCTCAGAAACCTTCATAGATAGCAGCCAGACTGCTTTGTGGAAGTTTTTATGTAAGTTAGCTCACTTAATTTGGCAAGGGGAATTTGTAACAGAATTGTAAATTCTTAATGTGGTGACACTGTTGAACTGCTGCTGTCAAACTGAAATCCGGCGTGTCATGCCATAAAATCCCTTGGCATTGCTGTCACAGGCCATTTCTTCTTTTGATTCTTGAAACCTCACATACTGGAATTTTCAATTTGCTCTTTTTATTCAACAGTTATGGGTTGTCAGACTAGTCAGCACAATGAATAGAAAATCCTAGTCTGTTTTGCGGTGTAGACGCTCATTGGCCTATATTCCTCCTACCAAAACACAGATTCACTTCTCTTTTCTGAATCTGCCAAAAATATAAATGTAGGACTGCACAGTATACTAAATTATCATGATCATACCACAACAAGCCATAATAAGCTATCACAAAATCACTGAGACTGTTCCTCAAACCTACTTTACTTTCAAACACAACGGCTAAAATGGTTTAATCAAATATCACTTCAAATATTGTAATTTTTTCTCATATTGTGCATCTGCTACTTTCCAACAGCCTTCTGCACGATCTTCTCATCCTTATATTCTTTTTGCCTTTGTCTCCTCTCCGTGTTCTCCTTCCATTTTCAAATCTTTTAGCTCTGTATTTAGCTTTGTAACCCTAGCCCCTGTCTCTCTGTCTGTGGTCTGGCTAACCCACCCCTCTGCCTGCATGGGCCTGCGCTTTACTATTGATCTCTATGTTGCTGAATCTATTGGAGCTCAGCTGTCTTCAGCCCATTCCTCCTGTGGCTGGTTCCTGATCCGCTGTTGACCTCCAGGCTGCACATTTCTTAAGTGGGCCTTATTTGATCTACTGGCTCCCCTCAGTCCTCTGGTCCGGCACACCCAGTGGGCATTTTAAACAGCTCCATTATTGTACATGTGTGTTTGCCATTGTTATGTTGTGAAGTTTGAGTTCAATACTAAAACATCAATAACAACCAGAAGACTTTGACCTTTCAAATGACATGAAATATCGATAGTTTGCAGCCATAACATTCCAGTCAATGCACTTCTCCCTATTCTCTGTCTGGCTGGCAGGATGTTAATTTTGATAACATGTTTTTATTTGGTTTTAGTCTTAGTCTTTTGACGAAAATGTAATTCAATTTTAGTCGAGATTTAGTCCAAAAAATATCTTCAATTTTAGTCTAGTTTTAGTCGACTAAAATTGCAAGTACATTTAATCGACTTTGCATTTATAATATTCATTATAATCATATTTAATCAAGGTCCTCTCCTTCATGGAGCTGCTCCCACAGCTCAGAGCTGTTCCTTTGGCAGTGAATTTACATGATATGAGCTCTTTCAGACTGTCAGCAGAAGTCTCTCCTTTTCATTTTTATTTTAGTCTTTTAGTCTCATGAAGAACTTCAAATTTAGTTTTAGTCCAACTTTAGTCGTCAAAAATATCACTTTGACTAAAATAAAGAAATTAACACTGATGTGCAAAGAAACAGCACATTCTTGTTAGCTAAACAATCTTATTACTGTTATCTTATTAAAATTGTGAATGTTGTAGGTTGATGGAAGACACTGAAGCAGCACGTCCCAGACATGGGGAGAATATGCAAACTCCAAACCGCCGACCCACCATAGACTGGGAGTCGAGGGCACCGCTAACCAATCATCCACTGTGCCCTGTGCCACCCCAAGCTTTGGCAGATCAACACCACTTTCATCTGAAGGTATTTAGAAAGTTATTTTGATTCACATCTAAATTGTGGATGCGCTGGAAATCCTGTACATTTATCTGATATACTGTATCCATGTACATTATCTTACTCTATGGACCAAGGTTTTTGCGTCCTTTATAAAGTCTTGAATTGAATTGAAATGGAATTGTATTATATTTGGTAAAAGACATGTGATAAAATTATGTTTAACCTTAACCCCTGCCTTAACCAAGCGCATTTTCTAAAGCTTTTCTAAATCTAAAAGCTTCTTGACTGGAGCTTTCAGCCTCAAGGCCAGAGTAATGCTTCATGTGAATGCTAAGACTACAGAAAGTATCTAAGATTTTTCCTCGCTTTGTTGTCACTTTTCTTCTTATTTTTGGTGTGTTGTTTTTTTTTTTTACGTTGTTGATGCGTTTTTTTATGCTTTTTGTTGCGTTTTTGTCGCTCTTTTGATGCTTTTTTTTTGCATTTTCATGTTTCAAGTTCTAAGTGGAAAAAATGTGTTTGGTTAAGGTGGGGGTTAAGAGGATAAACACTGATAACTATAGTCTCTCTTCCTGGGAATAAATAAATACATATTACAACACAAAATGTAAGTGTTTTACTTTAGATGCGCTGCTATTTTACCCTGCAAAATGATGAGAAACTGATCAAACATTCATATCCACTACGACTCCATGGTTAGCATCTAAAACAGCAGGACTTTTCTGATTAACAAGTGACGTGTGGAGTGCCACATAAGAATTCAGAACACCATATCTTTTATCAGCAACTGTGACACTGCATCACCTCCAACCACCCACGGCCTTTGCAACCCTTTCAATTTGTTCATCCCGAACCAAAAAGTATCATTATAATCACTGCACCCTGTAATTCACCCCCATTGGCCTTGTCCTGAAAGTTTTCCTCACCACAGGAATAAGCCTGGCACAAATGGGCTCAGTCCACCTCTGTTACTGTGAGCGGACCACATGCCTCGACAGCGCCCACCACCACACTCGCTGTCCTTCGCAGCACGCTTGGCTCCGAAGCTGTGGGGTTATTAAGGGACTCAGCTTGGCATCAGTGAACCGGCTGGCTTCATGCTGGAGCAGGGCTTACACTGAGCTGATGGCTCTGTGGAGAGAGACGAGGGCGGATGGCGGCCCAATGTGAAAATAGCACAATATCACAGTGGCTTTGGTAATGGCTCAAACTCCAAAGGCTACTCTTCTCTAAGCAAGTGGACAGTGAGTTAAAGTTAAAGCGGCATTCAGAGTTGGGATATTGCACTCCAGATTTTCATCAAAACTCTGGTTTGGGCTTTGTATTCTCAAAAGGCTGGTTTATGAGGATAAAGTAAAGCTCATTGCATACATGTTCAATAATGTGATGACACTAAATATTTGTGCAGCTTTTTTATGACAAAGTCAAGTGGTAAAGCAGAACTAAGTAACTCATGCCCCCTTAAGCGCCACTGCAGGTGTTGTAGCATGTTACGTTTTTTTTTTTTACTTATTAATTGTCCGTGAGAGTAAATACTACGCTGACAGGAAAGACAAAGGGAGAGAGGCATATTGTACATCCAATTACACAATGGAGATTATTTTTTACACACAAACTTGGCTGTAAATACTGTTTAAGTGGCGCTAGTTGCAATTGTGGTTTTCTGGCATGAGACACCAGTGGCAGATGAAAGACCCCCCAATAACACTTGTATTACCTCTAGAGGGACTACGAAAAGGATTAATTAAGGAAAACAAGATACTTAGTACTTCTTTATATCAAGCCTGTAAAATAAAAAAAGATAGTCGAATTGCAACATCCAAATGAAATAAAGTCAATTTCTGTGTTAAATTTACCCCTCTACAACAGCTAATAGGCGGCTAATGTAAAAGCAAAAGCCACGGTGCGTATTTGGCTCTTCCACTGTCCTCTCTCTGGTCTCTTTTCATCCGCCCGTCCCAGGTGAGCAGGTGTGCGACATCTGACCACAGAAAGCCCCTAGCTGCAGCTGTGATCCGCACTCGAACACAGGAGCATGGACAGGCTCCCAGGTGAGAGGGGGCGCCGCTCTTCCATATTTTAACCCCGGGGCATCACTTCAAGCGCTTTTCCGTGTCCAAAAAACAAAGACAGGAATCTACACAGAGAGACACATGAAAGGGGGAGCTGTCAAGTCGGTGATGAGCTTTCAGATGATGGAAAAGCCATGCGGTCAGACCGGGAAAGCAGTGGTCCTTGTCCGTTGGGTATTTGTAGATTTCAAGTTATGTAAAATGTTGACCTATGACTGTTGGAATAGCATTAAAGTGCATATGACTTTTTTAGAAGGATAACATTTTATTTCAGTGAAGCATTAATGAAGAAATGTTGGAAAGAAAAGTTATTTTACATTTTTCAGCTGCTGACAGGAAGTGACATAGATAAAAGGTAAAGTTGACTAATTTCTGCATTGACTTAACATGGTTGGCCCGGCAGCAGTTTACAATTGGCTGCCTTCAACTATGTCACTTCCTGTCGGTGTCCACTATCCAATAAGGAAGTGAAACTATAAACATCACAAAAAATGGCCAAACTAAAGAAAATGGGAACAATCTTTAGCTAAAGCTTAAATATAATTGTGTTAACTATGTTTTAGCAAAAATGGTGTCTACTGTGTCATATGCACTTTAAACCATTAATAACATTGAAAGCTCTCAGCTTGATCCTGTCCATTTTGAGGACAAAAAAAATCAGGTGACCCATGAAAATCATCAGTTGGGCGGCCGCTGCACAATGTAACACCAACTCATTGTTCTCACTATAGTCGGTGACACAGGGTCCATATCGCAAGAAGCCAAGATACTATACAGTGCAATATCACTTAGACACTTCTTGCAAACACAAGAAAATAAAAACTTAACCATGTTGATATGTAGCGTATCATTATGTTTTTTGTGTGCATCTAATGTGGTAACCATTTTTAACCAGATTCTTTTTTTTAATTTTTTTTAATCTGTTTTAAGGTTTAAGTTATGGTACTTTATTGATCCTCATAGGGACATTTAGTCTCTGCATTTGACCCATCCTTTAATGCTGTCGGGGCATCTTGTAGGAACATTGGGCATCCACCTGGCTGGAGGATTAACCTATTGTACATGTTTTTAGTGGTAGGTGAAACCGGAGCACCTGAGGGAAACATACGCAGACACGGGGAGAACTTTGCACAGAAAGGCGGCGTCTGGCCTGGGATCTTCTGGCTGTGAAGCACGAGCACTAACCGCTGTGCCACTGTGCTGCCTTCTGCAAGTAATTAGTCAAACTGGCTGCTCATTTTGCCTTCGCTGCTTTATTCTCTCATTAGGGTTCACGGTTGTCTCTGACATTTACCTTATCAACAAATTGTTTGACAAGGTGTGTGGCAAATCAGTTGACCTTCTGTTGAGATCAATAATGTTTCTGACACCAGCCTAGTCACACTGAAGCATTCATGCATGTTGTTGCATATGAAGCAGCGGTTCATTAAAGGGGAGTATTATGTGACATTGACTTTTTAGAGGTTTAAAGCAAGTTACAATGTTGTTCCCTCAATAAAAAAAAAACTACGGGAGTTGTGTTTACACCTGCTCGTGCATTATTGAGTTATCTTTAAGTCTTTCCTGGTGCCCATTTCCCTTTGAGCATCTCCTGTTCCCCCAACGCGCCCTCTGAAGCCCTAAATATCTTTTCATAGCAGAGTACTAGCAGTACGTTTTGTCTTTTTTTCCCTTATTGACAATAACTACACAGCGAACAGGTGAGGGGAGGGGCTCAGGGGCGGAGCTTTCGATGAACCAGGAAGTGAAACAACGGAAGATTTTGTGTCACTCATTGTAGATCAATATTGCATTTTCTTACCAACAAGGTGTAAGATATTGTTCAAGATGTGTTTGAGATTATTACCAAATACCTGCAAAAAGCCTCTTTTTAAGGCGATTTCTTTGTCCAATTAAAAAGTTACATACAGTCTGAAATGAGATTCAGAATGGGGCTAAAAACCTTGCCCTTGATTCAAAATTCATGCTCAATATAATTAATAACAATCAGTTTTCCAAAGCAGCATGTAAAGTTCGAAGGCTAGAAGTGTAAAGATCTGATCTGCATTTCAAACAGTTGATAATATCCATAAGTGCTTTTCTTTAAAATGGAGATAGCACCACAATGAGTTGGAAAGTTGTAGTGAAGTTATTTTCTGGTATTGTTGCAGCCGACAATCATCTGTAATGATCCAGTGAACGGGTATAAAGATGAAAGGTGAAACTAGAGGTCTGTGTGCTGCCAGGGTTATTCAAACATATTCAGGAAGAGTCTGACTGCGGTTCTGCTAAAAATGTAATCCTTTTCAAAACATTTAGCCGGGAGTTGAAACTATTCCCAACCGAATTCACTGCGTGCAACCCATTTGGAAATTATTGTCAATAGTATTGTAACTTTAACACAACACATAAATAGTCCAAATTGAAATTTCAATGGCCACAATGATAAAATCACAAAAAAGTGCAATTATTTAGACAAAATGTTTCAAATGATCTTATTGAAATTGATATTGAGTTTAAAACATATGATTAATTAATTGCAAAATCAAATAACTCTTGATTAGATACTTGTCCAAAATTGTGCAACCCTATGATAATGTCCTGGCTGATATTTGTATCAGTGTAGATGGCAGTTTTGGCTGTAAGAAATAGGAGTTATACCAGCCTCAGGGTCTGGCTTGGAGAGTAAAGCCCTGACAGAAAATGTTATTACTTGTCCGACCCTCCACAGACATCCACAGTCCAATCTGCTAATACTCTTGAGTGTATCCTTCCCGGCAAAAATAAAAAATCAGGCCCAGAAAGTCTAGTTCTATTTATGCATTGATTTGTGGGTCCTTTTCAGTTCCTGTGCCAGTAGCCCTCTCGCGTAGACACCATATGACTTTTGCTCTCCTCTGTTTCCGCCCGGGCAGGGGAAAGCAACAGAGTGATGGATGAGGCGAGCGGGGGCCGTGGATTCACCTCTCCTCCTCCTCCCAGTGGGAAGGCTGCGTCTCAACAGCTCTGAGCACTGACCACGAGGCAGCAGCAACAGCCGATGGTCAGTTCGTAAGTAAAACGCTGTGTTCGTGATTGAAGGAGTATTTAAATATTCATTTAACCTCTTGGCAGCTCCAGAGAGGTGCATAACTTAGGCCGATGGAACGTTTGAAAAGTACACATGACTCACTGTTGGCCGGCGAATACAGAGAAAGAGACGAGTGGTGGATTGTAGCAATTTTCTTAGTAATATGAGTGTAGGCGTGAAGTTTGCATGTCGTTTCTCAGGGCTTGGCATTAATGCTAACCTAATGGCCAAATACCACAAGAATCTATTCTCTCATAAGCATTTTTGACCAGTGGAGTTTCAGGCATCTGGATATTTGAGTTAGGCCTGAATTTCTTCTGCTCATTTGATTGATCTTTGTGAAACAGAAACAGAAAAACAAAATGAAAACATAAGAGACTTTCCCTCCTATTTTGCCTCAAGTGGAGGAGTTCAAGTTTCTTGTGTCGTGTTCACGAGTGAGGGACGGATGGAGCGTGAGATTGATAGACAGATCGGTGCGGCGTCAGCAGTGATGCGGTCGCTGTATCAGACTGTTGTGGTGAAGAAGGAGCTGAGTCGGGGGGCAAAGCTCTCGATTTACCGATCGATCTACGTTCCCACCCTCACCTACAGATCTGGGTATGGAGCAAAAGGACAAGATCATCGATGCAGGCGACCTTTGCAGGGTGGCTGGGTGCACCCTTCGAGATAGACGAGCTCGGAGTAGAGTCGCTGCCCCTTCACGTCGCAAGGAGCCAGCTGAGGTGGCTCGGGCATCTGTTCCGGATGCCTCCTGGTCACCTCCCTCGGGGGGAATTGATTGATTGATTGATTCCAGGCATGTCCTATTAGGAGGAGGCCTCGTGGAAGACCCAGGACACGTTGCTGGGACTTGGGTCTCTAAGCTGGCCTGGTGTCGCCTCGGGTCCCCCCGGAACAGCTGGAGGAGGCGTTTAAATTTACTTGAGTAAGAGTAACGTTACTCAATTTTACTCAAGTAGAAGTAAAAAGTAGTGGCCCAAAGAATTTCTCAAGAAAGACTAAAAACTACTGAGTAACTAAGAATAGGAGAAACAAATCATGAACTAATGTGAAAATTTAAATATTGTCGAAGAAAATCCCATAAATAAACATCTAAAGAGAGATAATCATTATGAAGAATTAAGTAAAACTCTTAATTTTTGTCAAGTACATGTACTTGAGCAGAAGCACTCTTGCTGTACATGGTAAGAGAGATATTTTTTTCTTTTATCTGCACTGTGTGCATTCGTTCAATTCAAAAAGACACAAGCGGTGCTTTTCTTGGAAAGGGTCGAAGGAGTATTTCACCAGGTTTTACAGGTTTCTTTTAATTAAGCATTAATGAAGATAGAGAGCAAATGGTTTCACTGATCGATTGTTCACATAATTAGATCAGGGATTTTATAGTCAAGAGCAGAAAAGGGGCGGAGAGCAGAAGAGGCTTGACAGAATGAAGCAGACAGGTGTTGTCACAGGCTTTTCTTTGAAAATGGCTGCTCATTGGAAGTACATCCACGGCATACTGTTGGCTTGAAATGCATCATAAAGGGGGACATGTTTATCATTTCATAACTTTGTAGATGGTCCCTTTGAGCTTCATTACCCGACTGTTAGAGTGTTAACGTTTTAGGGTGAACATTTTTACACTCGTGCCACTTGCGGTTGCTGCATCTCCCAAAAACATAAATGCAATACTGTGATGTACATTCCACCTGTTCATATATATATTCCTATATTTCTTTGACTTTATTATATCTGTTGCTAAGTGCGTGGATATATACTGCCACCTGGTGACAAAGTATGTGCTGTGAACCAATATAGAATTATTAAGATACAACATCACTTAGATGCTACTGTTATGCTATGTTACAAGAATCTTATTTTTGTTTATATTTTTGAGACTTACTACTTTAATATTATATCATTTATAAAGTTGTTATTGTTGTTGCATGAATTTATTTTACCGGCACTGAGGAATAGGAGTATCCAGTTTCCCCAAATTTAATCTTTAGTGCATTGTGAGTAAAATGTTTTCTAATATCAAGGGCAAAAGGCAGACCATGCATTACAACATGAGCGCAATACGCGTGTCTACCACCAGGTGTCAGCCTTTACTTGCAATACTAAAATGATTTCCTCTTCTGCTTGGCGTTTATTCATCAATTCCTCATTGAGTTGACTTTTGTTCTTGCTAGTGCTAATAGTAGTTGTACAGTGATGTAAATCTCGTCAAAAATTCCTTTAGAAATCAGTGATATGCACGTGTAAGCTTGAAATGAAATGGACTTAATTAAATTATAGATGCAGTTATTACAACACCCACAAATGTTTTGACTTGGCTGGAGTCTACTGGCTTGTTTAGGCTGGGCGTTTGTAGGAAATGTAATCAAAATATTTTGTCAGGGTTTGAAAATTTCAATGCAAAGAGTTTCCCACGCAGGATTGACCAGTAAGAATTATTTTTGCTCAACTGATTGTTAACAAGATGAGGGTTTCGATTGTATTTTATGGATATGTGAAATCAACAAAAAAATGAAATGAAACCCCTGCATGTTTACGCCAAACTTGCATCAGTTACATTTACAATTCACTGTTGTTTTTGCTTTGATTCCTAATATGTGTCAAAGAGTCTTAATTGTTTATATGAGCGGTTTAAAAGAGGCAAATGTGCAAATGTGCAAACCCATATGTTCTGCATTTTGCTGCAGGTGCACTACTTTATACCACTTACCCACTCAGGCTGATACCACAGACCACACTCATCACAGAATCAGGAAGTGGAAACTCGGTGAATCCTTCTGTGTGTGTGTGTTTCGGAGAGAGAGGAAACAGTCGAGACAAACATGTGATCTGACCGCAATCTCATCACCGAACAACGTGGGCCGCACAATACTGTATTATGATACCAGAGTATGAAAGGAAATGAAACAATTACAGATGAGAACTGTAATTAATTATCCATGTGGACTCTGGCAGCTAATGATGGCAATAAATCAGATAAACATAACAGGACGGATGGAGGATTTATCTTTAAGAATATACAACCAAACCTTTAGTGCAAAAACTTCACTAGTTCTCATAATTCTTCCAAAGCAATGTTTGAAATGACACAATTAAATACATCTAAAATGATTGAGTTTTGGTGTATGTAATCATGTGCAAAGTCCCTATACCTGATTTATTTATTTATTTCAAATGACAAACAACGAAAGATGAAGCCACGATATTAAAATGTTAAACTGTCCAAACTCTCATTCACATCACAGGGCCGCGTTACACAGGGCCGTGACACATTTCACAACTTTCACAGAAATGCTGGAGAGCTAGCCTGCAAGTTCAGGAAACTCAAACAAATGCTTTATAATTGGATTTTCACACACATTTTTGTCCCACTGTAGGTGCTTTTAAATCATCAGTTTTAGTCTTATAGATATAAGATAGAAGAGGTCACCGGTGTACCATTCATCCCCGTTCATAGTGATCTGGTCTGTGAAATTAATATGGCTGCTCAATCTCATCCTATAAAAGGCTCAGGAGCACTGTCCACACCCTTTTTGCCCTGTCATTCAGCTTTTTATTTGTAATATACATAAACCAGCATGGTTAAAAATACACCTAGCCCAGCATTGTCACATGGATCATGGCAATAAAAAAAATAAAAAAACTCTTTGCAGCCAGGCTTTCAAGCAGTGTGAAGGAGGTCAAAGCCTTCATAGGAACGCTGTTTACCAAGAGTCGCCCCTGGCCACCAGGGGGTGGTATTACAGTCCAGTTCCCCACCATGAGGACCAAAGAGAAGGGCTTTCCTCACCCTTTGGTTTAAGTCCTGTACTGTTGGAAGTGAACACCTTAACTAACACAGTCTCATCGTTATATTATATTTAAGTCAATATATAAACTAAGCCATTGACTAACATTCAATCAATTATACAAGCAAATAACATTTATATCTTGCATAAAAATCATTGTGCCCTCCATATTAGGCAAGGCAACTTTATTTATACCGCAAATTTTCGTACACAAGGCAACTCAATGTGATATTACGCCTGAGCCTATGATTGTTTATTTGACACTGTTCAGTGGACCTCGTGCACACAAACCATTTCCTCTCTCTCCATGTCCGTCACAGAACAAAGGGGAATGAGCAGCGGCTATTTGATTTTAAACGGGCCACAGCCCGGAGGCACATATAAAGCCATCACTTGTGAGTCCTGCCACAGCCTTCACCAGGCAGCAGAGTGGAAAGGACAGCTCTGTTTTCAGCTGTTAGTATCTACACACAGCTTCCCACAATCCATTGCAGCTCCATTACTTAGCCTTGAGTTAGCAAGGGCACGTCCCTCCACGCCGCACGTGCTCGGCTGAATGTTAATGAAGGACCATGTGATCAGCGGTAACTACGGTAAAAATGGAATAATGATAATTCAACATGCAAATTTGATGACCCTTATGTTGAATTCATTTATATCAGACAGAACATCTTTGGCTCATCTCACGTATCAACTCTCTCTACTTGAGTGTGTAACATTTGCTGACTTTGCGATACATTGTGAAATATTTTGTGGAGTCCCAGCCCACTCTCGTCCCAGCCTTATAAACCCGTTGGAGGGCGGTCATCAGCAACAGAGCGGGATTTACAGCGGCCCGAAGCCCCCGCAGCCCCGGACGGTTTTAGATCCTTTTACCTTTCAAGAGCAATTTCACCACAAATAGGATTAAAACTAATGGCGTTTGACACCGGCAGGTCCAGCACATTGGATCCATCGGGTTTTATCGCGCTGACATTTGAAAAGGTTGGCCTGTGTGCAGCGGGCCGCTACGAGATGCAGAGCTGGGTGACATATAGAGCACCCAGGGGACCTCCTGCTTTTATGGTCAGCTCTGAAGATAATGCCCCCCTTTCTTTTTCTATGTCCACCTCCTCCCACATGTTCCATTACGCCAACTTTTATGGACATTAAGAGCCGCAGATTGCAGATCATAAGACCCCTGTGCACATATTTAGTACGCTGTTGATTTTTCCTTTCTGTTTCATTGGCTCGGGGCCTTCGGCGTAACCATGCGGTGAATACGCAAACCGTTACTGTCAGGGAAATAACGCTCATTATCCCAGACGTGGGCAAAAGCAATACTCTGCCCATGTGATCTGTTTACTTCATGAAGGTAGATTAATCCGCAAAATGATTTTCTTCCTCTACGCCATTTAATTTCAATTTGTATAAACAAGACTCTTCAAGGTCAGTAAATGAAGCCGCCGTGTGGGGAATGTGAATGGAGTCTGTTGCCTCCGGGACCGCGGGAGCTATTAAAAATGTGCTCGTTCAGTACAGCGCTTGACCTGAATTATAATTTTAGCAGCGGCTTACTTCGCGCTATGAGTTCGCTCCTGCCTCAACCCCTCGAAAACCGGGCTGTTTATGGGACCATATGTTTGTAGCATTTCAATTAGAAAGATATAGGATTACGTGTATTTAGGCGGGGGCCATTGCGAAAGCTCTGTGCGATAGTAGAAGGGAAGTTTGTAAAGCCTTTGAAATACACTCACAGTGGCACAAGTAGCCTAAGTGAGAGTACAGATACTTCATTACAGGATTACTCAAGTTGAAGTAAAAATACAGAATGATGTATCTACCCTGATAATTCTCTCCAAAAGTTACTCAAGTAGCAAATGTAACTGTGCATTGTGTAAAGGTGACATATAATAATCAAATATGACTGTGGTTCTTAGAGCTGCACAGCATAAGGAAAAATGCCATGACAATATTATTGCGCTTGTTACTAAACCATTTCGAGCATGTTCTTTTCTTTTTTTGAACTTCAAGTTTATTTAAATGAAGTATGAATGTTATGTCTAAATACAACTTTGACAGAGGGTTTTACATTCAAATAGTGTGTCACTGGGGTCCATCTTTGTGAAAACAACTCCGTTTTCAACTGGAGTTTTGCGGTCAGCTGTTCCATTATGTAGACTTGTTTAAGTCTCTGTGTCCATTCTGTCGTTGTTGGAGGAGAAGGTTTCCTCCAACAGTGATCATCCTCCGCACGATCAGCAAAAGGATGCGGAGTATGTACTGTTGGTCTTTATCATGGATATTTTCAGGTATAATTCCAAGAAGAAAGAACATTGGGTCCTTTGGGATCTTGACAGTCAAGATATTTTCTATCTCCTGTTGAATGTCCTGCCAATACTTAAAAAGCACCAGGCAGTCCCAAAGTATATGTGTGTGATTAGCCACTTTGCCACAGTTTCTCCAACATAACGGTGACATGTTTTTATAAAATTTAGAGATTATTAGAGGGGGGTCTGAAATATCTAATTTTATTTTTCCAGTCAAATTCTTTCCATAAATTGCTATTGATACCTTTTTTGGCTGATCCCACACATATCCTTCCATGTTCCATCATCAATAATAATATTCAATTCCAGCTCCCATTTGTCTCGAACATCAAATGTGTTATCTCCAAGCATGCTCTTTTCAATTGAAACAAAAACAAGTGTGCAATTTGTTTGTTTTAATCAATTTGTATCAAAAGAATCAAAATCAGACAAAAATGTAAGTACCGGTAATTATGACTAAACCTCAGCTTTTGCACATTTTAAAATGACCATGCAATCTTTTGTTTTAGGCTGTTGATATAAAAGTGTACATCTCCTGAGTGATTTTGCGATAGTGTAGGGCTGGGCGAGGATATATCGATATATTTTTAAATGAGACATGGAATTAGATCACATCGCATATCGACATAGTTCAGATTTGCGCTGTAATACTTGCTTCAGGGCAGTGGCAATGTCGTGACCTCCCACAGAGCATCTCTGAAGCTGGATGCATAGAATCTTTAAATGAAGGAGGACGCGCTTGTCTGTCTTCTAATGTCTACCTCAAGACAGCACTACTGTTTGTCAAAGTAAAAAAAGAACATGTTTATTGAGTTGATAGTTTTTTCTTGTGCAACTGGTTGAGACAGTTCAGACAAGCTATTGAGTTGACAAAAAGAAACGGTAATCTCAAGATAATGTTTAAAAAAAAGTTTATCTTAGACTGCACACTTTATTTTGTTTCTCTTTATATAGAAATGCTGCCCTGAGAAAAAAGATTGACCTATTTTGTTTTATAGGCTATTTTTATTTCAGATATTTTATTTTCATGTAATGTGCACCTTACAGAGCTTTGTCATACAGTGTTTATGTTAACATTTTATAGTAATTGGCGTATTTGGCTTTGACTTAACATTTCATTTCACAGCTCTCACTGTGCGGAAAATATATTGAGATATATCGTATATCAATATTCAACCTAAATATATCGGGATATGACTTAAGATTTTTTGTTGGGGTTTTCATCACTTTCTGTCGTCTGTTTTGTTGCGTTGTTGTCACTTTTTTGTCATTTTTTTGGTGATTTTTCATCACATTTTTGTCACCTGTTTTTTTGCTTTTTTTCAAGAGGCTTTTAGATTAGGTGAAGCCAAATTGGAGAAGCCAAACTGTGTGCTCAGTTCAGGTGGGGGTTAAGAGAGATGTTAAATGCACACTGCGTAACATTTTGGATTATACTTTGCCAGCAATGCAAAACATGCCCCAACATTCCGAAGAGACGCAGAAAATGCTGTTTTTGCAGTAGCAGATTTGGAAGCGGTCCTAAACTATTTAAATCTCATATTTGGCTGCCTTTATGAGCTGGAGACATCCCCAGGCCCCAGTACAGTTAGTCAGATCTTAGACGCGATTAGCATTTTGTTTTTTTGTTATTTCTTTTCGGGGCTAGATGCAAGTCGGTCATTTTTATACTCACTACTGCCACCTCTGGTCTTGTGCGTAACTGCAGCCTCTATATCAAACTCGTGCATGACGGCACTTCATTAACATTAACACCTTTTTGAGTGACAGTGCAGGATTTAGAGGCAGTTGTGGTGAACAGATCTGAGCTCGTTCTACACATTAGGACATGGCTGGAGCAAGTAGGGGGATTCATTTTAACATTTTTAAACTCCATATAGTCCATATAGTCCCTTTAATTCATTCATGTTAACATTTTTAAACTCCATATAGTCCCTTTAATGATAAAATTATAATCTAATAAGTGTCACTTAAAGGTATATTTCAGGATTTTTGACATAGGGCCTGATTTCCTAGTTATCCAGAGTGTTGCTGATTTGTTTTGTAATTCAAGCAGTTCTTATATTTGAAGAGTTACATGGCGCTAGGCTAATGCTAGGCAAATGCAAGGCTAGCACATTTCTACGATATCAGCTAGCCTGCATTAAAAGCAGTCTGACCCTCTCCACAGAGCACCTGAGGCAAATCACTTATAACGCCAGACTAACGATATAAATGTCTGTGTCAATAGAATATTTTTTGGGATATAACTGACATTTATATAATTAGTCTGTGGAGCGGGTCAGACTGTTTTTAATGCAGGCTAGCTGATACCATAGAAATGCGCTAGCCTAGCACAAGCCTAGCACAACGTAACTGCATGAATTACAAAAAAAAAATATCTCCAGAAATCAGCAACACTCTGGATAACTAGGAATTGAGGCCCTATGTCAAAAATCCTGAAATATCCCTTTAAAATATCCCTTTAAGTGGTGCCGCTTTAACTAAACTAGGTCTTGATCTAAAAAAGGTACAATTCTTCTGCCACTGTTGAAATAAACTTGGTTGTTTTTTTCCCCTCTCTTTGAACTGCCTCGATACATCGGTTGCTTTAGTATTATAATTTTGTTACATTATTGTTGAATCTAAAGTCCAGATTCCATACAGTATACTGCAAGCTCCGTGTCTCCACATGTCATCTTTCATTATGCATTGTAATCCCAGCTGAGTCTTCACATTACAGTCAATGTTTGGTCATGTTTAGATGACAAACAGTTGGCTACTGCATTTCAGAGACCTAACATGTTTACAGAATTAGTCATTTTCTTTGGCAGTCGCTTTGTTTACGAAATCATTTATTCAATTTGTTCCATTTTCCGCTGCGAGACATCAGCGACATGGCAGTCATCTTTATTAGGAGGCCGCACACTGAAGAAGCGGTGCGCGCACATTACCAGCCGGAGATCGACCAAATCAAATTTACATATACTGCTTCCAGGCCTAATTCATTGTTTTCACTGTGACCCCCCACCACCCTCCCACCACCCTCCCCCCCCGTTCAAGGCTGTATCTTCACACTTTGCAGAAATCATTACTTTGGTGCGCTAAACACTTTCCCTCCCGGAGAACAAAGTGTATAGCAGCAGAAAACAGGAATAACATTAGCAACCCAAATGAGATCATAAGCAGCGCGCGAGGTGTCTGTGAAATCACGGAGCCTGGATGAAATATCAGCGCCGTAGTAGAGCGCGCCGAGCTGCCAGCGCGCCGCTCCAAATCATTGCACTAATATTTGGAGTTATTAGTCGAGCTACATTTTCTGTGATATGAGGGAAGAGCAGTGTGCCAAGTCCAGGATGGCGTGCAGGGGAATCTCTCAACCGGCATGCGCTTACAGAAATATAAAAATGATGGAAAGCGCTTCAAAAGGGCTTTTCGGGGGTTCAAGAGACAATTTTATGTTATATTTCGGAATGGATTGTGTAACTCCTCTGTCCTCCTGACCACAAAAACTGATAAAAGGCAAAAAAGAGAACTAAAAAAGAGAACATTTTCTGGTATCTAAAACTGAGAGCTTGCACAAACATTAGTCATTATTATTGTCAAAGTTTCTCCCAGGAGAGACATAACTAAGGACTTTTTTTGCATAGTCTTTTGAAGGGTATACACTGCATTTTAATGCTAGCAAGAACATCAAATTCATACTCAAAAATCTTGCAAAAGAGTGCACTTTTATGTAATATATTAATTGAAAGCACAATCCTACACTTTTTCTTCCTTCCCAAAGGCAAATCCCCTGCTTCCTATGTATTCTCATAATCATTAGTCTTTTGATGCTTTAATCCTTTATAGTCTTGGGCTCTTATTAATAAAGCCAGTGATATTCTGCTGAGCATTGTGTGAATATACCTAACAAAAACCATACTCAAATTCACAAAGACAAGGAAGTGGTTTCAGTAAACAAAACTTGCTAATAACTCCAGGATTACACTCTGCGGACACTTCGGAGGCATTCATTCAAAAACAGCCCAAAGACTCAAGTAACAGCTATCACTGGCATCATTATCTCCCAGCTCCTTGAATGCCACACAGCTGTCTAATAGCGTCTTGGCAGTAGCCTTATATCCACCAGCTGCTGGGTAAGAGCCCCTCACACTGCTCTCATATGGAAAACTGTCTTGGCCATTTATACTGGCGCTTTGCTGTTTGATATATACCGGCCGGGGAGGTGTGCAGCACTGCAATGAGGAAAGCAACATCATTTTTTCAATTCTAGTGATTGTATAATTGCAACACAAACATCTCATGTATCTATCATTACTGTACGTGGAATAGAAGTTTTGAGTTAAGTTGGCTAATTTGGCTGTTAAGTTTTTTGGTTACACTTTTTTTTTTACGCTACTTTGATAAATTGCTCCTAACTAAATTTTGTACAATGTAGTTGTTTTTGTAACTTCGTAACAAGACTAAACTCAACTTTACAGAGTTTAAAAATGTTAAAACCAAGTATTTTCATCCCCCACATGTTCCAGCCATGTCCTAATGTGTAGAATGAGCCCAGACCTATTCACCACAACTGCCTCTAAAATCCTGCACTGTCACTCAAAAAGTTGTTACTTCGTGTCCGAAGTGCCTCCATGCACGAGCTTGATATGGAAGCTGCAGTTATGCGTAAGACCTGAGGTGGCAGTAGTGAGTATAAAATGACCAACATGCATCTAGTCTCTTTAAGGTTAAAGGAACAGGCCACAGTTCTTCCATACTGTGATATGTTCTTGTCTGAGCTTAGGCGGCATTCATGACATTTTCACATGCTTCCATATATACATAATACTGTACTTAAACTCGAAAAGGAGTGGGAGGAAGTATAACGTATAAGTTCCCATCCCGTAAGCATCATCGTTCCATTAATGTGGTTGGAACCAGTAGCAGGCAATGCACAACAACCTGATGGCAACAATCAGCACAACGATCCCAGCCAATCCCAGCTGCAGCAGGCCGACAACGCAACGACACACTGGCGACCCACGAATCTCCCACCAACAAGTGACAGGACGCCACGTTCAGTCAGTACGACCACATACAAATACAATTTGTTGGTCTGAAAACACTATTTCATTTTTATTCTTGTCCCAAAGGAAAACATGTGTGCCTATGACTCCTCTGATCTTCTGGAGTCACTTGTTTAAAGGGATATGAATTTGATATTTTGACAATACTTCTAGTTTGGTTTAGTTAATTAGTTTATTTGTTTACATCATCTTAAAAGGTGCCTCAGAATACCATTTGCCATACATACAGCAAAGAATTCACATTTGGCACACTGCATTGTGGGGGAAAATTGCTTAAAGAGTATGCTGTAGTTCAAAAATCCCAAATAATGCATAATCCTAATTTATTTAATATATCTCTGCCCAGTCGTCTGAAGACATGGCCAGTAACAGCAGGGTGTGATGAGAACATGATGTATTGATGGCCTTATTTACAGGTGCTCGTCATATAATGAGAATATCTTGAAAAAGTGCATTCACTTCTGTTATTCAACTTAAGCTGCGAAAAAAATAATATGATACACTCATTACATGCAAATTGAGATATGTAGCCTTTATTTGTTATAATATTGCTCATTATGGCTCAGCTTGTCAAAACCCCAAATTAAAAATCTCATAAAATTAGAATATTTTGAAAATGAACTTTAATGTACTGTAATGTGTCTATATCGTATATTAGTTTCACATTTTAAGTTGAATTACAGAAATAAATGAACTTTTTCATAATATTGTAATTATATGACCCTGTACCTGTATAGCTCCTTACTGCTTACTTCGCATTACTACATTGTCATCAAAGCTACTAATACTACTTTTGCGACTAGTTCATCCATCATTATTTTTGCTAAAACTGCCCCGGGTGTGTCTTATATGTCTTTTATTAGTAATTTATTCATGTCTATATCTTTTCAAGGTAAATCATGATGTAATCAGATTGCCAGTGTGTATATCTTTCTGTTCCATTGTCACTAACTCATCATTCAGTTGACCGAAACTAAAGTACAAATGAAGATGGTTGGCAGTGCGAACACCAGGTGGCAGTGCAAGCCTTTGTCTCATGCCGCCTGCCCACCTACACCCTAAACGATGATGTAATCCTTTCCAGGCCATTATATCACATGGTACAAACAGTCTCTCCACTCCTCTGTGAGTGCAGACCCTTTTTTTCCCCCTCCCTCCAGTTAAAGCTCACACTCTCAATTGTCGCAGCTATCTTCCTCGCTGCTACATAGTTATCTCAGCTTGGTGAGAATACCGTGTGCGGCTCTTTAATGAAATCAAAGCTTCGTACAAGGTCTCCGATCTGGTCACAATTCCTCAGATGCTGCTCGTCTCTCTCGCCTTCGTCTCTAGTGGATTTTAAATACGGCTGTGACCTTAACGGTAATAAAAAGCAATTCTCACGGCACTAATCCGCTCCTCTTGGTCTCACTTGTTCTTAACCTTTTCCCGCTACTGCGTAGCTGTGAATATGCACCCCCTCCACACAGATACCCTTAGCTCTCCAGCAAAAAAAAAAAAAAAAGAAGAAGAAAATCAGCGCTTAATAATATTGGCTCGACGGCAGACAGATTATGGCAAGAGAGGAGCATCTGCTGGAAGGAGAAACAATATGACAACTCGCTCCCCGGGGAGTTGTGGCTGCAAAAGACAATCAAAGAGAGACAGGAATGGAAACAACCAGCTTTTTTCTTTTTTTTTTTTTTTTTTAAAGAGAGAGAGAGAGAGGAATATGTTTTAGCCTCTGAAAGCACACGTCCTGGAGGAAGGATGGTGGAAATGAGGGGGAGGGAGGGACCTGTTTCCACAACATTGTCACACTTTGTATAAGTCTAATATGCACACTGTTTATGCACCATTACAGAAACAGCACTCTAGACTGCGGGGTTTTCAGATTAAAATACCACCGGGCAATCAGTCACCGCCATGCATGTAGCGGGGTATGTAAATGATGTTGCACATGATTAGGATGCAACTGGTAGTCAAGGATACAGTGTCTTAGGGCTGCGCACTGTCTCACCCAATTGCTGTTTTCCCTCTTATTTATTTTCAACAAACATGCCGGGGAACTTAAAAATGTTAATTCGGTAAATGTCCATTTACAGTTTTACGTTGTTTGAAAAAGCAGATTGCTCACTAATTGTGTTCAAACTTAATGGAACAGAATGCATATTGCAATTATGTAGTTAGTGCGATATGTTGTTTTATTATGCACAGTTTGATAAAAAGAGAAGCAAACAGAGGGTGAAAACAAACAGATACATTTGTGTTTACACCCACACCACACCTTTCAGAAGCAATTTCCTCAAATAACCGTTACAGGCACTGATGTAGACACCTATTAAAACAGCTTCTAACAATGTACCTGACAAACGTAATGACAAAAGTGGTTTGAAAAGTCTGACAACGGCTGGTGAATGTTAAACGCTTCTGTCAGCCAGTTTGAGCTTTCTTGTCAAGTAAACTGTTTCTGTTTTGGTGCACCCTGTTGCTTTTTTTTATTACTATATTGGAGCATGAAGCCTGTCGCTTGTGGAGTAAGTCATCTCCCGGTGGCTGCTCATACACTTCATATTCTTTTCTCTGGTGTTATTAAGCTGTTCACTATATCAGGCATGGACAAAAACCTTTTGACATGAGGGCTATGTTCGGTTTTAGAACACATACACATACTAATAACAACAAAATAGCAGCATTCATGCATTACCTTTCTTTATGTAGATGGGTTACCGGGAGTACTGTAGTTCATGCTTTTTAACCAAATGCAAATGGAGCTTTGTCATGTTTGCAGGCCGGATGTGGAAGGGCTAAAACCTTGTTGTGCATTGCATCAGCGGTACATTTTTGTTTCTAACTATGTCTGATTGCAATGTCCCTGTCTAATCTACTGTACTACTGAAGTCATATTGCAAACATAGAGAGATGCGGAGACAACAAATTGAGGCGTTTACTTATTGCAGCTTAAAGGTGCACTATGCAACTTTTTAAAGGAACAGGCCACCGGTTTTACTGAGACCAGACAGGTACGTTTCAACTCGTCTAAGTTCAGGTAAGAACTTATCTCAGTATGGAAAAAACGGTGGCCAGTTCCTTTAAGTGAAAAAAAAACGTAATATTTGTGCATGTTTGACCTTTTAGTGACTTTTAGTGACTCAGCATCATGGCTGCAGCTCGGCACCTTTGCTTTCCTCACAGTGGACTTTATGACGCTCCAGGATCAATTGTTTTTAGGGATGCGTACCAGAAACTTACCAGAAAACCAAAAACAATTGATTCTGGAGAATCATAGAGGCCACTGTGAGGGAAAGCAAAGGTGCCATGCGGCACCTATATAGCCACTGGGTCAGTAAATGGTCAAATAGGCACAAATATCAAGCTTCTTCTTTTTCACATAAAAGTTAGAGCATCTTAGTGACCCAGGGGCTGTATGACTGGTCAGCATGGCACCTTTACCTTTCATCACAGTGGTCTCTACAAAGTTTTCTGGGGAGATGGTCCGTCAGCAGTGAAAACCTTCCAAACAATTGATTCTGGAGCGTTGTAGAGACCACTGTGATGGAAAGTAAGGGCGTCATGCTGAGCACTCATGCAGCTCCTGGGTCACTACAAGGTCAAATACGCACAAATATCAACTTTGTTTTCCACTTAAAAAGTTGCATAATGCACCTTTTAAAGTAAAAGAACATACTCACTGTTTGAGTTGTATTTTAGTTCTCGAAATTGCTCTGTGTGAAGTGTAAAATGGTCCCCTCCGTGTCCGTGTATCAATGACTGTTCCTCTCAGTGGAGCTGGCCACCCACAAAGGTTAATGAGCTTAAATACAGCTCCAAGTGAGCTCATTTAACAGACCACAGAGACCAAGTGAGAGGGGGGAATGAGGGGGGCTGTGGGGGACAGAGATTGTTTGCCGTCACTGTGAGCAAATGGGAAAGATGTCAGTGCACAAGTAACTGCTCCTAGTGGTGTTTCGAATGGGCTATAATTAATTCTCTTTAAGAAATGGGAGAAACTGTGAGTACTTCATGTTATAAATATCAGGGAGAATCCTTTAGAAGTAGGATGAGTGGACTGAAACCAAATGCGGATGAGTCATTGTAAGTGGGTATCAGCCCACTCACTGTGGCATTGACAGTTTAAGAGGAGGAGAGAGAACACTCGACTTCCAAATGATGAGCAGATGATACTGAAGCTGCTAATGCGCAGCATGCATTCAAAGTTGTATTCACATTGCCTTTCATCTCCGTTTATCATGCGATACAGGAACGGCAACTTTCCACCGACACTGTGGAATCTGGCTGCAGAGGTCCATGTTTATCATCTGTGTGAATGATTACTGGAATATCGATGGTCTAAAGTGGGAATGATCATCTGCTTTCCGATATGATTTAGAGGAGGAATTTGTAATAATTGAGATGCCTGTTTGTGAGAGCTCAGGCAGTTTCACACTCAGCAAGAGGAACAAATCTTTTCTGGAGTAATTATCGTTGCAATCAAACAGTTCCCTTACTTTATTAAATGCTGGTGTGGTGCAACATCATTTGTTTTGTTTTCATCACGTTGGTTAGACATTATGTGTTCTCTAAAAGTAAAATCGTTTTGTGAATAAATGTTCTCCTGTCAGTCAAGGCTTTCAAAACCTGATTTGTCATTTGTCACTGTATTCATTACCATATAAAGGTCAAGTGACACTGCTGTTTTAAAATGGTTTCATCTTATTTCGTTTTTCTCTTGTTTTCACATTTGATTATAATTTCTGAATTACTCTGTTGCATTTCAAGGTTAGCACAGATCCAAATGAGATATTCTCTGATTGTTTGACAGGCTCAACTTAATTATAGCATCACTGGTGTTTAAATGTATTCTTTGCTTCTTAGAGTCTAAAGGTTAATAAGCATTTTAAATATATTACCAATACACTTTAGTGCAATCTCCTTTTGTTTGCAATTCCCATAGACAAAGGTAGTTGTTTCTTAATTACGATAACAACATGGGGACACAAATGAGTTTGTTGCTTAGACCTTGGACCTGATTTCTTTCTAGTCGTAGAACAAAATGTTTTGGTAACTCTTTATTTCACACCACCCTTTATACTGTACATTCTACCTGACAAATGTAGTACAATGAAATGTTTGCCTGGCCAGCCAGACGCTTCTCCTTTCTGTTCAAAAGAAGAATCGTCTGGACATCTGCTCGCAGGCAGTCATTTCCCGATTTTACCACTATTGGTCCACTCAAGGACGGAGAGTCGGGAGTTCATTGCACCAAGAGACGAAAGCTGTCCCCACACTCCAAAACATTAAAGATGGCGTGTGCGGCTACTGATGCACTGTTTTCTTCTCTGCTTTCATCTGTATTAAATAATAAACTGCGTTGCACTGGCAGACATACCATCCCTTCCTTTTTTAATGTTTACTGAAAGCAATTGCTTTGGTTGATACTGTCTGTCAATCACGCCCACCAGGAAATGGCTGAGATCATGGTCACTCCCAGACTACATAACTTTGAAAAAGCATATAGTTTGACTGGCCAGGCAACATAATTCAACGTTAAAAAAAGCGCAGAGAAAAAAATGATATAAATTGTACGGAAGAGAGTTGAGGCCAATTGAAAGTGCTTGTGGGCCCATGGGCTGCAGTTTGCCCACCTCTGTTTTAACTGAACCAGAATTGAAATAAAGCTTTCCTTGTGTTATTACAGCCAAGCTTTGCGTGACATAGCTTTTAGTATAAAAACAACTAAGGACAAGCAGTAATCTCCAGAGTGAGTGCAGAGGGAGTGTAAGCATTGGCAGGTGTTTATCTGTTGGGTCAAAGTTCACAATGTTTACTGGTGCCAAAGTGATAACCTTAGAGCAGAGGGTGACTCTGTGCTGCACTGCCATAACAATAACACTGCAGCTCATTGGACATGTGTCAGCAGCACTTTATGCTGCTCCAGTTACGGCTGAAGCAGAAGATACTTCTGCTTCAAGTCCTTCAGCATTGTCTTGTTTAGCATAGTATGGTGTAGAAGGTGTAGAGGTGGACCGAGAAAATGCTAGTTTTATCACACATGGCTCAAGTAATAATACTCAAATATACATTTTTCATAAGGACGTACAACTATCATAATTGGATGTTTTCTACATAGCCTGAGTGAGCAACTAATCTAATATAATCTAGTTTTCGCAAAGGAGAGTGCTTTTCATCCATTTACAGTAAAATACAGAAAAGATAGTCAGGCCCTGTGCTCAACCACAAGAGAATTCAAAATTGACAATTCTCAGATAAGACTTGCTTTACGGAATAAAAATGAGACAGCACTTTGATATAGATGGCAGCCAAGAGAGCTCTAAACCTGATATTGTCTGTTATAGTCGATGGGTAATTTATGTCTATGGGACCACCTGAAACAGTTTTCACTGTTACAGAATCACTGAGGAAACTGGGATGATGATCGTAAATGACCAGTGGGAGAACTTAGGTCCAGAGAAAATCATACCGCACATAAAACCTCACACATGTAGCAGCCATCATTCCAACATGAGCCTTTCCATGACTTCATATTCCAGGCATGCCCCAGTGGAGAAAAGTAGCAAGGTATTCTATCCAGCCAGGGTTCAATCAATACCAGGGCTACATGGACCAGAGATGGATGCTGATCTCTTCATAGATTCATCAGCTGTCTGTCTCCTTTTCTATAGCCCGGAGACAATATGAGCGATCCAAGAAGAACAGGGGAAAAATGTGCATCTCTTGCTACAGCTCTCCACAGCAATGCTGGACATCACCTTACTTCCGTATTTGAAAATAGGACGTGCTTTTACTTTGTGTAAAACCTGCTAGTGTTGTAGTTTAGACCTCTACAAACATGTTCCGAAATGCATTGGATTCTTGTAATACTTGAGCTGTTCATATTTTACTCAACACCTCTAACAATACCTCAGTGGATCAGAAAACCACTTTAAAGCTGAAGTGTGAAAATTGGAGGTTGTTAAACTTAAACTGTACCCTACTCGTTTCTGGTTCACACAATACCTCCTGCACAACCCATTCCATAATTCGATTCCCAATGTTTTTTTAAGCTTCAATAATGCATGGTATGTTCACTTTATAATGTAGAAAATGAAACTTGAGCGTAAATTCAATCTGGAAGGCCTACCTACAGCACTCCATTCATCACCTCATCTCCGATTCGTCCAGGATTCCTCTCTTAAGCCCCCATCTCCTAGGGTGCTGCGACCCTCCTCCGCCCCTCCTCCATCTGGCCTCATCTCTACTTCGCTTGTCGAGGCTCGTCGTCCACTGGCCGCCTCAGACCTCATTCTCTACCACCACCAGTGTCCAGACTCCAGGGGGAAGACTCTCTTACATTCATTCATCACACCCATGGATTTCATTCCGTTGATTCGCTGTCTTCCGCCGGGGTCTGTCCAGGAGTCTTTTCAGGTTGAATTAGCTTTATACTCCAAAAATGCCCCCAAAGAGAAATAATACATAAATCCACCTAGTTAAGCACCCTTATAGTTAAAAGGTTTTTTCTTTTTTTTTGTTCATCCTACCGGCTGTATCCGAAGCATCAGCTCTTATTGTACTCCTAGGTGGTCCGAGGAGAGCCATATTTCACGTCCTCTTTGACAGACTTACTACATTGACGGGGAGATATTTCACTCAGGGCCTGGCTGTGTGTTGACTTTGCAATAGAGGGAGCTGTTAACAACCATCGACATAAGGACCACAGACTCAGGCAATCTCTCCCAGGAAAGCTGCACTTAGCTCGGTGTGGCCGTTTTTCAAGAGCGCATTGGATCCTGTCATCTATAAATTTCCCCATAAAGGAGCTTTGTTGCATTCGTACGCGAGCTCGACAGCATTTCCAGCTACTTTTTATATTTTTATTTTACTCCAGCGCGTTGGATAATGTATTCATAGCGCTCTTTTAGCTGCAGAAACACAATAGAAAAATCCAAGGGGCTTCCATTAATTAAGACCTGCTGAACACACACTATGCAGACAAGGTAGCATATTGTTGGAACCGCTGAAGGAGCTCTACACAGGAGCGTCAAGGTCTTTTTCTTTTTCCTCCAAAGGGAAATTGTATCCTTTGTGACTGTTAGCACTGTAAAAAACCAGGAGGTAGACGCGAGTTCAAAGTTCTCCAGTCTCGGAAGGGATGAAAGAGTCTGTCGTGAAAGCACCAAGAAGAACTCATACATAATAAAGGCGAGAGGACATGAACCGCCAGTGCTAAGAAGGTCCCATCTGCTGGCTAAACAAATGCCAACCGCGCTCCCGTTTTGTAATCATTTTCCAGAAGGCCGAGTTCGTCTTGCCAAAATATTGTGTTTTGATTTGTTAGTGCAGTGCTGAGCGCCAAAGCGTTTTCTTTATAGTCCCAACAGAGCCAATTGTAGCCTTTTACACTCGCTCTGCTGTGTAGTGATCATGTTTAATTGCATGCTTAAATTTTATATGGCAAGAGCCTAGAGGAAACAGGCTTGAAAGGACTAGTGTGTTTTTTACAAAGTGTTTTGAAGGTGAAGATGTCAGGGTTAAAACAATTTTAATTGTTTTGCTGTTGTTTTTTTTCACATTGGGTGTCCACAATCTGATCATACGCCTCTTGCCTGCTAAGATAATCATAATTATGGCTAGATTTTCCCCTTTCTGACACACCTCAATTTATCTAAGCTTGGGACTGATACAAAGAGCACACTAGCTTGTTAATATTCTATTGTTGCTATACTCCTTTCATTTTTTGCAGTTCAACAGTTACTTGATACACCTCCAGCATTGGCTACTTTTACATGGGCAGACAAATCGGATAAGTGGAGAAATCAGATAACCCAATATCAGATCTGATCCGTTTACATTCTCTTCACTCGAACTCACAACACTGAGGATGGAGTAGTATTCTGCCATATGAGCGTCAGCCTAAACCACTCAGCTGTTGGAAACACATTGTACTTTCTCTACAAATAAATTTGAGATTAATTTCATGGATAACTTTTGTGTTGTTGTTTTTTCAATTTATTACTTAAATGTATGTCCTTTCATAAAATATTGGGATCTTTGTGACATTGCTTTGGCCTCTTTGCTGTATTTTCCTGGTTAGTGAATCCACACGTGTGAAAAATCAGAAAGAAATCAGATTATTCTGTTTACATGCCATGTCAATAGTCTGAGAACTCCAGAAATCAGATTGTGATCAGTTTTTTGGTCTGCATGTAAACGTAGCCTATTGCACATGTTTTTAGTGGTAGGGGAACAGGAGCGCTCAGTCGGAGAAAAGGCACGGGGGCTACTGTCATACCAGCATATCGGTTCATTAACCACATCAGCAGAAGCCATTTTTATTTCATTTCAAGAAATAGAATTGAGAAAGATCAATAATATAGGGACAAATATAGTGATCATTATTTTATTTTAATTTCATGTTTTTGACAGATTGCCCCAGCCCTTCCCTGAGCTAAATTTATCTTGTGTGAGGATTCAGTGTTACAGTTTTAGGCCAGAACCTGTCAGATCTGAGAGGTGCTGCGGCGCCTTTGCTGGCCTTATTATTGAGTCATAATTACCCCCAAAAGGTTGTCAGCTGCCCAAAGATGGATGATTATGAGAATGTATTATGGTAGCGCAGATAAGCCCCGAGGTCCTGTCAGTCTGGGGCCCGCGAATCGAAGCTGCAGCTGCGTCTTGTCCTCTGGCATGGAGGAAGTGTGAGTTTGTGTATGCACTTTGTGGTTTCTCAAGGATCCACAGACTTTTTGGAGACAACTCTTGGTGAATGTTTTTTTTTCTTTTGTCTCTCAGATCATCAGACCGTACTTTTGAATTCTCTAACATTTTACCTCTAAATATATATTAAAAAAATATATATATTTGTCTTCACTTTCTGTTGAAACCAGATCTGATTCAACCAGAAGCATACAAAACTAAAGGACTCATTCATCATTGACATTTTACATTTTTCCTATCACAAAATCCAGAAAATAACAGATTAGAGTCATTCAGAAATAGAAAAACAAACAACCAAAGTAAACCGGATTACCCGAACGTGCGTGAATGAAGCAATACACTATTTCACGGTGGACACAGGAGGAGGGCTATACCAAAGTTCAAACTCTGAAGCCATTGCGATTGACTTCGAAATGTTGCTGCAGAAGTTTCCAGAAAAATCCTTGAAATCCTTAAAAATGCCCTGAAACTGTTGAAATCCCTGAAAGTCCTGAAATCCTTGAAACTCTTTAAATCCTTCAAACTGTTGAAACTGTGAAACTCCTGAAATCCTTGAAACAGTTGAAGCCTTGAAACTACTGAAATCCTTAAAACTACTGAAATCCTTAAAACTCCTGAAATCCTTGAAAGTCCTGAAATCCCTGAAACTTCTGAAATCCTTGAAACTCCTGAAATCCTTAAAACTCCTCAAATCCTTAAAACTCCTCAAATCCTTGAAACAGTTGAAACCTTGAAAGTACTAAAATCCTTGAAACTCCTGAACTCCTTGACACAGTTGAAATCCTGGAAAGTACTAAAATCCTTGATACTCCTGAAATCTTTGAAACTGCTGAAGTCTTGAAACTCCTGAAATCCTTAAAACTCCTGAAATCCTTCAAACTGTTGAAACCGTGAAACTCCTGAAATCCTTGAAACAGTTGAAGTCTTGAAACTCCTGAAATCCTTACAACTCCTCAAATCCTTAAAACTCCTCAAATCCTCGAAAGTACTAAAATCTTTGAAACTCCTGAAATCCTTGAAACTGCTGAGACCTTAAAACTCATGAAATCCTTGAAACAGGTGAAACGTTGAAACTCCTGAAATCCTTGAAACTCCTGAAATCCTTGAAAGTCCTCAAATCCCTGAAACTTCTGAAATCCTTGAAACTCCTGAAATCCTTAAAACCCCTGAAATCCTTAAAACTCCTAAAATCCTTGAAACAGTTGAAACCTTGAAAGTACTAAAATCCTTGATACTCCTGAAATCCTTGAAACTGCTGAGACCTTGAAACTCCTGAACTCCTTGAAACAGTTGAAACCTCGAAAGTACTAAAATCTTTGAAACTCCTGAACTCCTTGAAACAGTTGAAATCCTTGAAACTCCTGAAATCCTTGAAAGTCCTCAAATCCCTGAAACTTCTGAAATCCTTGAAACTCCTGAAATCCTTAAAACCCCTGAAATCCTTAAAACTCCTAAAATCCTTGAAACAGTTGAAACCTTGAAAGTACTAAAATCCTTGATACTCCTGAAATCCTTGAAACTGCTGAGACCTTGAAACTCCTGAACTCCTTGAAACAGTTGAAACCTCGAAAGTACTAAAATCTTTGAAACTCCTGAACTCCTTGAAACAGTTGAAATCCTTGAAACTCCTGAAATCCTTGAAACTCCTGAAATCCTTAAAACCCCTGAAATCCTTAAAACTCCTAAAATCCTTGAAACAGTTGAAACCTTGAAAGTACTAAAATCCTTGATACTCCTGAAATCCTTGAAACTGCTGAGACCTTGAAACTCCTGAACTCCTTGAAACAGTTGAAACCTCGAAAGTACTAAAATCTTTGAAACTCCTGAACTCCTTGAAACAGTTGAAATCCTTGAAACTCCTGAAATCCTTGAAAGTCCTCAAATCCCTGAAACTTCTGAAATCCTTGAAACTCCTGAAATCCTTAAAACCCCTGAAATCCTTAAAACTCCTAAAATCCTTGAAACAGTTGAAACCTTGAAAGTACTAAAATCCTTGATACTCCTGAAATCCTTGAAACTGCTGAGACCTTGAAACTCCTGAACTCCTTGAAACAGTTGAAACCTCGAAAGTACTAAAATCTTTGAAACTCCTGAACTCCTTGAAACAGTTGAAATCCTTGAAACTCCTGAAATCCTTGAAAGTCCTCAAATCCCTGAAACTTCTGAAATCCTTGAAACTCCTGAAATCCTTAAAACCCCTGAAATCCTTAAAACTCCTAAAATCCTTGAAACAGTTGAAACCTTGAAAGTACTAAAATCCTTGATACTCCTGAAATCCTTGAAACTGCTGAGACCTTGAAACTCCTGAACTCCTTGAAACAGTTGAAACCTCGAAAGTACTAAAATCTTTGAAACTCCTGAACTCCTTGAAACAGTTGAAATCCTTGAAACTCCTGAAATCCTTGAAACTCCTGAAATCCTCGACACTCCTGAATCTCATCAAATGTTTAAAGAATGGTCTGAAATTGTAAGTTGCTTTCCTACCTGACCAAAACCTCCACAATAATACAGAACAATGCTCTCTAACACAGTCACAACACTCCAAAGTGCTCTTTAAGTGTTTTTTGTACCGCCCGTTGAACCCATTGTTTGTGAACTTCTATTTCAGTCGCAGTGGGGGAAAGGCCTCTTCTGATTGGCTGCTGCGGCTCTGACATCATGACAGGCTTTTTAGGGGCATCAGCAGACGTGCCAGGACTGGTCTGTGACTCACGCTCGCTCTCCTCGGTCTGTAATGTGCCAGTTTAGAGCGAACAGTCAACAAACACTGGGCCTCTATGATATGGCACAATGAAGGAACACATGGAGGACGCCACAAAGGGCCTGTGTGCCCATCTGTACACTGTGCACCCAACATTTCTCAGCGGAGAGGAGAGAGAGGCATTTACTTGAGGAGCACTAGAGAGCGGGTGCTAATAGATTACCCTCCGTTTTCACATTGGAGATGCATACATTTCATTTAGTTGTTGTGTCCACTTATTATCAGAGGCAATATATATGATCGCAATACAAGCATAGAAACCTATCAATACTTTCAATGCTTTTTCATAATCTCTGGATTTCCCTCACAGTTTCCCTTTCCACTTTTGCTGTGATCGAGACGTGCTAACCATTCATTTCAGTGACACAAAAAGTCTCTTCTGATAATATATAATTCCTTAATTTCTTCAATATCTAACTGATAGTCACGTTTTTATCCCCCTCATTTACATTCTTCTGTGACAACTGAGTGACTGAATGTATTTGAGCTGACATAACATAAATGAAAAAGGCATTAGATTGAGCCCCTTGAACATCACTCACGCAGATGGCTTGTAAGTGTTTTAGCTGAAAGGCGAGTCTGGGCTTCTTTGCGCTGCTTTAATTTGCCACATAAGTAATCTGCCAGTGAGCCTCGGTGCCAAGTGGGATGATTGAGGAGCTGTAATGATTCCCCATTACTCAGTCACACACTTACAGAAATAAAAACGGGGGGAAATGGATGTCGAGTAATGGCGGTAAACTGCAGTCAGTGATGCACGCAGCAGATTTAGCGTCTTGTCGCAAACATTAGTTCAGTAAATTATCTGTTTGTATATTATCTAGTAGACACTCATTATTTTCACTACAACTTTATGTCTTTATCCAACGTGACTCATTTGAATGATTGAGTGTTTGTTTTTGTGCCTCCTCTAAACAGATTGGTGATAGCTTTTTTTTCTTTTTTTTCTGCTGTATGACTAGATTACTAATAACAATTTAAAAACAAAGTTAAATCATTTTGAAAATCTGCCAGAACAATGAAGTATTCACAATGTGTAAAAACAGAAAGTGGAAGCTTACCTCTGGGATAACAAGCTGGGATTTGTCTGGCTTGAATCATTTGGGGGAAACCATTGCTCATTGCATCAAACACACTTTGTTTTTGCCAATCACAGCCAAGCTTTAAAGCAACAAACCGTTTTGTTCTGAGAAATGTTATTAGTTTGTCTAAAGCGGCATACAGTGTCTTGTGTTTTTCTCTTGTCGCTGTGTTTTTTATTAGTATCCATAAATGTGCTGGTTATAATCAGCAAATGTTTCACCCGCCCACTCACGGCAATACTGCCACATGATTGGCCCAAACCACTGCTGTTTTGGTATTCAAACACATCAGTGGGAGCAGCACAAGATGGATTCTCAGGTGTTTGTGAACTCACTAATACTGTGAAAATCAGCTTGCAGGCAAGGTTGTGTGGTTAAGTAGCTTGCCCCATTGAGTGCATAGAGTGAATGATCAATCCTTTGTGAAGTCTGTGAAAGAAGTTAGTGAAAGTGCGATTGCCTGCCACACCCACACCCCTCCCTTATCACCACCACCAGAATATCAGCATTTTTATCTTAATAGTCCCACCCCATCTCAGCTACACATTACAGTTGTAAGACTGTTTGACTGATGATGTGTGCCCTCACATATTTGCAGTCATGTGCTATCTAAGGAAGCAGCAGTGTTGTCATTGCTTGTTGCTGCGGCTGCTGTTTGATAATGAGCCCCTGGCTCTGAGCGGCTGTCACTCTGGCGGACAGACAGGCTCTGCCCCGGTCACTGCCTCCTCTCTCCATCTGCGCCTCAGCTGGGGCAGGCCACAGGGACGACACACAGGGTTAAGGTCATCGTACTCTGGTCTACACTGGCTGACCTGGCTTTGGACTCACTCTTACCAGGTTAAAACAACTCTTCTAGTGTAAATAATGCATTACAATATGCTTCCTGACTGAACTACTTTTTTAGCAATGGCACAAACCATCAACATTAAATGGTTGATTAACAATTTATTATTTATCATCAACACATGTTGCTAAATACACTTGTACAATTACTGCTTATGAGCTAGTAGTATTGGGTGTTTGCAATAACCTGATACAACCCTTACTTTGGGAATACATTTTCAAATAAATATGTTATGAGTGCTAAGACTTGTTCTGTGTTTATTATCTGAGATAAAACTACAGACTCAGGGCTGTAGTCACCACCACAGAGCACCTTCTCCCACGACAAACAAGGCTTCAAACAAGTCTGTGATCATACTTTGACTTTGCTCCACTATAAGCCATATGGAGCTGCAAATCTCAGTGGAAATGCTAATATTAATTTGCTAACAATGTACCAGGGCATCAGTAGCACTTACCAATAAACACACACGCACACACACACAAAAATAGCCCATTGTCATAACAGCAGCAGCAGCAGTTGACTCACGGAGCTTCACAAATAGTACCGATTTACAAACAGGAACAACTCCACATCAAACAGTGAAACAAACACATGAATGTCCAAGTGAACAGTCAGCACTGAAGCAGCAGATGGACAGTTGCCCTGGGCATCCTCCGTCCTCAGACCCTCCTTCACAGCAAGCAAAAAACCCAGTGGGAGAAAAGAGAAACCTTGTGGAGAATCACATCGGAGGAGAGATCCAACTCCCCAGGACAGACAGCAGGGGCAAGTGGAGGGACATGAATAATGGCAGCCTTTGGTAATTGTGGCCATTCAAACTACAATTTCTCCAAATAGTCTTAAGTATCACAGCATGTCGACAGCAACCTCAGATGCCCCATTAAACTGGGCCCTCCCCACTGAACAGCCGAACCCCCACATTTCTTTAATTATGCATGAGGCCTGAACAGTAGTGTACACTCTATCATGCTGCTCACAAGCTGATTACTGGGCTTTGGCAGGCCAAGCACACTGAATTATTTAAATCTCTGTTAAGCCTTGCCGTACATATACTGTATATCAATGCAAGAAATGGACTCAAGCTTGTCATGCTTTTGATCTGGATTTCCCTCTTAATCAGACACGCTGCCTTATGAGGAAATACTAGATCTCCACAAAGTCAGTTCACAACCACAGGAGCACTTAAAACAGACAGAGCTTGAGAATTTAAGAGAAAAAAACATGCGTGAATGAAATAAAGCTACTATGTTTGTGAAGGCTCTCATTCGTCCAGGAAGATTTCATCGTCATGAACAGGTGGGTGTTGGCAGTCTTATGGGCATGGCAAGGCATATTTATATATATGGTGCATTTCATACACAAGTCAACTCAATGCGCCTTATATAGGACCGCTCAAGCTTGTGTCACCTTCTGACCACAAGAGCTGAGAATAAGCTTCTGTGAATAAAAGCAAAACATCCTTAACTCAGCCTAACCCATTAATGATTTAAAGAAGAACTAAGTAACTTATTTACCTTAATAAATCCTTTTCGTCGTCCCTCTGGGGGTAATAAAAGTGTTAATGGGATGATTACGAGGTCTTTCATCTTTCCCTGGTGTCTCTGGCCAGAAAACCACCCTTGCAACTTTCCCCTGTGGGCTTGCGCCAGTTTAACAGTATTTACAGCAAAGTTTGAGTGAACAAAATTATCTCCATTGTATGATTGGGTTGTGGCACAATGTACAATATCCCTCTCTCCTTATGTCTTTACTGTCAGCGTAGTATTTACTCTCATGCTCTGACACCTGCAGTGGTGCTTATGGCCTGTAGGGGCATGAGCTATGTAGTTCTGCTTTAAGATTCACTACGATGAAAAACGGCGCTACCTTTTTGATGAGGAAGTAACATTATAATGTGGAAGCTAAAAAAGCCTATTGAAATATACTGACCATTTTCGATATGTTGAGCATTACTTGAATCCTCAATGAATGCTCCTCTTGGACACACTACGCTGTGAAAGTGTCTTTTTAATGCCACTTCATGAACAGTCCTAATTCACCACCATAGCTTTGTTGCCTAGTCCAATTATACCACAAGGACCAGGCGTGATCCATTGTTCACCCAGGTGGCCCCACCTCAGAGAACTGGTTCACCCAGGGGAGAGCTACTTGTGGGTGGGCTGTGGAGAGGTGATAGATCCCCCTTTTCTCTCAAACCCCTGAAAGAAAACACACAATCAATACCCCGCTGTCTGCCTGCAGCGCCAATAAATGAAGCAGTGCGCTGAGGAGATGAATAAATAAAATGCGCCACTCTTTTGTACATTAGGGCCAGGGAGCAGAGCCTGTATTTAGACAAACTGTAGCAGTCTTCCGTCTCTCTGTGGGGCGCTTGTTGTGAATTTATGTTTGCAGCAAGCACATTTGTTCACTGGCCCGGAAAACAAGCTGTGTTTATTCACTGCATGGTCAACTGGTTCAGTCTGGATTGGTGTAAATGTTTAATTTATGCCTTGATAATGTAATGAAATGCTCTTATTTTTACATCTTTTAAACTTTGCTCATTTTTTTACTGTCTCAAAAGCACTGCCGAGTCCTTGAAGGCAAAGTGCCGTGTAAAGATTCATTTTGACTCATAGCAAAACATCGAATTGCAACAAAAACGTGACAAAAAGCGCATAAAAAGTTACGAAAATAATACTAAAAATGACAAAACGCAGCAAAAAATGACGAAAAAGTGCAGAAAAAGCATCCATAAATGACCTGACATGCGACATAAACATGACAAAAAACAGGACTTACTTTTAAGCTGACAGTTTGGACACCATGGACAACAGCTCTGAGGATGCTGTCTGGACGGGCAGCGAAACTGTAAGCTCCAGTCGAGAAGCTTTAGTTTTGGGTAAAGCCGAACAAAATTCAACAACAAACTCTGATGCCTCTCCGCCTCAGTGGATGTAATGTTTTGTCCAATTTTGCCTCTTGCTGCTCTGTATATACAGATCAACGCAAGATAGGTCATTGCCTCCAACAATCACAATGCAGAGTTTGCACGTTTGGAAGTCATTTTTGGATTCTGTCTAATATCCAAAACGACCCATGACTATCTGGAACTAGGCATTTATTGTCAGTGTATTGACGTGTGAACAGTCGTCTGCCGCTATTAGATATGTGAAGACATGCACGTGCAGATAGTAAATCGACACTTAACTTTTATAACTGCCATTCGACCTTTTCTCGTTTCTGCTTGTACCCGAAGAAAGCATCTGTCTTTTTATTGAGTTGATAAAAACAGTACTTGCATATCGGAGTGCGCTGCATAGCCTCAGAGTTGTGCTAATCTTACATAGCAGTCATCCCCTGTGGCAAAGAATCTCTGGCATTTAGAGCATTCACACACTTGCACTCAGGCAGAAATGCCAACACAGAGACACTTGAGTTCTCTCTTTATTACCACTCTGGTACTTACACGTCTGTGGCTGTCAGAAACCGATGAAGGCAATAGACGTTAATGGGATTTGATGACATTTTGATGATGTCTTTGTACATCCAATAAAGGATTTGTTATTGCCAGAGGTTCCTGTGACACCCAGTTGCTAATACTCAAGGGGGGGGAAAAGTTATTTGCATTTTGTCGATTCCATTAGATCTCCCCAATTTCACCGCACACACACACACAAACACATAATCAAGTCATTTGTCAAACATTGTTTTTGGAGGACTGCCCGTATCCCTGTCCTTTTCTGCCGCGGCGAGCTTTGACAATGACAGGTGATCTATGGCTGCCTGGAGCCCGGCATCTAAATCTAGAAAGGAGCTTAGCCGCAGCCTGTGAAATGAGAATTGATAATCGAATGATGGTGAATGAGGAAGCCTGTCAGTACATTGTAAGGCAGCTGACGGATTTAGTTACGGGAGAGGGAAGGCATGGCAGATGAGTTTTGGCAGGAGAAAGAATCACTCAGAGCAGAGAGAAGGAGAAGCTGAACTGCCTCCAGCTATTTCTAATATTCTTTGAGTGTTTTTGTGTTTGGAGACGGATAACGGAGAGGTTACTCAGGGGCTGGTGATTGGCTCTGTTCAGCATTCAGCAGCTGTTATATCTGTGTTTGCTTTGGAAGTGTGTGAGAGCGAGAAGTGGAATGAGTAAACATACCTTAAATAGTTTAATGTGCAAAGGCAATAGTTGTCCTGAAAATGTAGTTTCTCTTCAAAACAAACATTAAGCACATGTTGGGTTCGACTTGCTGTCTACTGTAACTTTTTATTGTTTGTTATATCCATCATAGAAGAGAATTTCAAATATCATGGCCTGGACTGGGTGATTGAGTCTAGATTTGTATTGATATATGTTGAATTCAGCCTCGAATACACGGCTATTGAGGATCAAGAGCCACTTCTCTGTCTCTTGTTTCGTTACATCAGCCTGAAGACACTGGTTCCTGACAAACTGTGGAGAACATGGGTAAGACATTGATGTAATATGACAATCCCCAATGCTACACTTCTGCTTTCCCTGAACCTAATCCCATCTCGTCGTCTAGAGTCACACAAGCCGCAAAGTCCCACTGAGAGAATAAAATGGAACTTGCATGTTTCCCGCCACCTCTGTGCAATCACATTTGAACCCCAATAAACGCTTCAAATTGCAGGCAAGAATGGAAAGTGTCTTGAAATATTAGTCATGATAGTTGCGGAATGGGTGTTTGACCTCTTTGTATCACTTTACAGTTTCCCAAATTGTTTTTTGGCAGAAAAGCTCAGCCTGAGGTCACACATTTCCATGAAAACAGTTTATGGAGGTTTACCGTTTCACACAATACTCCGGTTATTCTCTGAAGACCAGCAATCATGGAGTTTTTATTTGTTTGACTTTTGGCGCTGTGCATATGAGTCAAACAGCTAAGTGCAACGTGCAGATTGACCCCTTAAAAGCAGCTTTCGCAAAATGAGTCACATCTGATTACGTTTCTATTGCAGTGTTCAGACGCTTACGGCTCAAAGGGCTGTTTAAACACATTGACAATAGGAGTTGACATTTGCACAACTGTTACTCATGCACGGGGCATACATTCTACTGTTCTTTACAAGACTGTTATTCCCTCTGTTAAAAATGTATGAATTCAGACACTGCTTTGGACTATTGAGCAGACCAATTAACTGAAATGCCTCCTCCCATTTTGTGTATTGATCACATTATTGAAGGTTTGCTGTCTTAATCCACGAGACATGATGGATTTTTCTCCTATCAAAATGCTCGTGTGTAATATAATGTTCATTGCAGATGCATATCAGATGGAGGATTATTTTTTTTATGTGGTAGTTAAATTTGTTAACTTAATATATATATTCTTATCTGTACAACAACACTTGTAATTATTTCTTCATAATCAGAGTGGAAGTACAGTAAGGTGCTGTATGAATAAATTACTATTTAATAATGTTAGTATTATGCATAAAACTATTCGCAGAGTTGGTGTTTCACACTGTGGATGTGGTTGTAGGACCTGCAACAGGTATATAGGATTTTCTAAATTACTGTAGTTGTTGAAGAAGCATTTTAAAGTTATGTTATATGTCATTTTCAACAAGGACAAAAACACTCCTCAAACATCCGTTATAAATATGTGGTGTGCAATTTTCTAAATTGTTGAAACTTTCACAAAAAAATAAATGGATCCTTTGCATTTCTAGTCTTTGTTTGATCTTTAGAGAATCATATATGTTTTTGTTGTCTTTGGGGTTAGTTCTTGTCTAGAATACCTTTAGTCATGGTTTATATTTCTGACCTGGCTCATCATTGGTTTAGGTCTGATTTAGCACAGGTTTGTACAATCAGTGTGGTGTAACTTTGAAAGATAAATGGTGGAACCACTACCCTGGAGGACTGAAATCTATAATAATATACTTTATGCACATCTCCTTGTATTATATTTGCTAATTTAGCCGACCATACTTCCTCATAAATCCTATGCGTTGAGGTCCCTAGTCTCTGTAAGATGTCATTACTTAGTTTTATAGATACAATCTTTCAATAAAGTGTTATTCAAGGTAGTTAGAATGTTAAGTGCAGTGCTGTTCGGTGCCATTATCCGCCATCATTCCCCGCCGTGAAGCTGCCCTTATCAGTCGTGAGAGTGTGGGCCTGTCCTCCTCTGCAGCAGCCGCTAACAGCACCCCAGTGAGCGGCCGATCAATCCGCTCCGGCTAGGAGGCTATACGGGCTAATGGCTAATGAAAAGTGTAATTACAGCGGGTCAGGGGAGGCATCAGGACACCGAGCGGAGGCAGCGACAAGTTCATTTAGATCAGTGCAGCCCAAACCTGTCCAGCTCGTTACGCTGCAAGTGAGCCATCATACCTGGTCATCTGCTGATATTAAGGAGGCGGGATTTGATGGGGCAGGAGATGGTTATATCCCATATTAAAATTTCATATTGAAGCGAGAAGATTCAATTATATGGACTTCCAGGCTGAACCTAAATGAATCATTGAAGAAACATCACCCATGGATTGTAGGAATCTTACTGTTATTTATGAACGGTACAAAAAAGAGATAAACTTTGCATATCAATTGCTAAAGGCCGGTGCCTATAGGACACACTTAATTTATAAGTAGCCAAACAATTCATTTCGAGAGTGCAAACGAATAAATGCAAAACTTACATACAGTATACATCACAAAAGGTGCAACAATCCAGCCCCCTCACGATTTGTTTCGATACAAACGACCAGGATTTAACCTTTCGTGTTTCTTTCTGCACCTTTGACATTGTACTCGGCTCTGGATCTTTCACAAGCAAGGACCACGCCACAGCAGAAGGTGCCATTAAGAATTTATTAACAGTGAGTAATTGACAGTCGCTGGGTCCCCTTGGTGCAGAGGAATCAGCGCCCAAGTTAAAACAGGAGTTAAAACATGTCGTCACATTTTAGCATTATGCTGAATTCTGGCCCCATGCGTTGTACATTATTAATTTCTGTGCTTTACAAACAGGCCACCTTCACCCCAGTTTGGAGCTATACCTATGCTGAGAGAGGCTAAATGCTAACAACATTTGCATGACGCACGCACAAAGACCAGACAGGTACGCATCAACTTGTCTCAGCTATTGAGAACATATCTCAGTATGTAAAAATAGTGACCTCTTCCTTTAAGCCCCAACAAAATAAATCAAACAAAGGGTTGAGAAACAGCACAAACCTCTGCAGAACCAACAGTGAAGTCTGCTCTGTATGATATGGGATGTTTGAGGGAGTCTTTCACATTCGAGCGATGTGTCATTTTTGACTGCTACCTTTTTCAGCACAACAGCAGGAGTAGGTTTATGTTCTCAGTTGGAGTTTTGTAAAACTAAGTGTACAGTCCTAAGGGTATTACTATCTAAACACATTACACAAAGTAGCAAGGCTAAGGTAGTAGTTTCCACATGGCATAGGACTTTGAATTGGTTCTTTTACATTGTGTTGTTGAATAAAAGCTACATCTTTCATTTCAGTGATTTTAAACAGCGCTAACGGCCGGAACACCTTGCCTCTGAGGGCCCCTGGAAATAGACCTGCAGCTATATTTTTAGATAGCTATTAATACCTCCAGCTAATTCATTTCAGCTCTCCGGGCACCTCCGCGGCCTCTCAATTATGGATGAGGGGAAAGTCATTGGATTCTGAGGCTGAGAGGAGCTGCTATGGTGACAGGAGGTTCTCCGCACAGGCGTGACAGACACACACACGCATAGAGACAGCTGAAGGGCAGTGGGAGGAGGTAACAACTGAACAGCTTCATTTGCACAAATACAAGAACATGAACAGCAAACGTGTGAAGTTTCAGCATTTCATTTAGGGTCTGTTGCAATCTGACAACGTATTGCACATTTTTGGTAGTTTTATCTGAAGTCTTTTTTTTCACAGAGCTTCATCTTATTCATCTAGCCAAAACACTGGCAGCTTGATTTGTATTGATTTGAGTGTACCATATCACAGAATACTCCTGTTGTTCTCTAAGAATCAGCAATTGTTTAGTTTGTTTGAGCCAAGAGGTGAGGTGCAGCGCGATAATTGACGTCTTAAGTAAAAGCATTTGTCAAAGCACAAGTCCGATCTGTTTACATTATACAGCAGGGTTTCAGGCTGTCAAATGTTTCGGTTTAATTTGTCTGATGTAATAAAGTATCAGTACTCTGTGTTGATTCATATAGACCAGAGATATACAGTGCCTCTCGAAAGTATTCATACACCTTGAACTTTTGCACATTTTGTCATGTTTACAACCCTAAACATAAAGATTTTATTTAGATTTTTTTTACTGAACGTTCACACACAAGTAGCAGACAACTGTGAAGTGAAAGCAAAATGATACATGATTCTGTTATTTTTCAAAAAATAGAAAAGTGAAAAGTGGGGCGTATTCATACAGCATTTTTTGAGTGCATTAAATTGCCTTTATAACATTCCTAGTGACTCCAGAATGTTCACTCCTTGGCCTAATGGTTAAATAGAGGCACCTGTGTGTAATTTACCCTCAGTATAATTTCAGCTGTTCTTTTAGGCCCTCAGCGCTGTGGTCGGAGTGTATTGGTCACTAAACTACATCATGAAGGTCAAGGAGCTCACCAGAGAGGTCAGGGATAAAGTTCTGTAGATGTTTAAAGCAGCGTTAAGTTATACAAAGATTTCCCAAGATTTAAACATCTCCTGGGGCACTGTTCAATCCATCATTCAGAAATGGAAAGAGTATAGCACCACTGCCAACTTACCAAGACACGGTCACCCATCTAGTATATTAGATCAAACAAGGAGGACACTGGTAAGATATACAAACAAGTGCCCCAAGATAACTCTGGAGGAGCTGTGAAGTCCTGCCGCTGAGCTGGGGGAATCTGTACATGGGACAACTATAAGTCGTACTCTACACAAATCTGGCCTTCATGGACGAGTGGAAGAAGAAAGCCATTACTGAAAGAAGGCCATAAGAAATCCCGCTTGAAGTTTGTAGAAGTCATATGGAGGACACAGCTCCATGTGGAAGAAGGAGCTTTGGTCAGATGAGAGAAAAATGTAACTTTTTGGCCCAAATGCAAAACGTTATGTATGGAGCAAACCTAACACTGCTCATCGCCCTGAGTGCACCATCCCCAGTGTCAAATATACGGGGGGGAGCATCATGCTGTGGGGCTGCTTTTCCTCAGCGGGGACTGGGAAGATTGTAAGAATAGTTGGGAAGATGGATGGAGCCAAATACAGGGACATTTTGGAGGAAAACCTGCGGACGGAGATTCACCTTCCAGCAGGACAATGACCCTAAACACAAAGATAAATCTTCAATGGAATGATTCAATAAAAACATATTAATGTGTTAGAATGGCCCAGTCAAAGTCCTGACCTAAATCCTATTGAAAATCTGTGGAATCAATTGAAAACTGCTGTTCACAAACGCTCTCCTTCAAATCTGACAGAGCTGGAGTTGTTTTGTAAAGAGGAATGGGCTTAAATTTCAGTTTCTAGATGTGCAAATCTTGTACAGTCAGACCCCAAGAGACTTGCTGCTGTTATTGCAGTAAAAGGGGGTCCCACAAAGTATTCATTCATGCCGTATGAATACTTATGCACGCCCCACTTTTCTGTTTTCTATTTTTTGAAAAATAACAGAATCATGTATCATTTTGCTTTCACTTCACAGTTGTCGGTTACTTGTGTGTGAACGTTCAGTAAAAAAAATCTAAATAAAATCTTTATGTTTAGGGTTGTAAACATGACAAAATGTGCAAAAGTTCAAGGTGTATGAATACTTTCGAGAGGCACTGTAAGTGGTGGTCAATGGCTGCTGGTTGCACCGCTTCATGACCGCGACGCTAGGGGGCTGCCATTGCTCGCCATTGCTGCAGTACGTCCATGTGTGGGCGGCCAAACAAGCTAGTTTTCCATTAGAAAGCATTGCACTTTACACGTGATTTAAGCAACTGTAAAGTCTGGTTTCTAATTTTTGGGAACTTTCTACAGCTAGATATTGCTCTTGTGATAACACTGGGTTAGTTACAATGAAAGAAACCAGGCTGGTTTTCGTAAGTGAGGGCTAACTAATTTGACAACAGGCCGTTTGCAGTAGAGCTTACCAAATCCGCGTTGTTCATGTCCTAGTCTAGTCCAAGTTAGAGTCTGCAATTTTAAAATCCAAGGTCTAAGTTATTAACTAAAGTTTACAGTGGCACAGTTGGAAGGTTCGGGGTTAGACTCCCAACTAATGAGAGATGCACACCGTCGTTGTGTCCTTGGGCAAGACATTTCACCCTCCTTGCCCTCAGTATCTGCGTACACTGGTGTATGAATGAGAGTGTGAATAGGTGACTGGTTCCTTGCTGTAAAGCGCTTTGGGCCTAATGAAGGTAGAATCACGTTAAAAAGGTTGACACAATTTACCAAAGTCAAAGTTTGAGTCCAAGTCAAGTCAGGATCACTTAAAGCCGAGCTCTGGTCCAAATCACAGCTCCATTTAAGAAGGGTTTTTGAAATATTTTTCAAGTCGTGTCCCTCCTATGAATTCTCATACAATGTATCTAAATTTTTTTCAGTGTCAAGTCCAAGTCTTTTAGCCTGAACCACAAGTCGAGTCACGAGTCACTGTCCCAAGACTTTACTTTTTGATGTTTGAGCAAAGTTCCAGAAATTATTTGAAAAACGACTCTCAAGAAACTCTAAATACATGAATTTATGCTTCTCCATACTACCACTACTGGTCCTACTGCAATCTGTGGAGATTACGGAAATGATCAATGCAAGCCTTAGCATTTGTACCGGGATGCCTGTCTGCCAGTATTCTTAAAAATGGTAAAGTAACAACCTAATGCAGACTCTGAGCTGTGGCTGATTCCCCTTCCTGATCTCATGTAACAACAAAGCGCGCAGATTGTTGCGTTCTGTCGGCTTTTGATGAATATTTAAGCCTCGCTGGCTTCAGAGAAGGTTTTATGTTTCAAAAGCAATTCACGCGGGGGTTGTCCTCGCTTTCATCAGCTTTATGAGCAAGACAAACTCAGGATACGATCGGCGATTCCTGGGAGCGAGTGGGCCGCAGACGAACCAACATGCTACTTTTTTTTTCTTCAGAAAGACTAAATCCGACTCAACGCTTTCTCAGCTCAGCTCCTCCTGGTTTCACCACCAACGTATTCATTACTCTTGTGAGCGACAGGGGGAGCGTGCGGGTAAATTGGGTTTAGCTCTTGACCTTTGGGCGTGATTAATGGCTTGCTCTGTTCGGGAGCTGGGAGGAGAGGTCTGCTGTGCTGTGCTTCTGGCGCTGAGGAGGCAAATAGTTGACAGACAGAGAAACCCAGCGCGCAACCATCTCGGGTGAACTGATTCATCTACAGGACAAAGGGCCAGACCTACTCAAGAGCTAGCCACCTCGTGAGAGGGATGAGCTGTCGGCGAGAGTCATCAAAGTGGCCTACAAGGCTGCGGCCGCTTTTGATAGGACTTTTTCTTTATTTTAAGCAACATACTCCTAATGCCTTCATCCTTGAGTAAAAGTGAAATATAGTGTTTGCAAATAAGTCGTAGCTCTGTTGACCTTGCTGCAAAGCAACGCTAATGAATAAGAGCGATCCAGTCGGCGAAAAGATGAGTAACAAAAACAACACATGGAATAAGGTTTTACAGTTGCAGTTATTTATCTCTGCAGTTGTCCAGGAAGTTACCATCATAGTAAAGATTTTCAAATATTGTCGACTGGGCTGATAGAGTTGAGAATGTGTCACCTCTTTCTTCACAGGCTTCTTCAGCTATTGAGGCACGTGATAAGGCTGGGTGAACATCACAAGCAGAAGCCTTTTTGCTCTTTCTCTCTTAGAGATACTACAACCTGCAGACTGATGCTATTTTAAATGGTTGCAAATGCAGCCAAAGACACAGACACACTCAAGAAAAGCATGTATGGGCTATATGTACAGTTTCAATACGTGACTTCTTCCTGGACAATTACCCATGCGCTGTACTTCCCATCGCCGATCGTTTACATTCACAATTAGCAAGGTCCCACACAAATAAAGAGAGAGCTCAGGATTTGGTTAAAGGGATATTTCAGGATTTTTGACATAGGGCCCCATTTCCTAGTTATTTTTTAATTCATGCAAGGACTGCATGAATTTAAAAGAATATTATTTGCAGAGTTTAGTGGTGCTAGGCTAGTGCTAGGCTAGCACATGTCTATGGTAACCAGTAGCCTGCATTAAAAGCAGTCTGACCCAAGCACAGTGCACCTGAAGCAAATCACTTATAACACCAGACTACCGATATAAATGTCTGTGTTGACTGAATATTTTAAAAAAACAAAAAAACATTTTGCATTTAAAATAACTTATATCTGAGCAGCATCAGCTTCCTAGTTGTAAGCTACGCAGCGGTGGAGTGATCTGCTAGGTTACCGGATCTATAGTAGTTTGTTTACTACACGTGGAATTCACAAAAGGAGCTTTCAACAAATTAGTTATGGCAACATTTGGAGGACTGCCCGATGATTTGGAAGAGGTTTTAATGCAGGCTACTAGTTACCATAGACATGTGCTAGCCTAGCACTAGCCTAACACCACCTTTTTTTTTTTTTTAATCCAGAAATCAACAACACTCTGGATAACTACGAAATGAGGCCCTATGTCGAAAATACTGAATTATCCCTTTAAGGACAGTGAGTTACTGATGGACAGTGACTGCAGCGTGTTACAAACGGCAGTTAGGAAACGCCAGTGCTCATAAGGTAGGAGCTTTTATCTTGTGAGCTAAATGCTAGTGTTAAAAAATGATAATACAACATGGAAACGACTGAATAGAATTTAAACTACTTCTTTTTTGTGCAGGCTCGTTCAAAAGCTAGTGCTAGTTTTGATTTTTATTGTGTAAGTGCGTTAGCCTAAAGACAAAAACCGTTATGAACATAGAGGTTTCCTCCAGTTACGTCTCAAGTAATATTTTTAACCTGCTCACAGCCTTGTGTACGAAATGCACGGTATAAATAAACTTGCCTTGCCTTGCCTACTCGCTGTCCTTTACAAAATCTTGAGCCATGGCTTCGTTTCTGTGCTAATTTGTAATGGGAGAAACCATGTGGGATCACTGTGCATAGCCCATTGTCAAAAATCTGGAGAGTATCTGATAAGATAAGAAAAACTATATGCACAAAAAAGATATCAAAAGTGTACTATGTATCCAAAGTCTTAAAATGTAGCTACCCATTTTCAAAATCACACACAAAGGTAATCTCATCTTGTAACAATGTAAAAATGTACCCACTCGATACAACTTTCACTTAATGTCAGAAAGTGTTTTTTCCTCATACAATATTATACCTCAGAAAACAATGTCTTCCCAGATTGTCCTTACACTATTATTCAGACATTACGCTTTTAGTCTTTGATCTTATTTTAAGTGTGCTTTCATTATTTTTCTTTTATTTAGCCCGACTGTCTCAAAAAACGTGATTAACTACAGTCCAATTTCCAAAACGAATCATCCTGACAACATTAAGCGCAGAAACACATTGCACATCCTTAAATAACCCCGTTGGCCGCGGATAGTATCTTACTCACGTAAATGGTCCAGGAGGCAGATAATTGGGTTTTGCTTCCTCTGCCCTCCTATTATGACAAATTAAAGAGATCTGGAAGTCATATTTTTTTTCTATAGCACAGGGTTTTTAGCTTGTTATTAGCTAACACACTGGCAAATTGATTTGTATTGATTTTAGCCGAAGCCTCGCAGTGCTGTGCTGTTTCTGTGCAGAGCCGCAGGAAAGGTCTTAACGCGTTCGTATATGGGAGACATGCCCGTAAAAAAAGATCAGCTTTAGGGGGAAAAGAAGATATGGACTGTTGCACTAAGCTGTAAGTCAATATATAAAGTGGTATTAAGAGAAATATTTGCAGCTTAGCCACGAATTATCAAACGCTTCAAAATGTGCGAACTCAAATACAGTGATGTGTAAACATTAAAAAGCCAAGTTGCAATATGTTAAGCTCATGGCCGTGTTTAATCATAAAGCAGAGGAAATTAGAACAATGAGACGAGGTTTTGACATAATTTGTGATAATAAATAAACAGACAGACTTACTTTTTCCAGCGCATTTTCTCCAGTTTGGCTTTACCCAAAACCTAAAAGCTTCTTGAAAAAAGTGTCAAAATAGCGTCAAAAACAAGAATGAAAATGCAACACAAGAGGGACAAAAATGTGCTGGGAAAGCAACAATAACAAAATAAATACACAACAGAAAAGTGACAAAAAAAAAGCAACAAAAGAGCGACAGAACGCTCTAGAAAAGCACCAATAACTCAGCAAAATGTGACGAAAACGCAACAGAAAAGTGGGGGGGAAAGCCACAAAAGAGCAGTGACATAAACAAAATAAAAACAAAGATGAAAACACAACAAAAATCCGATAACCTGACAAAAAACGTGATGAAAAAGTGACAATAAAACGAAAATGAAAAAAAGTCAAACGACGATAAAAACGCAACAAGTAGTAACGACGCGAGGAAAAAGATCCGTCTGATCAGTTTTGCGGGTCTTAGCTTTCAAATGAGGCACTGGCCTATAGGCTGTAAGAAGCTTGAAGATTTGGATAAGGTCAAACTGGAGAAAATGTGCTTAAAGCGCGGGTTGAGAGGTTTACAAAGTGAATATCAATTATCGTTTAAGTTCAAACCAATATAGGTAAACATTGGTGGGTAAGTAATAACAAAATATTCCTTTAAAGCAGTACCAAACAACCTTAATAAATCCTTTCCGTAGTCCCTCTGTGGTTAATATAAGTGTTAATGGGTGATTGGGGGGGTCTTTCATCTCCCCTGGTGTCTCTGGCCAGAGCTTTCCCTGCATCGGGTCGGAACCACCAATACACACTAATGGAATCACGAAGAAGAAGCTAACAGGCTAACGGGCAAAGCTAACTGTGGGCTAGCACCACTTAAACAGTATTTACAGCCAAGTTTGAGGGGGAAAAAATGATCTCCATTGTGTAATTGGATGTACAATATCCCTCTCTCCCTCTGTCCTTTCTGTCAACGTAGAATTTACTCTCACGGACAGTTAATGAGTAAAAAAACACAACATGCTACGACACCTGCAATGGTGTTTATAGCCTCTCGGGGCACGAGTTACTTAGTACTGCTTTAAGTACCTTTAAGCCGTCTATAATGAGTGTATTAAATGCAGCACAGTAAAATGAAGAGGCTTTTTAATCTCACGAGATCCCTAGCAAAAAGCTGTACTGTGTATAGTTTTCATTGACATCACTTGAAGGCCATGGCGTCACACTATACACATAAAAGCCACGCAGCTGTTCTTAGATGCTTTACAACACCAGAATGAAATAAACTACCGTACACATTATGTAGGACCTGACCCATACAATCCTATGTGTGCCTTCCTTTGTTTTGTTTTATATAAAAGAGGATCGTGCCTGAATTTGAATGACAGGCGCTGACTAGCTTGTCGATTTAAGTATCTCATACAAATAAACACATCAGCTCACATTTTGTACTTCCAGGTCACTTCTTTCTGGTGAGAATATGTTAAAAAAAAAATGCCATGACTTTTGTTTAATATGAGTAAGCAACGCACTTCAGACACATCAAGCCAGTTAGAATGCAACATTAAATCGTGAAAAGTGAAAGAAAGATCATTTCAACAACAAACAATCCCGTCCTTTTTTCTTTCTTTCCATTTCCTTCAGTGAACAGGATTCGTAAGCAACAACATAAGAAGCATGTTAGCCTCTGTGCATGCATTTCATCAACTTCCTTAAGTAGAAACATGTTGTATGATATTTGCCCAAGGAAATGTGTCTGCAGCCTGTAGGAAGATCAAACACAGGAGAAAACGATGCAAAGCTGTGGGACTCATCTATTTCAGTTTGCATAATCACTACATTTTACATCCTGTGTACTTACATGTGGAATGAAATCGACCAATGGGCTGTGACTGGAGCGGCTATAACAGTAATTTCTGTTTTGCTGTGTGTGTGTGAATGTGATGAATATGAACTCAAATTGCTACTGAAAGGTTGCATTACATGAAACATTTCATACACGGAGAAGGAAAGAGGGGGCATCACAAACTAGCAGTATGTTACACAGTACACACACACTGGAAGTATCGTGGCAGTACTTGTTGAGTCAGGTGTTGTGAGTCAGGAACGCTAACCTGCAATGTATTTTGTGTGAAATAAAATGACTAAGAACTGATGGAGAAGTCCCAGTCTGTGGGTCCAATGAGGGGTATGAAAGGGATGCAATTATGACTATAATGCTGCAATGATTGCCTTGATTCCAACAATGTGCACTAAGGTCTCCACTTAACACATGGAAAATTATCTCCATTTAAATACCACTTTTCCACCTCCAATGGGCATTCAACGCTTTTCGAGTATATTCATTTGTCATGTTCGTAAACGTATAATTGGCAATTGTGCATCTATTAAAGGGATATTTCAGGATTTTTGACATAAGGCCTTTTTTCCTAGTTATCCAGAGCATTCTTGATTTCAGGAGATTTATTTACTTTTTCTTTAGGCAGTCCTTATATTTGACAAGTTTAGTGGTGCTAGGCTAGTGCTAGGCTAGCGCATGTCTATGGTAACTAGTAGCCTGCATTAAAAACAGTCTGACCCAAGCACAGTGCACCTGAAGCAAATCACTTATAACAACAGACTACGATATAAATGCCTGTAACTGCCCTCGTCGTGAACTAGGCAGCTGGTTAAACTTTGACTCAAAGACCAGACGTGACCTTCTTGAATTTGGCGCTTTAATTTTCAGCCTTGCCATTGAATACAAAGTAAAAAACTGTAGGTAAAACAGAGAAACAGACGACAGTTAGGAGGTTGCCACGGCAACATGACAATTGATGCTCACTAAATAGCTTATTTGCAGTCCCGTCGCCAGACGTCAGTCTTAAGGGGGGCATATGAAATCCACGGTGGGCACATTCACTATTAAATACATATTTTTCATATGGTATTCATGTAGCCCTGGCGCACACTGATCATTACATTAAACATAATCAACAGCAAATATGACCAGACCAACTACAGCCTGCAACATGAGTCCTCGTGGCCGAAACGTCAGTATGTTGCAGGTGGCGTTTCTCCGAGTTGAACCTCCTCATCAACACATCCTTCTACTCAAACTTGAATTTATGAGAGTGAGGTCCTTTTCAAAAGCAGCTGAATGAGCTGGGCCTTGTGTCTGCGCAGAATATTGCGCCGATGCAACGAAAACACGTTTCTGAGTGTGGAAAACGACCAGACTCTGGAGCTGTAGAACGAGCGCCTGTAGGCCTGCCAAAAGGCAGAACACTCCCCGCCTGACCTACTAAGGTCTCCGAAAAATCTTAGAGGTCCCTTGTTCTGAGGTTTTTAGTTGAACTTCTCTGACTCTGTCATCCCTGTCAGCAGTAATCTTCGCCATTGGCCACTTGTTGCGTGCGGTTTGACAGTCTTTTTTGACCTGGAAGAGAGCGGGGCATGATGATGGAGGTGGGGAGTCACCCTGCTCTCTTCGAGCTGCATTTAACTCCTCTACCAGCCTCTGTTCCTGCTCAAACTTCCTCATGAGCTCCTTGATTTGCCACTCCTTCAGACGCTTATCTTTGTCGGAGTCCCCCTGCGGACTCTGGGCGGGACCGTCCCGAACGTTTGGAGGACTACCCGGTGATTTTGAAGAGGTTTTTCATGCAGGCTGGTAGTTACCATAGACATGTGCTATCCTAGGACTAGCCTAGCACCACTAAACTCTTCAAATATAAGGACTGCATGAATAAAAAAAAATATATCTCCAGAAATCAACACCACTCTGGATAACTAGGAAATGAGGCCCTATGTCAAAAATCCTGAAATATCCCTTTAATAACTGTCTTGAATCATCATTTTATTTTATTTTTTATTGAATTTTTTTTATTCCTTTCTGTAACAAAGGACCACAAAAAACACATCCTATTCTACCCCATTGTGTTTTATTATACTATCAGTGTTATTCTATAAACATTACATAGTCATAGCCTCTGTTACATTTCCTCTTAAAACCCTGAAACATGTCCATAAAGAGAGAACTAGCCTTGGTGGTGTGCTGCAGGTGCACCTTTTGTAGCTGATGATGAGGTTCAGTGGACAAGGGGAAAAAACAAGGGAAGCGTTTTCGACCACATTTGGGGGGGTTTCTCCGCCTTGTCGTCATAGTAACAGCTGCAGCGAAGCGTTTTAGGAGGGTGTCTCTGGCCAGCAGCTCCTCTCCTGGGCTTAGTGTAATACAGCGGGCCAGAATGAGGATATTGAGAAACATAAACACTGAAGGAATTGGGGAGCGTGGAGTAGAGTGAGGCTAAGCTGCTGTTTTCTGTATAGCGTCGCTGTTTTGTTCACATTGTGCTGTCAAAGGCTGTCTGCACTTGTATGTGAAAAAAAGAAAAAAAGAAAAGGATATTGTGCTTTTGTTTTGCTTTGTAAATTTGGCAACATCTCTTCATAAACCAGCATTGCTATTTTAGTTTGGTTGTCTATTTTAAAGTTTTCTATCACACTTTTGTTAACGCCGATATTCTCTTAAAATGTCACTGCTGATATATTAACCATCCAATTTTGTTAGCACTTTGAAATCGTATTCTAATTGTGAGTCATCGCCGCTCACAGGTTCTCTGTAATATTGATAATCAACCGTAATCATCTTGGAATTTTGTAACGCCCCCCATAGACTTGAATGGACCTGGATTAAAAGATAAACCAATGCACAAACTGTTAAGCCCTTGGAGATTATCCCTGTAAATCAATGGGCCACATTGCCATCAGCATTCTACGCTTGGCTCACAATGCAAAGACATGGCTAAGAGTGGTAATTCTTTTGATGAATAGAAGCAATCATTTTGATATTATTAGATAACAATCGAGGTTCGAGAGGCAAGTAAGTTTCCATGGAAAAGTATTAATATGACATTTATTCATTTAAAAGGAATAACCTCTTGAGAGGAACCATCTAATTTTCAAGAGGATCCTTAATGTCCTTGTTTATTCATGGTACAGCAGCAGTAAGATAGAGGAAAACCAATTCAAAACATAATGACAGTAGTATTTACAGTATATACTTACATATGTTTTCCATAACACACGCAAACACCAAACATCCAACATCCCATCCAAATCCATTCTTTGATTTCTCACTGCAGAAATACCATTGTCTGTCGAGCTGGTCATTAGGAGCATGTTTTGTACTGATGGCAACAGTATAGTCCAAAATGTTTCGCAGTGTACCTTTAACCTATTGTCTCTGAATCCCCAGAGAGGATCAGCACTATCGGTGGTCACCATAGTAGTGACCACTGATAGTGCTCCAGCAACTGTCCTGACCTGTACCCTCAAACCAACACAACAGTGTTGAGACGATCCGACGATCCGATATGTATCACCATACTCAGGGGCTGATCTGATAGTATTGCGATTCAGTAAGTGATTATGGTAAGTAATATGTTTACCTTGTAAAACATATTTTACTGTGTACAAAGAAAACAGTCATAAATCTACCAGTTGTTATGTCCATTTTAAAAGATTTTGGACTTATATCAGGATAGAGAACCAATTTCTCTAGAAGTGTCCTTTTTTTGATCAGCCGTTCAGCCCTGCAATCTAATACTATATTTAGCTCTTATCCATTTACTATTTCAACAAATTTGAAGTATCTAGGGAGTCACTTTACACAGGATTTTACTGGTCTTTTTAAACATCATTTCACGATGTTGTACAAACAAACAAAACAGAATTTAGACAAATGAGGTAACCTCCCAGTTTCTTTAGCGGGAAGAATTAACATACCGTAGTAAGAATGAATATTCTATATTCTGAGATCAATAAATGATTATCTTTTCTTTTCTTTTCTGTTATTTTTTTTTTTTTTAGAATTATTTTTTACAAAGCTGGACCGTTTAATTTCCCAATTCATTTGGAACAAACTGACTATAGGATTAAAGAAAGCTTTTTTACAAAGACCAAAAGAACTTGGTGAAATGGGATTGCCTTCAGATTCTACTACTGTAATGGCCGATCCTTGTCCTTCAGGTGTAACGCAAAGGGAGCTGACTGGGTTGCGATGGAGCATCAGAGTTGTCCTACTACCTCATTACAATCATGGATTTATACTTCCTTAAAGTCTTCTACTCCAAAAGTCCAGAAGTCTTGTAGTGTCTCATGCTATAAAAATTTGGCATCAAATTAGAAAACATTTTCACTGATTTCAATATTAACCCCAATTACACTTAACCATGAGTTCAACCCAGCACTTAGTGAAAATGTTTTTTTCTCAGTGGAAAGCCAAAGGAATACATTCGATACAGGATTTGTTTTTGATCAAAAATCTTTAATAAAAAGAATAAAAAAAGAAAAAGAAAACAGTTATGTGTCCAAAGTTTATAAATCAAATGCCATTTGACACACATAAGATTGAAAAGTGCATCAACACAAAACGTAGCAAAACGCTGGTGCTGGAAAACAAAGTGAGTGCATGATAAAAATGCCTCCAAACACAAGTGTTGAAAGTATTCCGATACTTGATAAAGTATCGATACTCGGTATTGCAGCACAAAGTATTGCGACATGATCCAATCCGATACTGTTGTCCCAGCCTTCACATTCATCCATACCAAAGTTGACACCAAATACACCCTTGCATAAGACCCATATTTAGTCTGTTAAAATAACTTTGGCAGTATTCAACATTGCAGCATATTACACCATTCTGACAGTGCTGAATTCCAGTTTGAATGGTCACATTTAACAAATCGCAAAGGCTGCAGTTATTTTGACAAAAAAAATTATCCTGTTTCTTTCAGGTCTTAAAACCTGCTCACCCTGTAGTTCAGACGTCTGATGTTCTGAACTACAGGTTAGCCTTATAGTTTAGCCTTAACTATATAAAACAGTTTAGCCTCATTTTAAGCCCCCTAATTGTAGATGCACCATTTGTCTTTACCTACAACATGCTCGCTATGACAACAGGCACACCACAAAGTTGTCATCTGTTCTGACATGTTTAGGAGGTAGTGTGTCCTTGAGTGATGCTGTGAGCTGAATGAGGCCACATCGCGCTCTGCTCCCCGGGACTCTGCAGACCTGTCAGTCTCATACAGTGGAGTGATGTAAGGACATTCAGCGCACGCAACCCACAGCACCAGTCAGCAGTCAATCATTTCTATCATTTTTCATGTGCAGGAGCTGGAAAACATGCTGTCAGATTATAAAAGCACCATGGGCATTTTAATGATTTATTGATTTTGTGCAGGGGTTGCCAGGTTTGTGGTAATACAGTGCGATTGGGACGATTTTGAACGCTTTTTTGCAGGTTAAAAACTGTCCGCAGTTTTTAGCCGCGCGGTTTTCTCTGTGAAACAGGCACATTTAGCTTGTGTCTTGAAAAAATCCCTATTTCGAAAGGAAAAAAACATTGAATTCAAGGCCCCGAAGTATAAGGTCTGCAGTGCAAAATTATTATCACTTTGCATATCGCAAGAAGCCTCAGTATATCACAAAAGTCCTCCATCTGTGTGAGATTTACACATTTTTGCTCACACTGCTGAGACTGCTGCCCCCGCGACCCGGCCCCGGATAAAGCGGAAGAAAATGGATGGATGGATGGATGGATGGATGGATGGATGGATGGATGCTGAAACAGAAAAAAAAAAAACCTCAGTTTTAATCATCATTTGTTTATTTTTTACCTTAAAGCTACTGTAAGCAACCCCGTTTTGCTGGTCCAGCATCGTTGCATTCACATATTGCGTTGCTAGATGCACCACACAAGCAAACCTCAGCGGACTTTCTGCCACAGGAGGAGACCGGTACCGCACCTCCCTCACCTCACACTAACCCCCACCACACCCCTCACCCCCACATGCCTAAACACAAACACGTGAACAAGAGATCGCAAATGTTTGAAGCAGCAGACGCAGCAACAATTAGCGGCTAACAGTTTAGCATTATGATAGAAGTTTACAAAAAGATTGTGAACTGACAAACATCTGACCGACCTGCTCTGATGCAGCTGAAACCCGTTTGTTTAATAATTCAATATCTACAGGGAGTCTTTCCTTTCCTCCTTATGCTCACAAAGCAAAGCAGCACCGGAGGAGAGGCTGAGGCGTTCAATGGTTGCGGGGAAATAAAATCCTGCAAACTTTGTTCTAAATGGAAGTACAAGATTAAAGAGATTTCCGTATTTAATTTAATGCAATCAGAGCAGCATTGTGTGATAGGGAGTGAAGGGTGTGGCTGACAGGGGGAAGCCAGGTGAGGGGAGGGGGGTGGTGATGGAGCAGAGCAGAGTTCACTACTCTACCTACTGATGAAAAAAATTCCTAAAGACATCACTATAGGGCAGCTTTTACTTGGTTTTCATTTTGTATTTGTTTTAATCGTTTTTGTCTTGTTTTAAAAAACATTTGATGAAAAGCCCCAGCCACATTACAATGTTGTTGCATGGAAATCATTTTGCAATATATATGTTCAGGACAGTTATCAGATAATGTAGATAGGCCGAGTCTCTTCATTCAGTCTGCTGCAGGGCATACATTTTGGAGAATTTCACTGCATAAGAGAAAAGTGCTCCATGATATAACCTTGGCTTCATTCCGCAGCGTTAGTCGTGTGATCCAATCAGAATAAGAGCAGTGTCAGATGGTTAAATAAGTGAACATCCCTCGAGACTGTCCAAGGTCAACCAGAAAACTGCTTTCACAACTCACTGCTGCTGCTGCTGCTGCTCATGACTTCATCAGGACCGAACTCTGAACAAGCAGGTCCAGGCGCTGTCTATTTATGCACTGCTAATTGCATTATATTGTGAGTTCATTCTGTTCTCATTATGCAGTACCTGTGATGGTGTCTCCTGGAAACTTGCAGTAGTTGATTCTTTCTAAGATTAAATGTAGGAGAGGTACACATCGGCTGCTGCTGCTGCTGCTGCTACTACAACTACTAACCCTAAACCTACACTAATGCATCTACTACTCATGTAAGAACAATTTCCATGCAAAAAAACAACAACAATTGTAGCAGAAAGAAAATATGTGTATGAGAAGAAAACTAAAAACAATAATACATGTTTCTGTTTTTTTCTAGAATGATATTGTAAAATAGAGGATGCAGAGGTTGGCACAAATTTATCAAAGCCAAAAGTCATCGTCATTGGCAAGACATTTAAATTACTTGTTCAATCAGAGCACAACTCTAATTTGTCTTGTAAATCTAATCCCATCTGCTTGTATCGTTTCCTGCTCTTCACAATTGACGCCCGAATGATTGACTGCAAAAGGTGATTACTCCCAAAAGCGTAAAAAAACAAAAACAAACACTGCATCGTTTATGCACAATTAACCCCAGTTCCACTTCTTCAAATTAACCTGGTAGGTATTTTTCTCCCTAATTACTCCCGCATTCGATAAAGCACAATTTCTGCTCAAAGAAAAACCCGAATTGGATAAAGCAATTTGCCGACTCCCTGCAATTAGCATGGCCCGTTCTGCCGCCGCGGAGGGAAGTGTTGTGACAGCCTGTGAAAAACACATCAATGGTGCTATTCACCAGTGCAAATGTCCCCATGGGCACGTGCCACCAACACAATGAAGCCGGGGCTAATTTTGCTTTGTTATCATCAGCGCAGCACTCATGGGCTAGAGATCCTTGGGACGCGAGGGAAAGAGTACGAAAACAATGGTGTCAATTAGCCCTCTTTGATGTGTATCAGTGATTTCTGTAAAACAAAGCTTCCAGTTTGCTCAACCTATTTGAATTCAAAACAAAATGTTTTTTTTAGTCCCATTTGACAGAGTGGTGAGGGCTTTCGCTATGAGGGTTGTGCTTTTATTCCCTGGGCAGGTTAACTTACATTCTCTCTTAAGGAAGACTGAAAAGGGAATTTACTATTTTATATACTGTGTGTGTCTCAACAAATCAGTCACACAGGAATCCCCCCCTATAGATTTCAAACTGGATTCACTCTTATTGTCGATATCTTCACTTACAATGATGCCTGGTGCAAACTTTACTGAAAGCATGACTGTTCGTCTAATTGTTGAGTCTAAAGCCTAATGTGATAATAATTCAAAAACACAAAACCTAATCTGCCGTGAGACATTTTCATTAGAAATGAATATCGCGCAACAAGAACATTCTATTTATGTTGTAAACACAATGTTCCAGTGTCTTGAAGTGGCAGAGCACGATGTTTTAAACTCAAGCACATGCCTCACTTGAAGTAAAGAACAAAGCCTTTCACAGAGTGGCTGAAGGTGACTCCTCTCAAGTAAAGGAAGTGAAAGTTTGGTAAATGAACAAATACCTTGTAAACAGTGTCATCAGTATCATTGTTTATTTGTTTGTATTTCACACAATTTTCTAATTCTCTGTGGCAACCTTTAAAGGTACAGTATGTTCCGGACTATAAGACGTAGGAATAGGCGTACAGTATGCTAACGTAACACATTGATGGTTAGCTGCATGAAGCATAAACAACAAACTTAATAGTCTGGTATGTTAACATCACATTAAAGTTCAGATAACTATAGCACAAAGAATATACCAAACTCTTGATCTCACTCCAAATCACTAAATCCATTGAAATCTTCATCCTCTGTGTCACTTCTGAACAAACGCCTTGGCAACTACCTGAGCACGGAGGTGTAACTGCACCATTGACAAGCCTGTCCCGGCAGCACGTTATTCAAGCTCTCATTTGCAAACTCGTTCCTCTAGCTGTGGCCATCTAGCTTTTAGCCCGTGATTAGGTTTCTTTTGTTTTCTTCTCTAAGAGTAACCTCCGCTTCTTGCTCACTCCAAACTTTCTTTCTGCTGCTCGATTAGCCTGCAGTGCCCTCTAGTGGCATGTGAAATGATATATTTAGATTAAAAACAAAAAGGGAAAAAAAATCACATATTAGTCACTCCTGCCAAACCTTAAAAAAAAGTGTGACTTATAGTCCGGAAAATACAGTAACAGTGGGTGACCAGGGACCCTTCTTTTTGCCAGGAGTAGTTTGAGGATTGTCCATTTCGTGGGTGTTGTACTAACCACTAAAGCAGGTTCAACTACTCTACTTTCCATTTCCAATGCAGCATCCACCTGCCTCACGGCGATGCTTTCTCCGGGCAAGGCCATGCTAACCAGCGCGCGCACACATTTATTGTGTCTGCTTTAATCCAAAACGGCACATCGACCCAAATGGCCGTGTTTTTGTTTCCCCGCGGCCCTCTTTGATGTTAATGTCCCTGTGAATTATTTATCTGTGTGTTCTTGTTGCCTTCTCCTCTCGCCCTCTGAAGAAATAAATCAAACGCACCCGGCGCACACTCTGAACAGACGAGAGATTTATCACTGGGACTATTGTTTACCGCTCTGACCTCCAGGCCCTGCTATATACACATATCTGTGCAGCGCAATCAAACATCTGCCTCCTCTCAGCAGCCCAGAGGCACGCAGATCTGTGCTCTTTTCACTGGCATTTAAAGTGCTCAAACATGGTCATTCAGAGGGCATTATTAGATATACTTTTGTCTTCACATTTGAAATACATGGGATATATTATACTCATGCATTGCCTGTAGGAGCCCCAAGCATGAAATATTTGAAGACCAATTCAATTCAGATTTTTCCATTCAATTCATTCTATTATAAGTGGCAGTTTTTTTTTAACTAAATGCCAAATGGTTTCAATTTATAGAACGCTCAAAGGGCTTTAGTTGAAATGTTTGTGGTTTTCAGATGGAAATGCTTGTTTATACTGTTGAAGGTCTATAGTACATCTACTTCTTTGAAAAGTTCCCTCAAGGGAAAAACATATCGAGAGTAATACATTTTTCATCTTGTTTCTTGTAGGAGAGAGATCCGCATTGCATTTAAGTACATGAGGTCTTTGTATACTTCCCAGGATGTACATGAAGTAGTTGTATCGATCTCCTATTCAGCACGTGTAGCTATAGACCAAGTACATGATACCTCTGGGCTCCACTCATTATTTATTGACAGAAGTGGAACAGGGCTCTATGGGGCGGTGAATGGCGGGTCTGGGTAGTGCTGTACAGATGTATCATGAAGGATTTGGCAGTGCACTGGAGGAGGAGAGAGCTGCTCATCATCTCACGCTGTGGCCTCCTTTCTCTGCTCTCTCTTAGCACCAGTCAGTCCCCGCAGTCTAATTGGCCTACTTTAACATTTACCACCAGTAGTAGACACAGGGATGCACTGTGAGCTGGGTGACTTCTAACGGGCACTGGTTCAGAACAACACTGTTTTATGAGAGTCAACACCAAAATCATGTTCCCACTGACTACATGGACGTTTATTGTTTTGCTTTTTGTGTGAGTGTAACGCGTTTGTCCAAGCACGATAAATCAAGCTTAGATTTAGTTAATTAAAGACTGCAATTACAATTATCTCTCAGTAAAATCACAATGGATGCTCTCTTCTAGTTTTTGCACAGTATGTCATAACCTTAATTTCCTCCTCCACTGCAGCAGCAAAACCATCTACATCAATGTCTCCTTTTCTCTTCCTCATCCACACTAGTGTTCATGCTGTAAGGAAGGACTCTCCCAAACAAATTTCATACATTCTCCGCCCTTGAATCAGTGACGTCACAAAATGGCTTCAATGCCTAAGTTGATATAACATAAAATTATTTGTTGAACTATACACCATTTTGTTAATCTAAGTCTGCCCCTCGGTGTAATCAAGATTACCGCTGTTGTCCTTGTAGCAGCTGCTCAATGACAACACTGGTGAGGTGTGTTGTTACATTATGCTAATGTAGACATGGATTAATATAATATTTGAAATTACACAGTGAGCCTCATTAGACATTAGCTAACCCCCTCCACTGTTTGTCCCCATATAATAGCAGAGTAGAGAGATAGGTCAAAGACCAGTCCTGGAGCCCAGGGCCAAACAGAATTACAATGATTGCACAGTCTTTTATAATTAATTTGCAAAGGGCTTAAGGGCCTTTAATAGCTGTGAGGAGCACAGGCTTGAAGGACAAACACTAATTAAAAGTTGCTCAGGATCAGGAGTATGCCACGGTGCATGATGACTTTTCTGTTGGAAAAAGATTATTTTAATTTATAGTAGAGTATTGTACTTTTACAATTATAATCATAGCGTTTAAGAGTAACAATTAATGTGTCGCTTAATGTGTTCACAAGTGGTGACATTTTCAGGAAAGCTAACTTTGAACTTGAAGAACATGGTCAGAAATACAGTATGAGGAATGCAATATACAAAACCCAAAGCTGCCCCAAAGAGTTTCACAGAACCAATGTCGAACTAGTGCAGAGTTAGCCCTTGTTTGGCTTAAAGAAGAACTAAGTAACTTGTTTACCTTTATAAATCCTTTGCGTAGCCCCTCTGGGATGATTGGGGGTCTTTCATCTCCCCCTGGTGTCTCTGCCCAGAATGCCACCCTTGCAACTTCCCTGCCTCCGGGTTGGAGGCGCAATACACACTAATAGAATCATGAAGAAGAAGCTAACTGGCTAACGGGCAAAGCTAACTGCAGGCTAGCGCCACTTAAACAGTATTTACAGCCAAGTTTGAGTGAAAAGAATTATCTCCATTGTGTAATTGGGTTGTGGCACAATGTACAATATCTCCTCTCTCCCTTTGTCTTTTCTGTTAGTGTAGTATTTACTCTCACGGACAATTAATGAGTAAAAAAGAACGCAACATGCTACGACACCCAAGATACCTGCAGTGGTGATTATGGCCTCTAGGGGCATGAGTTACCTAGCTCTGCTTTCAGTGCATCAACATGAAAGAACAGGGAATTGGGCTTTCAGCAACACGTGTTTGCATTTAACATTTAGACTGGTATGGCTCCATCAGCGCTCACAACCACAATAACCAAAATATACCCAACATTGAACCCAAATTGTAAACATGGCAGATAAGTAGTAGGAAAATAATATGATGGTGAACATTAGTGGAAATATGCCGTAAAAAGTCTCCAAGTTGCAGTGCGCATCTCCCTAAACCCCAACAGGTCTTGTGAAAGCTTCCCATATTTGTTTTCTTTGCGCCTCAGAGCTCTTTCCCACTGATAAAGAATAACAGCGCTAACATCTTCGCTGCAGGAACAGATTGTCCGGCTAATGAAAAACTCCTACGGCAGTCAGGATTAACTTCTGCCGGGCCTTTTGTTAGAGACGTGTTCTCAATTGCTTTTCGCCCAGTGCCACTCCATCTAACTCTTAGCTCAGTTCTATTTGCTGCTGTTTTCACCTGTAGCGCTAGCGGTCGGCGTCTCGGAGGGGCGCAAAGAGAGGGCTTATTGAGTCAATTGAAGCAAAGAGGAAATTAAATGCTGGTTGGCTGGTTTTGTTGCTTTGTTTGTGGTTTTATCGGTGTGGAGAGAAGGTGAGGGCGCTTTCTTGCCAGATATTCTGAAGCTAGTTTGGATATCTTGTTATTGATTGTACTTCACTGGTGCCATTTTGTGGATCTGCTTTTCTCGTTTGGCGACAATAGTGAGTCGTTGTAACTTAGGCAGGTTTGTATAATGTTTTTAACGTTACAAGCTTAAAGGGAATATAAGGGGTTTAAAAATGTTAAAATTTAGTGTTTTCCTCCCCCTACATGTTCCAACAATGTTCTAATGTGTAGAATGAGCCCAGACCTATTCACCACAAATGCCTCTAAAATCCTCACTCAAAAACGTGTTGCTCCAGGTCCGAATTGCCGTCATGCACGAGCTTAGAGCTTGCAGTTACACAAATGACCTGAGGTGGCAGTAGTGAGTATAAAATAGTGAACTTGCATCTAGTCTCTTTAAAGGAATAGGCCACCGTTTTTACATACCAAGATATGTTCTTACCTAACCTTAGTCAAGTTAATATATACCCGTCTGGTCTTTGTCCGTGCGCTCTGTCACGCAAACGGAGCACATACGCAGCCTCTCCCACATGTCATATAGCTCCAAAAAAGCTCACGATAGAAAGCTACCAAGCTCTTCCACGTGTTCCCTATTTAAATAAAGTTACGTGAAGTGTTTTCAAGCGAAGTATATTTACACAGAAATGTAGCATGTCGATTTTATCAGCAGATAAAAAGGGGTACTGTGAGGCGTAATGATACGAGGAGCACAGCGTCCGCGCAGTAACTCCTAAAGACTTCCCCGCTCACTTCCGTCAATAGAAGCTGCGTGACTTGTAGAGAGCTAGCAGAGAACAGTTGAAGAAGCATCGATAACTTGTGAACAATGCCTTTAACGTGCATCGTGCCGGGCTGTGATAACAAGCAGAAAGTATATAGTGTAGTAATGTTTCACAGATTTCCAACTCACCCCGGACGACGACACAGGACTCTGGACCTCGACCATGAGGTAGGAATGCGCCAGCACTTTCCGAAAATATATTTTCTGCTTGTTGTAAAAGGCTCTGTACCAGTCACGCAGCTTCTATTGACGGAAGTGAGCGAGGAAGTCTTTAGGAGTTACTGCGCGGACGTTGTGCTCCTGTATCATTACGCCTCAAAATATAGTACCCCTTTTTATCTGCTGATAAAATCGACATGCTACATTTCTGTGTAAATATACTTCGCATGAAAACACTTCACGTAACTTTATTTAAATAGGGAACACGTGGAAGAGCTTGGTAGCTTCTATCGTGAGCTTTTTTGGAGCTATGTGACATGTGGGAGAGACTGCGTATGTGCTCCGTTTGCGTGACAGAGCGCACGGACAAAGACCAGACGGGTATTTATTAACTCGACTAAGGAACATATCTTGGTATGTAAAAACGGTGGCCTATTCCTTTAAGCATTTGAGATACTTGCAACTTTTCATTTTGACAGGAGAACTTTTTGTATCTATGTTATTCATGCAAAAACTAAAAGACCTGCCAAAAAATGTGGGCCATTTATTAGTGTTTAGTTTCTGTGCTTTATTCCCACACATTCACAGAAATATATTTATATATTTTTTATCCAAGTACAGCATTTAAAAATAAAGACTTATGCAAATGTTTTGAGGCAAAATTGTTGTAGTGTTAAACCCTCATCAAATACATAACTGGAAATAGTGTTTGTTCCATTAATTGTGCATTTTGAAACCGTCTCTCTCTTCTTCAAAACACTGTACATCTCACACAAGATTTATTCTTAAGCTCCAAACATCTCAAGGCATAGACCAACATAAAGCACTATATACAACATGTATTTGCAGTAAGGCAGTAGTTTGACTAGTACTTGTTTAGCTTTCACTTGGAAAATAAATGGTGCGCCCCTACGATCAATCTTAATTAAGTCTAGTTTGTCTCAGGGTACTTACAACTTTGTACTGTATAGGGCGCAATCAATTGTGTAGCAGAAGTGGTAAAAGCCTAAGTCTAAGTGACTGTGAAAAATCAAATTCTGTGCCTAATTAAATCTGTTGTGGCACTTGCAGCACAGCCTGTTGCCCAGACAGCCGTTCAAAAAGTGTTGTTTGAGTAAAAATTGACTCTTGCCACCGGAGACTATCAAAACACCGAGAAATGGATCATGTTGACATATTAATCAACATCTTCTTCATCAATGTTGCTTATTGGATGTCCCCCGTCATCACTGTCACTTTAACAAGAAAAGGAAATTCGCTGCCTAATTGACTGAAGACAGTGGAGATCATTTGAAGCTAACCGCACTTTCTCACAATGAGCTTTTGATGAGCGCAAATCAATGGCGGACGGGGGGGGGGTTTGTGTTGCATGTAGCGCTCATTAATTCAATCTTCATACATCGCAGACGCTTCAGGAACCAGGAGGCTATTGATTTTTGGCTAGACCTCTCAGCTAGCTGGCGTTTTTCTTGGGATTAAGCTAGACAAAAGCGCATATTAATGGTCTCTTTAAAGCGCAACATCTAAACAGAATAATGCATTTTTGTGCTCCTATTGGTGTTAACTAGTGCCTCGGAAACCCTGTCTGCACCAGTGGATTTGCATTGCTAAGAAGAAAACAAGGGCACGTATTGCATTGCTCATGTTTTGGATAATCAGAGAGGCTAAATTGCTCTTTTATCTCTGTACGCAGATGTTATATTTGTATCAAACAAGTGCATATTAGTACACAGCTCCAGATTCCAACAGCAGGGGAATTACCACATACAGCTAATGTTAAAATAATGATTTAGTCAGATTTGTAGCCAGATTGTTTTAGGTAAAGATAAAGAAGTGACAACGAAAAATAGGAGTGCGTGAATGAATGGAATGCTCAGGGGTTCAGTATAAAACGGTTGCAGCGAAAAGAAAACACAAATCATTAGTTTTGTTTCTCAGTAGTGAAATAATGGGCTCTTTCTTGACAGGTGTTGCCAAGTTGTATTGAGTCCATTACACAAAGGTGTATTATTTTCTTCATTTTTCCCCCTTCTTGTTATTCTTACAAAGCAACAGTGCTGTTTGTGCTATTTTGGTCTTTGTTAAAGGGGGCCTATTATGCAAAATCGACTTTTTCAAGCTTTACATCATGTTATTAAGTCATTCCCTCATTAAAACCATGCCTGAAGTGTTGCCTTGGCACATTCACGTATTTTCGAGTAATCTGTAGAAACTCTGATGGCGGCCATTTTAGGGATAAAACGCCTGATTCCTTCAGGAAACGCCCTCGACCTCCAGGATACGCCTCCGACCTTTCGTCACCAGCCGAGTAACCAACCACTGCTCCTCAGCAGAACCCCCTCCCCGCAGTGTCTAGCCCTAAGACGTAAACAGAGTCATCATGGAGGATTAGCTTCATGTGTTGTGAACCGGAGCCACAGCAGACTTTTACAAAGACACACATCAGTGTTTCTGTTACCGAAACACCCAGGATTAAAACCGGTGACAAGAACACTTATTTCAGTGTCTGGTTCTGCGCTGGGCCTTGATGATGCACAGAGCCTCCGGAGAAAGCTAATGCTAAGCTAAACCTCGAGTCATCACGTGGAAACGAGAAATATGCACAAATAAAGTCAATAAAACCACCACACACATAAAGAACCGTTTAACAATGATCACACACGGAGCCTGGCTTGTTGATTTGGAAGTTTATTGCTCACATTTCATCTACAATGGGTCATAGCCGAGTGGTTTTCTCCCGGAGCTAACAAGCTAGCCGCGATAAGCTAACGGGAAAATTCACTGAATACAAGCATATTATGCATTGAAAACGTCACTAAAACAGGCAACTGCTTGAAGCAGCCTTTATGATGATCACACACGGAGCCTGGCTTGTTGATTTCGTAGTTTATTGCTCACATTTCATCTACAGTGAGTCGTAGCCGAGTGGTTTTCTCCCGGAGCTAACAAGCTAGCCGCGATAAGCTAACGGGAAAATTCACTGAATACAAGCAGCATATTATGCATTGAAAACGTCACTAAAACAGGCAACTGCTTGAAGCAGCCTTTATGATGATGACACACGGAGCCTGGCTTGTTGATTGTGTAGTTTATTGCTCACATTTCATCTACAGTGAGTCGTAGCCGAGTGGTTTTCTCCCGGAGCTAACAAGCTAGCCGCGACAAGCTAACGGGAAAATTCACTGAATACAAGCATATTATGCATTGAAAACGTCACTAAAACAGGCAACTGCTTGAAGCAGCCTTTATGATGATCACACACTGAGCCGGGCTTGTTGATTTCGTAGTTTATTGCTCACATTTCATCTACAGTGAGTCGTAGCCGAGTGGTTTTCTCCCGGAGCTAACAAGCTAGCCGTGATAAGCTAACGGGAAAATTCACTGAATACAAGCAGCATATTATGCATTGAAAACGTCACTAAAACAGGCAACTGCTTGAAGCAGCCTTTATGATGATCACACACGGAGCCTGGCTTGTTGATTGTGTAGTTTATTGCTCACATTTCATCTACAGTGAGTCGTAGCCGAGTGGTTTCTCCCGGAGCTAAGGCACTATTAGCCGCGACAAGCTAACAACCTTCACCTTCACAACATTCATTGAAAACAGGCAGCATATTATGCACAAATAACGTCAATAAAGCCGGCAACTACTCGAAGCAGCCTTTACGATGATCACACAATGAGCCTGGCTTTACACATTTGTGGTTTATTACAGACTTTTCATCAATAATGAGCTGTAGTCGATTATAACAAGCTAACGGGTAACCTCGAAAAACCATTGTCCACCTGCACAGATAATGTCCGTCTTTTGAATCGTATGGGCTCCTGCAGATCCTGGTGTAGTCCATGGGGGTATAGTTAGAGATCCATAGGGCATGGCAGATGCAAAGAGATAGCCTCCAAACAGCAGTTATTTTTCAGGCAAGAGCCCCTTCCAAGCGTCCGGTGTGGAAGGTTCGTTTCCAAATAATATCCTGTGTGGCCATTGTTCACAAAGTGATAAACAATAGGTCCTTTCCAACAATAAAAATTAAAATGCACCGATCGTAGTTTCAATACAGTTGAGACAACAAGCGCAGTGTTGTTGTGATGCCACAGACAGCGTGTGGAGGGGGCGTGTCGGAAAGGGTCAGAGGTTCTTAAAGAGACAGAGGCCTATTTCAAGTCATTTGCTAACGCCATTTTGAAAGAGCAATTTTATATAAGGCAGTTATTCTAATTTACTGCATTGACAGACCAACAGAAGGTTTCGTCATCATTGTAGTGCGCTATAGACTGGTGCTATGTGGCTGAAAAAAGCATAATACCCCCTCTTTAAGATTGCTTCACGAGGTCAAGATAACGGTATTGTTATTGTTATTATAGTATTTATTTCGTATAAGACCATTATACAAAGAGGTTATGGTTGTTGTGATACCAGTGTGGTTGCTTTTCAACCACCCAAACCAATTACCAGACTGTATTTTTCTAACAGAGGACCCTGAGATGTTAATCACAGTGGTACTGCGTTGTGGCTTATGCTTCCTCTCACCCCCAGAGCAGAAAAAGTATGTCCCGATCCTTTATTTTTCATTCCTGATTCGAACCAATCTTTCAACTCTCCATGCTGGCCAATACCGATCTGATCTCTAAAGTCTTTATACAATCTTTTGTTATTATAATAATAATAATCATTTACAGACCGCCTGTGAAGGCTAAATGGAAGCACTGCAAAGATAACAAGGATCTTTTCTCTGCCATTATATTATGCTTTTAGTGGGTGGTACCTTTGCAGTAGTATTAGTAGTGGCATTAGCAGTGGCAGTATCAGTAGCAGTAGCATTATCAGTAGCATTAGCAGTAACATTAGCAGTAGCATTAGCAGTAGCATTAGCCGTAGCATTAGTAGTAGGATTATTTTGTTTATTTATTTATGTGACAGGGACACATTAATCAACATTTCTGTAAATGCACCACAATTAGCCAAAAGGCTATTTTTCATCCGTAGTCCCTGGACAGATTTAAATAGTCTGCCTAAGATTATTTACATCAAATATAACATTCAAAGTCAGTGCAATAAAATACAGTAGGACACAGTCACCACATTATACAGGTTAAATACAAATACAAAACAGTGCAAACAATAAAAGAGTCTTATGATACATATACAGACAGGCGTTGTTGTGTATTGCCCAGACATTCAGATGTTTTTTAAACAGTGTGTATGTGGACAGCTCTCTGATGTTTGCAGGGATGGAGTTCCAGTCTTTGGCCGCAGCTACAGAAAAGGCGTTCTGACTAAAGTCACTTTTACTAAATGGGACAATGCAGTCTCCTTGAGCTGCTCCTCTGGTCACCTGCTGTGAAGATGTGGGGTTTCTGATGTTGACAAACTAACTGAGTGGAGGAGATGATTGGTTGTGGATTAATTTATTTATGAGAAAGAGGTTTGAATACTTAATGAGATTTTAATAGCTAATGCTATTAGCAGTAGCATTAGCAGTGGCAGTATCAGTAGCAGTAGCAGTAGCATTAGTAGTGGCAGTGGCAGTAGCATTAGCAGTGTCAGCACTGATAACCTGAGATGCTGCAGACGCAAATGGCGACCACACATCGGCTCGGTAGCGCAGCGGTTAGCGCCTCCGCTTCACAGCTAGAAGGTCCCGGGTTCGATTCCCACCAGGACGGGGCCTTTCTGTGTGGAGTTTGCAGGTTCTCCCCGTGTCTGCGTAGGTTTCCTCCGGGTACTCCGGTTTCCCCTACCACTAAAAACATGTGCAATAGGTGAATCCTCCAGCCAAGTGATTCTGACCATCAGCCTGGCTCCACATCCTGGAGATGGGTCCCCGGGCACGGCACTGTCGTCGACCACTGCTCCTTACGGGCTGCCCCAGCGGCATCGAAGGATGGGTTAAATGCAGAGGACAAATTTCCCTACAGGGACAATAAAGTATACAAACAAACAAACATCCATGACTATGTTTTGGTGGATTGGATCCGATCCAGTCATTAAATCCAAGATCTAAACCAATACCGATACTGATCAACTTCTGTTAAATTTAAAAATTGACTTTCCTAATTCTGATTTCACAAGGCTTTTTTTTAATTTACACCCCATTTTGTCATACTGGTACTCGATGTCCACATTTGGATTGAGAATTGGTATTGGAACAGATTGAAAAAACATTCTTACCTCATGTAATATATAGCCTACTATATCTTTCCACTGAAACTTCAGGATTGCCAATTTTGTGTAGTGCCTTGACAGAGGTCTCACTTTGATTGTTCTTCTACGTCATTATTCAGAGAAAATCATACTTGAGTCAAATCTACTAATGCTGAGGCTTAGTTATGTTTCCATAGTTATTTAACATTTGAAATAACTTCTTGCCTCACCAACCTCAGACAAATGTCTTCTGTGCAATCAGAAGCTAGTGGTCTTTTTGCAACAGTAAAATATGTCCAATTAAGTAGTACAAGCTTTTCTTTCTTCGCCCCATGTTTAATTTTCAATAATACAATTAGGACTCATGAAAGATTTCCTCGTATTCACACTTTGCACAGGGCAATGGAAGTGTTTCATTTCCAGAGAGAGGCCTTAAGATAATATTTACGCAAGCAGTGTTACAAGCTCCTAAGGTTATTAACGGTAATTATACTTCATAAATCCGTGCCGTGCCTTTGCCAAACACTCACGCGGGCCCTGCAGCTCCGTTTGAAGTTTCATCACTGAGAGGCAAAGTGCGTAGATACAAAGATTACGCATAAGCAATATCCTCCCACTTAGAGGCTTAAAACAGGACAGCCTGACGACACATTCAGTGGCATCAAAGGCAGACGGGGCTATGAATGGACTGATATATTGTAGGAGCGATGGGACGTGACAGCTCAGATATATGTCTTCCCCTCTGGATTACAGCGAGTCGAGTTGTGCTTCTCGGCTGCGCTGCTGGAAATGCGCCAGGCTAAAATAACTTCTTCGCACTCCGCCAGCGAGCACTCAACAGCCCCACTTCACCGGCTGTTTGCTTGCATTAGGATTCATGGCAGAGAGGGATTTTTACTTTTCTATCTGATGCTGTTCCTGAATATATTTATTTCCCTTCGTTAATTTTCTCAAGCATGAAGGCTGGGATCATGCTATTCATTTTGATGGGGTAAAATCCAATGCTTGTTTTCTTTTCGTATTATTGCACAAAAGCACTGCAGACCTTCATAATACGTTCAGTAAAAATCCTCAAACCAGGCATGCAGTAGTTCTGGGGTAAATACTCACCATATAGCCACAATTCTCTTTTGCTCTGTCTTCCAAGTATAGAATATAATTTGATCTTCATATATGGCTACTATACAACTTTCTACGGCTACTTTTTAAGCTTGGAAGGCGAGCATGTTTATACTTAATGCACTGTCTGAAGCACTGTACTGCAGTATTTTGACACACTTTTTATTTTGAAAAAACAAAAGAACAGGAGATAGAGTATCGTGTGAATCACAGTTTAAAATGTTTATAACATATCGTATCTTTTCAGTTGTCAAATGTCTGAAAACTTGTCTAGCAGTTATGTGGCCATGTTTAATGGGTACTGCATTTCAATGAAAACTATAAGAGACAGTGACACCTTTTGACATCTCATCTTCAACATCCTAAATATAGTAAATAAAGTATTTTTTTTTATTCATTTCAATAGTCATCTAAACAATAATTAACACAACATTTGTTCAAATATTAAAATACCATCACTTCTTTGTAGTTGTAGCAGCCTCGTATTACGCATAGTGCTGTTTTTTTCTTTCATCCCTATCTTATGTTTTGACTGTTTGAAAGTGTAAAGCCCAATTGAACAAAACACTCTTCAATCATATCTTCATTTCTCAGTGTGTGCAGGTGCCTGCAGCCAGCTGGCGGTTCAACAACCGCGGCGGTGGCATGCCATGGTAGTCCTTACTCTATTCCTTTGAAACTGTGACTCACTAACTGTGCTACTGTAGATCTTTGTGTGCTGCCCGTGTAACGCCGTGAATTGAGAGCTGATGAATAGGCAGGGAAGGCTCTTATCAGGGCCAGCTGCTGGAGTCATTTATCAGAGTGGAATAATGGCAGCGAGGGAGAGATGAGTAGAGCAGTCGGCCTATTGCTTGACGGTACAATAGGTCTACATACTTGGAGTGTCCTAGAATAACTCTGGATTTATACGTCTCTGTGCACAAGCAGCAAGTCAGGTAGCTGAAGCCAACAATCTGCCACAAGAAAAAAAATGTTTTACACCTCCAGGCGAATGGAGTAATTATATGGTTCACATAGTGGCTGTTGACAAGGTAATGAACACTTGAGCAATTTCTGACAAGCCGGAGACGGAAATCAGAAACTCAATCAGGTCTTTTAGACAGTGAATTTATAATAAATGACAGGGCTAGTATAAACTTAACTGTCAGAGATGGCGAGGGAAATCTAGGCATGGAGTGAGGACAAATTGTATTAGCCATTGTGAATTGGTAAGCTTCAAAAGTTTGAGCCGTAAGTCTGTCTTGTTGCTCTGCACAATTTGTTCTTACATCAAAACAAATCCATTTTATGTGCTCTTACAGTTCTCTCCTTGTTGCTGTTTTTCCCTCAATGATTAACTCTCCACAGTGTATCAACTGCATCTTAGCAATAGCTTCTTAAAGTACACGCCCTTCCCTACATTGGTCTGTCTGTTCGAAAGTTGGCAAGCAGTTATGTGGCTAGCTGCGTTCTGGGTAAATTTCCAACCTCCCACTTGGAACAATGCCCCTCGAAGTGATCTGAACTCGGAGATGGTCAGAGTGTTCCGAGTTCAGATCCGAGATGAAGACGGCAATGGCGGCCCCAGTGGAGAAGCGTCCACAGCACCAGTTTTAATATAACGTTACGTGAAGAAACATTCATACAGTAAAACATTCATACAGTAAAACATACAGCATCTTGTTAGCGTAAGTGTTGTAACATTAGCCGTTTTGTTTACATATAGTTTCATCAGCTGGAGCACTCTGAGATCGTACAATTCACAATTTTCAAGTGGGAAAAATCCCAGATACCAGTTGCCTGGAACACAGCCTACGTCCACAATGTGTGTTACCATGGTTACTGACCTTCAGGTGATGTCAATGAAAACTATCTATAGTATTTAAAGGTGTCTTTATTCATACTGTTTTTCTCATACAAAATGTTACAAAGTCCCTCTCAGAATAAAAGACACATTTAAAAACCAAGCAGAATAAAAGAAGATTGAGTGCATCAGGTGGACAAAACAAAAAAAAGTCAGGTGCTCTTCAACAATCCATGCTCAATCCAAACACTTTTTATGACTTATTAGAAGTCCTTGGTATGGCTTTATATTAAGGTGTGCTTGTTAAGTATTGATAAGGTATTTAAGCATTAGTAATCTTTTTAAGATTAGGGTTAAGCTTAGGATCAGGGTAGGCCATGAATAAGTATATTATTTATGGACTATTATTATGCTTATGTAAATATAATAGTATAGTAAGCAGCTTATTGATATCTATACAAGCATATTATCCATGGCCTATTAATTACTAATGCTTATTAATACTTCATTAATACTTACAGGGCATGCTTTAATATAAAGCGTTACCAAGTCCTTTATTAATATAGAAATTTTATGATTTAGTCACTTGTATTCGCACTTAGCTAATGGAGCTAGAATGCTTGGTGCACAAATACATCTCTTTTCGGTCGTCCTCTAGACAGCTGCCCTGGCTAGCATTCTTTGACATCTTTCCTAACTCTGCCCAAACCAGCTTAATCTGGTCTGTCTGACTGTACTACAAAACATCTAACATGAGCTGTTTCACTAGTGTACTCATTCGTAAATTCTCAGCCACTGTGACAAGTTTACTTGAGGTCTTCAAAATATAGTCAAGTGAAGGCTATTCAGAATTTGCCTCAGGGCTCGGTCAAAAACACTCTCTTGGTTTCTGTTTTGACCAGTTTCTCAAGTAAATGTTTGCTACACTTTTATGACAGTTTTGCCTCTGGCTCCTAAGTTTACTCGTAGGGCTGTCCTTTGTGGTTTAAACACATTTAAGTACAAATTATCTGTTGTGGAAAAAGAGTGTTTAGAAACCCTGGCTTGACTTTCCTTGCGCTGCTCCCAGATTCTTAACAAGATCTTTTTATGTTGGCAAGCAGACTTTTGCCTCACCAAATGAAGACTGCACCACTGTCCCTCATGGTTTATTGATTTTGGCCTGAAAAAGTTTTGTGTTATTCTTTATGATGCCTACTTTTGATAGCTGCACACTGGAGATCCTCGGACGTTTTGGCTGCTTTTGATTAGTCCATCTCAGTCTGTGCAGCTGCGCCAAGCATTTTTTATTTTTTTTGTTACACAGTCTGCAAAAAGCACTGAGGGGTAGAGAGCAGAATCATTTAAGGGCACTGCTACTTCTCTTGCTCTCTGATGCTGCAAGGTTACCGCACAGACCAGGGCACACTTCCTTTACAGCTCACATAATATGAAAGCATTTGTCCCGCTTGCTTAATGGTCAGGGTTCTGCCCCAGTGTAACATAAAGGATTAGAGTTAATGAACACACAGTGGTATACAAGCAGGCAATAGACATATATTTTCCTTTGGTTTCCAAGGAACTCTCCTTTGCCAAATGATTTAGTGGAGTGAACCCACCAAAGCAGTCTATCTAAACACTATTAATCATATGCCTGTGCTTTAGACGTAAGTGCCCTCACAGGCCTGTGCTGTAGAGGTGGCTTGGCTCCGGCTGTACTGTATTGTAGGGACATAATGGGAGAGGTACGGTCATTCTATAAATGCACTTTTTCGAGCGGTGAATAGAGCTGCACAAATTTAAATATGTGCTGAACTTAATACACAATACAGTGTAGGAATATGTTTGAATGTTTTTTTAATGGTATAACTGTCATTTAGTTAAAAGAAAGGTCACTTAAACCGAATGTTTTGACTAAACCTGTCTACTCTACCACTACTAAACTGACACGATAAAGCCTCGATTTTAGTACTAACCACAACATTACAGCACTACACATGTTTCTCTAATAAAGCGAGCAGGCAAACATAGTCTCTCAAGTGCACTTTGATTATGTCTGTGCTCCTACATTATTTGGGCTCATAATGTGGCCGCTCTGTATTGCAGCCTCAGCAGATTTTGCTTGTCGTGTTGTTGTGTTGTGGGGACTTGCGCAGTGACATTGTGATGGACCAGTGCTCTCAAAGCCAGAGCCCCTCCACTGTGAGCTGCAGCAGGTGTCATCTGTAAGAGCTGTCCACAAAACACCTCTGTCCCACTACCCACTGAGGGCCTGTTAACAGAGGCACAGCGCTGAATGGGAATGATTGAAAAGTTCATCAATTAGAGAATTATGTTGAGAGCTCCATCACCACACGATCGTAGCAGGAGGTTTATTGGTATGGAAAGAGTCGTGTTTATAGTAATATGTTTTGAGATACCGAGTAGAGTAAGAGTTTCTGAGGCCTAGCAGTCTAAGGTCTGATCTTTATTAAAATCATAAGAATGAGTAAACAGTGTCTGCTTAAACTAGTACAACCCAAACATTTACATTTTATCATATTTTTTATTGGCCATAACATGTAAACTTTCACAGGACAGGGAGGAGTAAGTGAGTACACCTCCTGAATCTCACTGAACTTTTATAAAGATTCATTCTGATCGTTGTAAAGAGTTAGCCAGCTATTTAATACAAGGGTGTACTTACTTATTCCAGGCTCTTGGAAATGTCTCAGGTCTTTCTGCAAAATATCTTGATAAACTTGAATTCATTTTTCCATTGATTATAGCACATTGTCCAGGCCTTGAGACAACAAAGCACCCCCAGACCATAATTCTCCTGCACCATACTCCACGGTGGGCATAGGGTTTTGATGTTGCTGTGCTGTTCCATTTTTCTTCCACACATGGTGTTGTGTGTTCCTCCCAAACTATTCAACTTTGGGTCCAACAGTCCACAGTGTATTTAGCCAGTGGTGCTGCGGAGCTGAATAGCCTCAGGGCCTGGACAACCTGATATCATCAATGGAAAAACAAACTCACAAGTTAATCAAGATATTTTGCAGAAAAACCAGAGACTTTCACAACAGCGTGGAATAAGTAAGTGAACCCTTGTATTAAATAGCTGGCTGATCCTTCCTTTGCAGCAGTAACTGCTTTCCTGTAGTTGCAGATTAGACGCTCACAACGATCAGGATGAATCTTAGACCATTCCTCTTTACAAAACGGCTGCAGTTCAGCGAGATTCAGGCGGTATACTCACTTATTCCTCCCTGTCCTCTGAATGCTTACATGTTGTGGCCAGTAAAAATGTGATAAAATGTAAATGTTTGGGCATTAATTTAAGCAGACACTGTTTAATCATTCTTGTGATTTTAATAAAGATCAGACCACATTTTATGACAAATTTAGGCAGAAATGTGAGAAATTCTAAACTTTCACTTTTTCCTCCCACTGTATACTTTATTTCAAACAATAAACATCCATTCTGCTATGACATATTACCGTCCCCTTTAGATCAATGGCAGCTTGATTAATAAAATAAAAAAAGTTGAGTTAATTACCAAAAACAAAGCATAAGTGACTGGCTGTCTCAGTGGGGAGCTTTTCTTTAACTAAAACTCAAAGCTTGTCTCAGATGCGAGGTTTGCAAAGCCTTTACTCAAAGTTTGTTATCTGGGGACTGACAAAATAATTAATATGTGATCACGAAAAGAGAGAGAGAGTGTCTTATCTCGTGATAACAGCATCATTAAGATCGCTAGATAAATATACCAGGCCTGCCAAGATTTTACATCTTTTGGCTCCTGTATTTTGCTTAACACTGCCTGTAGACGTTATATGATACGCAGATGAGATAAGCCAATGTGAAGAGAATAAAATTAGATCACATCCCAAAGTCAAAACGTCAGCCCTATATTCAAGTACGGGAAGTTAAGTTCATACGGCCTTATATGGTCTATGGGCCTGTGCCTATATGGATACTGTGCACATAATTTGGATTATACATTATTTACTTTTTCATCAGACTTATCGACAAGTCTCCGTCACATGGCGTTCTGTTGTGGATGCCATTTTGAGAACTGTTGTCCAAAAAAGATTTCTTTTTAAATTGATAATGGCAAGCGTCCAAACATTTAATTTCATTGAGACCCATAGATGGAAATGTCTTCAGTAATCCAGCTTTTTAACGATGACCAAATGTGTAGGTCGCCAGGGAGAAAATATCTCCAACAAATCTACCATGCTTTCTCTTGTTGAGGTCTAACTCCCCATGTTTTTGTGTGATATCAAAAAACGGTTACACATCACTGAAATAACACAGGTCAGTGTTGCAGTCCTTTTACCACATTCACAAAAATTAAAATGAGTTATGAAGGTTTATTGGCCTTACAAAGCATTATGCTATTGTAATCGTTCACTGTCAGTTACACAATGTTTTCTTTGTAATCAAAAAGCCAGACAGTATTGATCACATTTGAGCCAGAGCATTTCCCTTTACAACAGAGACAGCTCAATAGATGTTAGTGCTGTGGGTCATTATTGTGTGGGGGAAATGGCCTGACAGGAAAGAGTAGAGCAGTGTTTAACAAATGCAAAGTGTCGGGCAGTGCTGCTCAAACTGGCTGGTGTGTTTGGAGAACATGTGGTGTCATAAAGAGTTTCAGAGAGAGGCTGCAGACTGCTTAGACTGTATGCTTGAAAACCTGACCCAGTGTTGAATAAGGTTCAAATGAGTCGACAAGCTGATAACACTATTGTGGCAATCTGTAGGTTTACGATCCTGCCGTACATCACAGCTGTCAAAAAAACATGAGAAGATATAGCGAGAAATGAACAATAGTCTTTGTGGAGCTAATGCTGTTGTAGTGAGGGTGCGCCGGGTGCAGTGTGGAGGCGCTGGAGTGGAGCCGGCAGTCATTCTGGCAGACAGCTGTGATTTCTCATGCTACGCTTCCGTGTCACTTACTTCATCACCACTGACATACAACTCTGTAATTATCATTATATGAACAGGTGCTAGGACTGTTGCATTGAGAGCAACATTTAACTGACTCGATATGATCTTTTACATGGTTTCTTGTTTGCAATAGTTTTTGGACGATCTAAAGATCCCATATCATGCGTTATTCATGTTTTACAACTGCTTTCTATATTTTAGTCTTGATATTTTAAGCAGTACAAATGAGTCTTGAAAATACCGATACACAAATGTGCTTTTATGTAGATATACTGTAGGGGAGACCGGGGCTATTTGTCACACGGGGTGATTTGTCACATTGCTTTTTATAGCCACACTAGAGGGCGCTGTACAGTGGTACTGATATATAATGTGTATTGTGTATTGGTATTTCTCTTCTCTTCCAATAATCATTTTCTCATTTGCACAGGTATTTTCACGAAGAGAGGACACATTTGAATTGTTTTTATGCCTTTTCCCAAACTTTGATGTTTGGGTTATTTTTGTAGTGAGAGCTTTCCTTTAGTTAGTGCCTTAAACAAAAGACACTTATCTGAAAGACACAGATGTTTGCTTTGATATACCATTTTAGAGCTAGCATGCTAAATCCTTTTGTTAGCTAGCTTACATTGTTGGTAAAGTGGACACTCTGGGTTATTTGTCACAAAAACTGAGGGGTCATTTGTTACATGGGGTATAACATGGTGGGACATTTTTTTCTTTTGTGTCAAATATATTTTTCTGATCACTTTAGAACATTTATAGTGGCCATTTGTTTGGGTCATTTTTGTGAATTTGTACATTTTACACCTCTTAAAGCATTTTGCAAGAAAACAACAGTTAGTTCAAATGAGTGTCATGAACACATCTGGCCCTGCATTGTCACTGTTTTAACGTATTTTGTCCTTTTATCTCAAAAAGCAAAAAAAAGTTACAAAGGTTTATCAAATCTGAAGTTAATATCAAAAACAATAGTGACAATCAACGCCAAACATTGTGACAACTAGCCCCGCATGTGGGGCACATTGTCACAGTCGATTTTGTTGTGTTTGACGGTAACTATTAATCGCAATGTGATAGAAAAAAGAGAGCGAGGTCTACTTCAAGTCAAGGGTTCAAGCTTTCATTTAGTGCAGGTTTGACTCTTGTGGGAGCAGCAAACAAGAGAAAAAAAAGTATGACAAACACATACCCCTACATCTTTTTCTTGGGTGATCAGGGCAGCAGTGAAAAAAAGGAAACTTTGGAAATCGTTGGCCATCAGCAAACTTGCTAATCCGCACAAAGACAGATGTTTGGCCAGGAACAGCGTTAAAACGGGTTTAGTCAAAGTGTCTGGACCTGAAAACACCTTCATGGAAATCTCTGTAAAGTACAAGTGTGGGCTGGTATTTTCAGCGCGGGGGAGGGAGAAGGACTGAATATGCAGGATTACACTTCATGTGCAAATGAAACAAAACACTCCAGTCATTTTTGCTGAGGAAGTAACATTACAACAGTTGTATAACCTCAAATAGACATACAATCGTTTAAGCTACAGATTTTGATGTGTATTTTATTTCCCAGATTTATTGTCTTTGTCAAGAAAGGCATTATTCTCCAAAATATAGAAGTGAATATAAGAAACAGTTGTCAACATTGTTCTCAACTTTATTTTACATTGATTTCTTCACACACCAGACCAATGCACTCCGCAGTTTTCCAGATATTTCACAGTCGTGCTTTAGCCCACCTCGGTTCTGTCATGTAATGTGCAGGCGCACCACGGGGACTTGTAAAATCAATTGAAACGTATGAGAAAGAGCTGAGTTGTACAAACCAGGCCTGACCTCCGCTGCGCCTCCTCTCTGCGTCTCAAAGTGACCCAGTGTTTCTGCAGGCGCTGTGACTGTGAGAAGGACATTACAGCGGCGCGAGATGACAAACACGCTACTGGGGCTTATCTGCGGTTCAACATTTTTATTCCTGACACTCACGACAACAAAAAGTGTGTTTTGTTCACTGTTGATGTATATTTAGACTGGAGCGACAGTGTTATTGCTATCTTTTAACTCCACGAGGAAACTCAGCCGAGCAGACCTAAAAGTTTCATAGCTGTCAAGGCTTCGTTCCTTCATGTGAGTTTATGACTAAGCATTAGGAGTGCTGCTTCTGCTGGATAAGTGGTCATTGAAGTATGCACTGAGAGGCTGTCCTTTAAATAAATGAGAAGTGGGATGCTTTACTTCATCCTTTCTCGGAATCTAGTCCACACCCGTCAAAACCTCAAAAGCCCCCGGCCTCGTTTAGCCAAGCGAGTTCACTGCAATCGAGAAGTAATACATTTGTAGAAAATTATTCATTGGGATATTACAGAAATGGACTGCAATGCACGGCGTCAGCCCTCGGCCCCAAATGACTTGGAATTACCTTTGCGACTGTCCGGAGGAGGTCGGAAAACCCTAATGTTTTGTAAAGTCGTCATTTAGCAGGAGAGCAGCACAGTTGTTTGCACCTAATAACCCCCTTCTTTCTCATTTCAGCAGCAGCACATGGGGTGCAATAACCTGACATTCCAACATCCTAAAGAGCCAAGATATCTTCAAATAGTTGTTATTGTAATATTAAGTGACGCCACATACATATCGTGCAGCAGTGAAGAGCACATATTGTTCACCATGTTGAAATAGGTTTATTTTGCACATATTTGTAATTACTTGGTCGATCAACAGAAACCAAAAACTGCTAAAATCTCTTCTTCCTCTTCCTCCTCTTCTTCTTCTTCTTCTTCTTTTTGTTTTTCTTCTTTTTCTTTTTCCTCTTCTTTTTCCTCTTCATCATCCTCTTCTTCATCTTCTTCTTCATCTTCTTCATCATCTTCTTCCTCTTCTTCATCATCTTCTTGTCCATCTTCTTCTTCCTCCTCCTCTTCTTCTTGTTCTTCGTCATGTCCTTCTTCATCTTCTTCCTCCTGTTCTTCATCATCCCATTCTCCTTCCTCCTCTTCTTCTTTTTCTCCATCTTCTTCTTCATCATCATTCCCTTCTCCATCTCCTTCTTCCTCTTCTTCTTCCTGTTCTACTTCATCATCCCCTTCTCCATCTTGTTCCTCTTCTTCATCACCCCCTTCCTCTTCTTCTACTTCTTCTTCTTTTCTCCATCTCCTTCTTCCTCTTCTTCCTCTTCTTCATCTTCTTCATCATCCCCTTCTCCACCATCATCTTCTTCTTCATCTTCTTCATCTTCATCTTCAAACAAACAATGGTTTTCTGTTCTTTGCCCCTCCATTTTTTTGATGGGTCCATTTACCTCTATCTCCTCATAGAGTAAAAAAAAAAAAAAAATCACTTGACTATTGAAAGTGGTTTTATTACTCAGTTGGATAATTTTTGCCAGATGAAATGACTTGGAGCCACAAAAATAAATGTAACATTTTTTTGGACTCAATTACCAGCAAATAATGATCAGCTTTGTGGAATTTCAATTTGTTATAAAAAAAAAAACAACCCAGTGCAGTGCAGCTCAACTTGGAAACATCTTTCTATGATTGTCCCTCCTCATGAAACTATAAGTCTGGAACGTCATGAACAGCCAAAATGCCTCACGTCACCACAGTTTATAACATGACTAAACCGCCATGTACACACGGCATCAAAACACCAATTACAGCGTTCGGGAGGCATGGATGATGGTATAAAGCCCTGCTAACTTGTCAGCAGGTGTTGTTTTCTCCTGACATGAATCGCATTGATTGAGGCTGCGGATTCGTGAGGCGCAGAGGCAGCATTAACACGACACATCGGAGCACATGTTTCCTCTCTGCAGTGAATTAGCAGCGAGTTGGTCGAACGGCTGGCCTGCATTTTAATGGATCTGGAGCTGACGTTTTGTACAGCTCCACACAATGGGCCCAGTGTGGCTCAAACACAGCCACGGGGGTGCTATTGCTGCGCACCGGCCCCGCTCTGCTCTGTGCTCATGGGTGCAGCGTGTACTTCAGGATTATAATGTGGATATTTTGGTTCGCGGTCGCTGCTGAATTTGTAAGAAAGAAAAAAAAGAAAGAAAGAAAAGATTATGCCGCGCTTCCACTGAGGCATAAAATATACCCACTCAGGGATGTTTCTCAGCCACAGCGCCAGACAGCCATGTGTGAACAGTGTGACCACATATGTACCCGAACCCCATAGAGACCGTGCGCTGTGCATTATTTACAACATGTAATCTAATCTCTCAAATTGTTTCGCTCACACTTGTATTGGATTAGCCCTGCATTGAGAGCACTACATTGAATAAAGCTCGGTGTGTCCCCAGAGAAACTAAGCCTGTGTTTGTTATGATTGTTTACAGGGAGCAGCAGGATAACTGATGAATAGAGTAACGGAGTTTTGAGACCCTGCCTAATGAAGCTCAGTTCAATAAAATGCACCAGGGACAAGTACCTTTTCTTCCTATTACGATGAGATTTCAAAATCGAGCTGTCCTATATTATGTTTTATTCTACAATTACTTTACACACCTTTTCCTTGGGATTTCTCTCAACTTAAAGTAATGCATGCGTCTAAAAATACCTCTAGTTTAACAAGTGTTGTTGTTCATAGTTTATTGAAAAAAAACGGCACTTCTTCCTCTTGCACGCACCTTTGGAAAAAGTAAGATACGGCGCATATGCTAATCTGCACAAGGACGAGAGTTTGACCGAATGCAGGATTAGAATGAGTTTTGGTGAAAGTGGCTTGACCTTCAAACACGGAGGAGCTACATACGCACTTGAATAAATAAATACTAAATACAGTATGCCAGATTGCTGAATCATGTGCAAATGAAATAAACCTTCTCCTGGAAGGTTTTGATAAGGATGGAACAGTATAAGATGGTAAAAACTTAAAATAAAATAAAGGTTTATTGCATAGTGATTTAGATACACAGCCTACTACTGTTACCTTTATCACACTGACTAGGCCATTAAAACAGTCTTTATGAGGTCGTGTAACTGGCTTTATTATTTTATGACCCATGGAAGTCATGCGCTTGTTCTTGCAGGGATTCTGTTTTTGTTAACCAACTCATATGATAAACTGAATAAAAATTAATGGACGTATATCATGCAAAATCAACTTTTTGAGCTTTTAACCTTGGCATGCTATGTCTTTATCAAATAACATACCTGGGGTTTTTGTTCCATTTGTGCAGGATTCAGTATTCCTGCATTATCACTCTATCCTCTTCTTCCACACTCAAAATGCCAGCCTGCACTCGGAGAGGTGTCACATGGAGATTTTTGATAAAGCTTCTCTGAATGTTACACATTTTGACACCACTTCACCACATTGTTCTGATGCTGTCCCTCTGATTAGCGTTTTTCCTGGTGTATATGGATCATTTTTGTCGCGGCTACCAGGGCAAGATAATGAGCTGCACCCTCTGCTGGCGGCTTCTATAACTGCATTATATAACATTACAACATCTTAGGGTATTTTATGGACACATACATTATTTAAGTTATGCTACAAAAACACCATGGCTATAGTGTGTAAAGTAGTTGTTTGGGCCTTTAATAGCTTTTTGTTTTGCTAATTTGCCTTTCTACAAAAGGTATTTTGCACACATGCCTTCCATAGCAACGACCGTTCTGGGCACTTGTTTCGCCTATTGCTATTGAAATTCACAGTTGGAATTTCTGCATTAAAAACAAGTGTGATCGCAGAAAGCCACCCAGTGCCGTGCTTGTGTGAAATGCCAAACAGCAGGCCGCAGTATAATGTGTGCCCTGAAGTGGCTCAGGTTTCTTACAGCTCCCTGGCAGCGGAGACGGCCGAGCAGCTGCCAAGGGCTCTGCATTGGCCTCATTGTAAATATTAAGAGTTAATTTGCTCTGTAAAAGGCGGCTGTAAACCATCTGCACTACTGCTAATCAGAATGAAATCTCTGCGCCAACTACTTATTCAGTCAGCAGCCCATAAGCCACAAATATTCACTGTTAGCCAGGGCGGTGCAGATGCATACACAATTGCCGAGGGCAAACATTAGTCCCCAGAGGTCTGTAGGTGCTATGGACTGTGAAGACTATTCTAGCAACTATGGGCCTTGGGTAGGGCGTTTCCAGGACAGTGGGGAGAGAGCTTCATTGCAAAATACTTGAATATACTATGATTTCCAATGTTCGCCGGACATTTAAGTTGATAAAGCTCATTTCAAAAGGTTCATTTTGAGAGAAAAGCACAAAGACTGTTCTTGCCACAACAACTCTAATGCTAATCTGACATCACTTTTCCTCGTGTTTCCTCTGCTCTGGTCTGTTTGCTCAGATTTATTAGCAGTTCTCACAAATAAAAACTGGCAACACGTTCTTAGAAAAATGTGAAATAGCTCAATAGTGTATTAGATGTAGATTAGTGTTGCTGTATCACTGTGCCTTAAAGATGCATTATGCAACTTTTGAAGTGAAAAAAAATCCTTAATATTTCTATATTTTTAGCTTTGTAGTGACTAAGTGACTTTCTGGCTGCAGCATGGTACCTTTGCTTTCCTTCACAGTGGCATCTATGATGTTCCAGAATCAATTGTTTTGGAATTCATGGTACAAACCCATAATAACAACTGATCCTGGAGTGTCATAAAGGCCACTGTGAGGGAAAGCAAAGGTGCCATGCTGCATGCACTTCAAAAGTTGCGTAGTGCACCTCTAAAGCAGTACTACGTAACTCATACCCCTAGCGACCATATGCGTCACTGCAGGTGTCGTATTATGTTGTTTACTCATTAATTGTCCGTGAGAGTAAATACTACGCCGACAGAAAAGACAAGGAGTCAGAGGAATATTGTACATTGTGCCACAACCCAATGACACAATGGAGATAGTTGTAGATAATTTTTCACTCAAACTTGGCTGTAAATACTGTTTAAGTGGCGCTCGCACGCAGTTAGCTTTGCCCGTTAGCCTGTTAGCTTCTTCTTCATGATTCCATTAGTGTGTATTGGTGGCTCTGACCCGGAGGCAACAAAGTTGCAATCATGGTTTTCTGGACAGAGATACCACGGGGAGATGAAAGACCTCCCAATCATCCATTAACACTTGTATTACCCCCACGGGGACTAGGGAAAGGATTTATTAAGGTAAACAAGTAACATAGTTCTTCTTTAAAGGGACTATAAGGAGTTTAAAAATGTTAAAATTAAGTATTTTCCTCCCCCTACATGTTCCCGCCATGTCCTAATGTGTAGAATGAGCTCAGACCTGTTCACCACAACTGCCTCTAAAATCCTGTACGGTCACTCAAAAATGTGTCACTTCGGCCCGAATTGCCGTCATGCACGAGCTTAATATAGAAGGTGCAGTTACACATATGGCCTGAGGTGGGAGTAGTGAGTATAAAATGGCGAACTTGCTTCCAGCCCCTTTAAGTTTAGGCAGAAGTCACGAATGGTTAGGGTTAGGAAAAGAGTTTCAGCTGGTTGTTACCTTATACTATATTCTCAACATATGTTAAAAGTCTGAGCAATAAAGTAAGCAATTGCATTTTGCTGCAGGCCACATCAATATAATATATGTAATCTTTCAGTTGTCCACAAGTTTTCCATCATGGCAAAAGTCGTCTAAACAACAAGTCTAGATAACTACTTCCCATATAACCTTTGCTACAACCAGATGATGATTCACCATCTGTAGATGGTGAATCACCAATCAATACAGATTGAAACATTATAAACACTCTTTGATATCTTTATTCCGTTGTATCATGTCCACCCTGCAAGTAGTAGATAATTTATGTCATTCTCAAATTAGCCTTAAAGAATTTCCAACAGCAGAGATGCAGAGTTGTGTAAGAAGAGATTGATGATGTTTAATTTAATTAGCTGAGTCTTAAAACGAAGCCCTTACATGGTCTCGGACAAGAGAGACATTGCACACTCTGTATATGTGAGGGGGAGAGATAGCCGGGCGGTGGAAGTCCATTGTGTCAGCGTTTTATCACAGCTGAGTAGCTCTGGGATCAAGGGTCAATCCCATTCTGCGTTCAGCCACAGTCACCTTGCCTTACACTGACAGAGCTGTTCCAGGCAACGCAGACTCAATCAGCCATCAGCCAACTCTGCACAAGCTCTTAAATGGCTAATGGAGCTGCCAGACAAGCAGCTGGGAATACAAACGCATGGATTTATCGAGCATTCAGCAAACAGCGCTGCCGGCAACACAAACACCACACATACTGCGCTTTAATTCAGCAGTAACACGTATAGAGGGTAACTCAGCTGGGAGTAAACGCTCAGGAGCAATGACTTAATGACAGCATGGATCCTTATCAAAAATGCAAGATGTATTTACGCCGTGTGCCTCATTAGTGCTGATGATGTGAAATATGCTTACGTGGCTTTGGGTTAAACTACTTTCTTTGACTCTTAAGGCAGCGTTGGTGTTGCAGGTTCAAATGGGCTCTGGCAGTTTTTCTATAACAAACAAGTTGTTGGATCAAATCTTGTCTATGGTGCGCTTCACTTGTATCAGTTTATATCAGTTAAGTTCATCTGTATTGCCATTAAACCAGATGTGCAACAAAAAGCACAAATATTATCTTTGAAAAATAAAGAACATCAACAATATGCCCCAAAAGAAATATTGCACAGACATTTAATTACAAAGTGCTTCACACAATTCCAGAAAAAAACTCTTCCCCATGAAATAAACCTCATCTATACTGTATGTCAGTCGCTCTTATTCGCAAGATAGTCTTGTTGCCAGATAAGGGGGAGAAAAGGCACATATAAATTAAGCTTAAACTTTTGCTTCAAACCATTAAAAGTGCAGTGATGTGTTGTGCTGATAATACAGTGGGAGGAAAAAGAATGTAATTTGTAATTTCTTACATTTCTGTCTAAATTTGTCATAGAATTTTGTCTGATCTTTATCAAAATCACAAGACTGAGTTACCAGTGTCTGCTTAAACTAATACCACCCAAATAATTAAATTTTGTCATATTTTTATGGGCCATAACATGTTAACATTCACAGGACAGGGAGGAAAAAGAAAGTGAACCCTTGGATTGACTGTAAGTGAAAATGCAGCAAAATCAATGCATATTTTGTGTGTATTTGAAGCGAAAACGTGCTCTGGGCTTTGCATAAACCAGCGGTGTTTATGGTGAGGTTGCAACCGAAAACGTTGAGAACCACTGGTCACTGGTATGCGATCGGTATGGTGACATAGGTGGTGGTTGTACTGATATGACAGTATGTTATAAATATGAGGTGTACAGGAATTTAAATGAGGTCAAATCAAAATCTGAGGCTTGCAATTTAAACCATTGTACTTTGTAAAGCAGGACAAATGACAGTGTGCGCCTGAACTTGGCTCCGAGCACAGCAGCAAATCAACATACTGTACTGTTGTTCACTGTGAAAGGAACGTTTTCACATTTTCTCCACAGCGGCCCCATGCCTGTGTCTGCTGCATAAACAGTCTACTTCTTTAGTTTCTATCTGTACTGAACACGACGCTCTGGAAAGGTCCCTGCTGTCCCCCCTCTGTCACATAAGGAGAAACCACAGAGTTGTCATGGCAGCTGAACTGAAATAAAGAGGCAACATTACCATATGAGACAGACAGTGTGAATGTGTGAAATGTTCTCTGCACTGGCACCACCAGGACTTGTTAAGCCTTGACTTCATTGCAAGTTTTGCGTGTTTTCAAATTATTATGCAAAATAGGCTTTTTTATAGCAAGCTCTTCACCATGTTATAATATTGTTCCCTCATGAACAACATGCCTGGAGTTGGGTTTTGTTTCATTTATGATTGTTTGTGTATGCCGTTTTGGGTTTTTTTTCTTTCTCAAAAGAGCTCGTTCTGAATTTTTTGGCATAGTACTTAACTATTTGTACTTTTGTTTCAAAAGAGACGTGCCAGACGTTTTATTATGTTATAACTTCGTTCACTCGTCAACTAAAGTAGTATATCACTTGATCCGCGCAGTTTTCAATAACCTTGTTCACTTTGGTGGTTTCATTTTTTACCTCTGATGCTCTTGGATTTGTTTTTCCAGGATTTCGAGATGGAGCAGTAAATTCATTCTGAGCATTTCTGCGCTCAAAGGGGGTAATTGTTTCCTCATGTGCAAAACGAATAGTATGTGCAAAAGTGAATCAGCATGCACAGTCATTTACACATTTCTTCCTCATGCAGCATCCTCTCATTTAAAACTAAAACTGTAATACACTGTGATGAATTTGGCTTAACACAACCAGCATACAGCTACTATATGCCATTTTGTAGCTTGCACTCAATATTTAGCAACTGTCTTGATAAATGACCCCATAGTGTGTTTCTCACGGCACCATTAACGAGGTGGAGCTGACCAGTGCAGGACACCACGCTCTGAGACGGGGACAAGCCCAGGAGGCGGTGCACCGTTTCAGATGATCAGAGGAGACAGAGGGCAGCTACAGTTTCTCCATCCTCCAAGGTCATGCGGGTGGAGTGGCTGAAGGAAAACGAGATCATCGACCCGGCCGAGGACAGGAACTTCTACATCACTGTGGACACAACCTGATCATCAAGCAGGCGCGTCTGTCCGACACGGCCAACTACACCTGTGTGGCCAAGAACATCGTGGCCAAGCGCAAGAGCTCCACCGCCGTGGTCATCGTCTACGGATTTCCCATCAACCAGTGCTCCTCCTGTGACCAAAACAGTGAAGATGGCGGCCGCGACACAACGATCTTTCACCAAAGAAAAAAAGAGTGGAAAAAGAGTGGTGCGCACTGAATGGGTGCTGCTGCCGGATGCTCTCTCATCGAATGCAATTTCTCCATCTGTGAGATCAATAAAGTATCATCTTATCTTATCTTAAATTGCTCATATGCTATTGGCTGAAAGTGACAGCTCGTCTTCACTGTCATTGTCATCATGTGTCATTCATACTACCTGCAGAGGGCGCTCAAGCCTAATTTGAAATCCTGATGAAATCCATGATTAAGACTTAAAACGTGGAATGCGGTATCAATGCTGAGCTGCCCAAAATAATGTTCTTATAAGCCTCAATTCTGCATGATATGTTCACGTTAAAGGTGCATTATGCAACTTTTTATGCGCACATTTTTTTAAATATTTGACCTCATAGTGATCTCTAGGTTTTCTCTGCTGACGGACCCTCTCACCAGATAACCTAAAAAAACAATTGATCCTGGAGCGTTTTATAGCCTACTGTGATGGAAAGTAAAGGTGCCATGCTGACTACTCATACAGCCGCCGGGTCATTACGAGGTCAAATACGTGCAAAGATAAACTTTTTTCATTGCATAAATTGCATTACTGATACTATGTGCATAAAATTTGTCTTTAATGGGGGGTATTATGTTAAATGGATTTTTCTACCATGTTGCAATGTTGTTCACTAGCCACTAGCGCATGGTTGAGTAAACTTTGAATCTTCCCTAGTGGCTGTCCTTAGCTTTGCAGTGGCAGCTGCAGATCCTCCTGCTCCCAAAAAGCTCCTCCTGAGGCTCTAACGTATCCGAAAAGCGATTTCCTAACCTCTCAATCCTTGCTAAGCTTAGTCTTTAACCACAGCACTTGCCATAACTATATTGTTCAAGTTATATTCGGCTTATTTACGATGGTAGATCTTTTTCGGCTGAAAAATGTGGTGACCTTAGACATTGCTGGTCTTGGTAATTTAAGGCATTGAAAATATTGGTCCTTTACTTCAAAGTTTATTCTTGTGTATTTGTAAATACATGTATCTACCCAATAGTTATCTCTTCGGGTTTAGCTGTGGCTTCTAATGCGTTGCCTTTTGGCTCTGTGTGGATAAATTGAGTAGAAAAGCGAGGGATGGGTGGCGCGGGGCAGAGACGTGTGAGCACACTGAGAAGTCTGTTATACAGCGGGCTGGTGCAGGGGAGGACGCGGGCCCTGAATGCGCAGGAATGACAGGCGCGGATTAGAGGGGAGGAGGTGGGCCATTGAAAAGCAAGCGGATCCGGGGAGCAGGGCTGACACAGGAACACAGCGCCTGACAAGAGCTGCCCCGGCCCTGCCTCCTCCTGCTCTGCCACAGGCTCCACTTGGTTTCCCTGAGCCCTACAGACACCTGATGTGGTGATGGGGATTAATGCTCTGTGTGGAGAACTGCCGTAAAAGGTTGTGATTCAAAAAGCAAATTAGAAAGATGTAAATGTGGGAGCTTTACTTTGAGATCTTAACGGGGGCATTTTTCATTTTAACTGTGTGTCACGAACTGGCAGCATGAAAGACGGCCGCTTGTAAATGGTCAACAAATGTGTGGCACATTGTAACCAGAGAGATTAATTTGAGAGCACCAAGTGTGAGATAGTGTTAAGCTCTCAAAGAATGTAGCTGTGTGTCCGTAAAGATGACATGAATGCTTCCTGTAACTGTGAGTGATTAGTTTCTTGCCTCAAACAATAAGGTCTCAGGTTCTCAGCCAGGCCGGGTTTCAACCAAAAACATGCACATGTCAACATCAACTTTATTTGTATAGCACATATACAACAACACTAAGTGCCCAAAGTGATTTACATACAAGGAACAGGGTAACAAACGGCCCGGTAAGTCATACAGTGGTAACTACTAGTAATTATGTGGTACATATTAAGTAACAACAGTGGTACTTTTAGGTACATACAGTGGGAATTAATAGATAAAAAAGGGTGTGTCCGTAGTACTTGCAGTAATGATTACTAGTAATTGTGTGGTACATCTATGGTACTTATAATAATAATTCCTGGTACCAGGCCCTTCCCTGCTTAGCTTCCAAGGTCTGACGGGATTGGGCATAGCAAAGGCGGCATGGCCACTTATTGTGGTAATTCAATGATACTACAGCATAAATTCCTAGGTAATAAATATGGTACTTCTAGATACATTCAGAGGATGATGTATGATTTAGTTAGGATTTAATGTCTATAAAACAACATAAAGGAAACAAGTGTCTTTATTATTAATATGGAATAAGTAGTACAGAAAAATCTGTAGCAATACAGAGCTTGCCATTTCGAAACGTTTCAAGCACAAGGAAAACACTGCACACACTTTTTTTCTTTTTTTTTTTAATAAAGTCATAATCATGAGCAACAATCATATCAGTACCAAACACCATAACCCACTTTTAGGCCATTTCTTACTATATATCACTGATTGTCTAGGACTTACCACGACTAGTACCTAGTAATTACCACTTTAGGTATCTGGTAGTTTCAATTCTAAGTACCTGTTCCTTACCAGTACATATCTAGTACTTGCATTGTTATTACATATAAATTACCACTTTAAGTATTTAGGAATTACTACTGAAGTTCACTATGAAGTACCCTCAGTAAGTACCAGAGATACACCACAGTAACTACCTAGGAGTTACCGAATATAGAATATGGCCATATTCTAAAGTGTTACCAGGAAGGGTAAAAAAAGACACAATAGAAAATAAAATACAATAGAAAAATAGAGATTGAAAAGACACAAACAGATGTGTTTAAAAGTTGGAGCAGCTCTAATGTTTTGCGGAGGCTGTTTCAGAGTTTTTGAAGCACTTCATGTGGAAAGCGCTATACAAAAAAAGATTCCCTTCCCCATCTTGGCCTCCCACTGCCGATTCATTGTCCTGAGGCTCTTGCTGAAAGATGGGGTCAATGTGGAGGACCAGTTATGACGTCTACAGTACGAATACAGCTGTTTTTCGCACTTCTCCGACAGGACTTCACACGAACAAGATGTCACTCAGTTCGCGACTCAATTTCTCTCGGAACAATTATTACCGACGCTGCAGTTCATGTATTACAACTCTACTAATGAGTTTTTATTTAAAGTGTTCCATTCACTCTGCAGTCACACTTGTGGCTGGCACCGTGACCACAGCTGCTCCGGGTTAGACTGACAGAAATCTGGCAGCTACATAGTGTTGACAACCTCCTCGACCACTGCCAAACACACTAATGCATTCATACTCGAGTGCAAGAAGAGCCAAGGTTAGTGGAGTGCGTTGCCCAAGAGCACAAAAGCAGTCTGCAACAGTGGCTGTGCACTTAATCTTTACAGAATGCGGTGTTTTGTAGTGTTTCTGAAGTTCCTATTCGCAGCCTTTTCTGGTCTCGGGAGATTATTTTTTTTAAATGTTTTGCTAAATGTTCCAAAATGCTTCAGACAAACAAGTCAAAAGGAGGATCCATTAAGTTCTTGGAAAGATTTTGGGCTTTCAGCAACAGTTTGTTGACACTCGCTGCCCCGCAAACAGCTGAAAACCAATATGCACACACAGAAGAGCTTATTTCAGATTCCACCAACATCAGAACAAGAACCAGAATAACCTTGTACGAGGAGGCAGCCCACTCACCAAACAGCGTGTTGACAAAAACTCAGCCTCGGGCAAACACTCAAAATGCACTACGCCCATCTCCTCTCAGTACTTTACACAGCGTTACCGTTTTAGAGGCCTCACTGTTGCCTCGATTCAATTCAAAACGCTGCGGCTGTTGGAGAGAGATCACATGAAGAGCATTTCTATTTTAGGAACCACGGCTTTACCCCGAGTGATCTGCGGTAAATGAGCCGTGCTGACAAATCCACGCAAATACAGTACATTACACTGTCTGCCATCCGACCGTTCTGTTCTGTGCTCAGTGTTGTTTTATTAAGTCTACCTTCTTGCTTATAACACTTCAAACTTAATCCCTCATCTCCTAAGTTATTTAGTCGGTTTTTTTTTTCATATTTTTTGCTCCTCCAGTTTGTTGGCTATGGCTTGCCCTGGGTGGGGAGTCCCTTTCTCAAGAGGTGGAGCTTTAGCATCTCAGGGTTTTGTTCATGTGTGAGAGATGGATCGGTTCATGTAGTCGTATTGGTCAATCTATGATCCTGCTCTCATCTGTGGTCAGGAACTGTGGGTCGTGAGAGGAAGCACAAGAACCAGAATGCAAGTGATTGAAATATGTTTCCTGAAATGGGAAGCTAGAGCTCAGTCATCCGGGTGAGCTTGGAGTAGAACCGCTGCTCCTTCACATAAAAAGGAGCCAGTGGAGGTGGCTCGAATATTTGTTTCAGATGCCGTGAGGTGGTTCCGGAGAGTAACTCGGCTGGCCTGGGAATGCTATGGATGAGCTTGCGACTCAGGGTCCGAATAAGCACTATGAAGAAATAGCATCCCGAAATCCAGACCTGAGACATTTGCCACACTTGGTTTTGATCATTTGAAAGGAAAACATTTTTTCTAGTTAATGGATTTATTGGCTGCCACTCAATACGGGGATATAAAACATGTATTGAAATGTAACAAGTTCATTGAGTTCTCAGCCCTCGCAATCAGAGTGTCTTTAACTCTTACAACACATTTAGCCAAGTTACTCTTTCTTTGCTCATTCAAAGGAGTCGGCACCATTCGCGCTCAGCTCTGACGCTCCAGTTAACAGTACTGATGGGAGCAGCGAGGTCAAGAGCTGGCTGTGTGAGATGCCTGTCACACCTAAGGCGCCATTATCTGCCTCTCCATCTCAGCTACAAGGACTTATGGCGCTGGCTTTTGAATCAGAATGAACTTCCCACAATCCATTGCTTTCTGGGGCTGTCTTTGATTAATAATCCTGACAAGGCTGCCTATTATTATGAATTAAACTGGCACAGCAGCGTGTGTCACATGTTATCTCTGCAGGCGGAGGGGACAATGGCGGTGGTTTGTTGGAGCAGAAGGATGATTAGGAGACAAACGCACACTCTGCTCTGGTCCCCGACAGCAGTGCACCGGGGGAGAGACCTGACGCTTTAATCCAGGGGCTTTTTTTTTTTCTTCAAACATGACACATAAATGCACTCTGCAGACAGCTTCACACGTGTTGCTGAGGCTGGGGTCTGTGGCGTGGTGGGGGGGAAACTATTTGGATATGGAGAAACAGTCCAGTCCATTGCTTAGCTCTTTTTGATATGGCATACCACCTGTAATAGTCTCCAAGCCCAAGAAAAATGAGGACGGATGCAAGGCAATTTGCCGAGCGCGATTCATACACAAAGTAATTCCGAGTGCTTTACAGAACAGGAAGGATGTATTAGAAATAGGCAACATAAAATAACTCTTAAAGGGCAAATAAAATAGATACAACACAACATTTAAAAAAAACATTGTGAATTTATATTAAAAACTGATACTTGCAACCTAAAGCTAGACGATACCGTAACGTTCCCGAAACTAAACAGACAACTTGGCGCCAGGCCAAAGCAAAGAAAACGTGCTAGCAAAAATAAACCTGGAATAAAGTTAACAAACAGATATTCACCTCTCTCAGAAGATGAGCATAACAAACGGAGAAAATCAGAGAGAAACAGAGGAAAAGAAGTCGAAACAAAGCTCGAGAGGAAAAGTGTGGCAAGCGTCAAGGCCAGAGATATCCTGGTGCTTGGAGACGGAGCCATATCTAACATAAACAATGACAGGATTACTACAAGCAGTTATCCCAGCGCCACAGTTTCTGACATCATAGATGTTCTAAACAAGGAAATCACAAATAACCCTGGGATTGACAAACTTATCATACATGTTGGTGCTGTGGACATAAGAGACGAAGAGTCTGAAGCCCTGAAAGAAAAGTTCAAAACACTTTTTGAGAGACTTGATTGTCTGGATAAAGAGGCAATACAAATGTTCATCAGTGGACCCATCCCAAACATCGATGGGAGAATAAACAAATTCTCCCGGCTGTTTCAGTTGAATACATGGCTGTCCAATGTCTGTGAGTCGAGAGGACTGTATTTCATAGAGAACTTTAATCTGTTCTGGCAACGTGATGACCTGTTTAGAGGAAATGGGCCTCACTTGAGCAGAGGTGGAGTGAGACGACTGACGGAAAATCTCCTCCACGCTCTGCAAAATCAGTGGAGGCCTGTGCCTGAGCTACAAGAGAAAGCCGAGAGGAGCATGAGAAGAGCTCCTGGCTCAGCAGCAAAGGGCTCAACTGCACCACCAATAAATGATACAGTCACAGCTGCGTCATCTGCATCTGCCGTAAAGGACTCAGCTGCAGTAAAGGTTTCAGCCATAGCAGCACCACCTGCACCTACGGACTTAGCCACAGTTAAGGATTCAGCCACAGCAGCACCATCTGCACCTATGGAATCAGCCACAGTTAAGGATTCAGCCACAGCAGCACCATCTGCACCGGTGGACTCCGCTGCAGTTAAGGATTTAGCTGCACCAGCACCACCCGCATCTCCAGAAAGCGTTTCAACAATAGCAGCATCACCACCTGCATCTCCGGGGAAAAGATCAGCTTCAGCACCACCTGCACCTTTATTAAATGATTTAGCCGAAGGAGCACTTTCACCTACTCCACCACAGGCCTTGAGCCCGACTACTACATCTACACCCTCCAGAGACTTTTCTGAATTGTTCCCATCCTCAGAGTCACCTATGGGATTTTCCAACCATCTTGAAAACTTGATCAAACATGGGACTAAAATGACTCCCCTCACTCCAATTACGTCAAGACCAAGGCTTTCATCCCCAAAGAAGCATCCACAAACCAAGGTCTCCCCAGCTCGGCCCCCACCACCGGCGCCCACAGCTGTTATCTCCAGCAGCTTCACTGCTGCTGTCTAGGACATTAGGGGCCTCTGCGTTGCTACCATACATAGCAAACTCAAAACCAACCAGAGGTCCATAGAGGGAGTGTGTTCTTACAAGACAATTAGTACTGTCAAACAACATAGATTAGATAAGAGAGGGACAGTCAGACCGTCCAATCAAAGAAATCTAATCCATATCCCCTGCAAAAAGATTCCATCCACTCAAACACAGATAAATCTCAAACATGCTGTACTCAATGTCAGATCGCTAAAAAACAAGTCCTTTTTAATAAATAGTTTTATTTCCTCTTATAATCTAGATTTTATGTTTTTAACTGAAACATGGCTAGACAAAAACACTGGTAATGCAGTTTTGATTGAGTGTAGTCCATCTCACTTCAATTTTGTGTCTGAAACACGCCAAAACCAGAGGGGTGGGGGTGTTTGTGCCATATTCAGGGACAATTTACTCCTGCAAAAATTGTCATTTGGGGTTTTTCCAACGTTTGAGTATGTGTCATTCAAAATGGAGATAAAACAATCTTCCATACTTTATATGACTATTTACAAACCACCACAGAACTGTTTTATTGAAGATTTTACTCAATTACTGTCATTTATATGCATTGATTTCGATTGTTTAGTAATTTCAGGTGATTTTAATGTGCATGTGGATGTGACCAACGACAGGCATGCAATAGAACTCGGTGCTGTCCTTGAAATGTTTGGTTTAACTCAGCACGTGAGTGAGGCAACTCACAACAAAGGCCACACTCTAGATCTAGTTATTACAAAAGGTGTTAATATATCAAATGTGAATGTTGTTGATGTTGCTTTGTCTGATCATTTTTGTGTCTTCTTTGACCTGTGTGTTACACCGAAACCAGTGGTCGGGCCTGGAGTTATTCAAGGAAGACACATAAATGATACAACAGGGACACAGTTTATGGAGATGATCAGATTTGAAAATGCCCCATGTTCTAATGTTGATAATCTGTTGGACTCCTACACATCAAGGGTCTTAAATGTTTTGGATACTATTGCTCCTGTCAAGGTTAAAATGGTTAACAATAGGCAAAAGGCACCTTGGAGAAGTGAAGATTCGGTCAGGGCACAGAAAAGGGAGTGCCGAAAAGCCGAACGGAAATGGCGCAAGTCAAAGCTCCAGGTTCATTTTGAGGTTTACAAAGAAGTACTTTGTGTGTTCAACCATATTTTGCATGGAGCAAGGGAGAAGTACTTCTCTAAAATCATCTCAAACTGCAGAAACAATTCTCGCGTTCTGTTTTCCACAGTAAACAGATTAACTAACCCTCCAGTTTCACTGCCCCTAGAACTAATCTCTACATCTAAGTGTAATGAGTTTTATTTTTCTATGACAAAGTCCAAAGCATTAAAAATGCCATAATCTCCACAACACAAATAGAAACTCTGCCACCAGATAAACACCTTGAGCTGACACATTTCACACCTGTTACTGACAAAACAATCGAAGAGGTTATCTCCGGTCTGAGTTCATGTACATGCTGCCTTGATGAATTACCCACTAAATTTCTGAAGTCTGTGCTGACCAGCTTGTTACCACAACTTGCTCAGTTAGTTAACATCTCACTCGAGACTGGAGCATTTCCAAAGGCCTTGAAAACTGCAGTCATCAAGCCTCTTCTAAAGAAGAGCAGCCTTGATGCCAAGGTAATGAACAACTACCGGCCCATATCAAACCTGCCATTCTTAGGAAAAGTCCTAGAGAAAGTAGTATATCAGCAGCTCACTTACTTTCTCCTGTCTAACAATGTGTTTGATACTTTCCAGTCAGGCTTTAGGCCCCACCACAGCACTGAGACAGCTCTGATCAAGGTGACAAATGATATCCGTATGAACACCAACGCAGGTAAGGTCTCAGTTTTAGTTCTGCTGGACCTGAGCGCTGCCTTTGACACAGTGGACCACGGGATCTTACTTCACAGGTTAGAAAACTGGGTGGGAATCTCTGGTAATGCTCTAAACTGGTTTAAGTCCTATCTCGAGGACAGGACGTACTTTGTTGAAATTGGCAACTGTGTCTCAGACAAAATTGCCATGACCTGTGGAGTCCCCCAGGGGTCAATCTTGGGACCTCTCTTATTCAACATGTACATGCTTCCATTGGGTCAGCTAATAAACAGCAACAACGTGTCGTACCACAACTATGCAGATGACACTCAAATCTACGTGTCACTGACGGCTGGTGAACATGGGCCTGTAGATACACTCTGTCACTGCATCCAACAGATCAGTTTGTGGATGCAAAACAACTTTCTCCAACTAAACTCAGACAAAACTGAGATCATTGTTTTTGGCCCACAGGCACAAAGACAACGTGTTATCAGTCACCTTGAGTCTCTCTCTCTAAAACCAAAAAATCAGGTTAGAAATCTAGGAGTAATCATGGACTCAGACCTGAACAGCCACATCAAAGCAATAACATCAGCAGCTTTTTACCATCTGAAAAACATTGCTAAGATCAGAGGAATAGTGTCAAAACCAGACTTAGAGAGACTTATCCATGCATTTGTCTCCAGCAGATTAGACTACTGTAACGGCCTACTCACTGGCCTCTCTAAACAAGCTATCAGACAGCTACAGTACATCCAGAACGCTGCTGCTCGAGTCCTGACAAGAACCAGGAAATACGACCATATTAGTCCAGTGCTCCGGTCTCTGCACTGGCTTCCTGTCACTCAGAGAATAGACTTTAAAACAGCTCTGCTTGTGTACAAGTCATTTCATGGTTTAGCTCCAAAGTACATCTCTGACATGTTAGAGCCGTATGAACCATCTCGGGCCCTGAGAACCTCAGGGAGGGGCCTCCTGGTGGTTCCCAGAGTCAATAATAAACACGGTGAGGCTGCGTTTCAGTTTCATGCAGCTAAAATCTGGAACAGTCTTCATGAGGATGTGAGACAGGCCTCAACTCTGACAATGTTCAAATCCAGGCTGAAAACAGTTCTGTTTGCCCGTGCATATAACTGAAAGTATTTTATCTGCACTCTCGTCTTTTACTGTAATTGATTAATTTCATATTGATGTCCAGAGGAGAAGGAGCGACAAAAACAGAGGTTAGGTAACTTACTTTTGAACGAGCAAGAAAAATAGTGCTCAAGAAAGAGCGAAATAGTGCTCAAGACAGAGCGAAATAGTGCTCAAGACAGAGCGAGTCAAAACAAGACTTAAAAATGGTGCTCAAGACAGAGCGAGTCACAACAAGAATTAAAAATAGAGCTCAAGACAGAGCGAAATAGTGCTCAAGACAGAGCGAGTCCAAACACGACTTAAAAATAGTGCTCAAGACAGAGCGAAATAGTGCTCAAGACAGAGCGAGTCAAAACAAGACTTAAAAATAGTGCTCAAGACAGAGCGAAATAGTGCTCAAGACAGAGCGAGTCAAAACAAGACTTAAAAATAGTGCTCAAGACAGAGCGAAATAGTGCTCAGGACAGAGCGAGTCAAAACAAGACTTAAAAATAGTGCTCAAGACAGAGCGAATCAAAACAAGACTAAAAATGCATATAACTGAAAGTATTTTATCTACACTCTTGCCTCTTACTGTAATTGATTAATTCTATGTTGATGTTTTATTGATTGTATTTGTTTTCTTATATTTATGCAACTGTGAAGCACTTTGAATTGCCTTGTGTATGAATTGTGCTCTACAAATAAACTTGCCTTGCCTTGCCTAAAAGAGGTGACAAAAGGATGCTTTCAGTTGTAATATCATAATCGTCTATATCTGTCAGACTCAAGGTCCATATGAAGACAAACGACACAAACAAAACAATACAACACAACTTTGAGCTTTTTTCATAGAAGCCTTGACAGTGGCGCACATAGTAGATCGGGTCGTCTCATGATTGGAAGTCGAGGGTTTGAATCCCACCTCCTGCATGTGCATGTTTATTGTTCACCCACCTTGTCCCCAGTGTCTGCGTACGTCGGTGTGTGAATGAGAATATAAATGGGTGAGTGGTTCCTTGCTGTAAAGCGCTTTGAGTGCCTAGTGTAGGTGGAAAAGCGCTATATGAGTTGCGACCATGTGACATTTTCTGACAAGGATGTTTCGCTTGGGCATAGAGTGCAGGATTAATATCATTATCATCGCAGAACTGATCTGTGATAAAGACTGACCAATAGAACTGTTTCAAGGATGAATTTGAACATTGTCAGAGAAGCATCAGCAAAAACCAGTGAATTTGGAAAAAAGAATACAAATTATAATCAGATTCAAACATTTACGTGAAAGCACTGGAATCAAGAACTCCACACCTCCTACATGTTCATACATCCAGTACTATCTTTATATTGCCTCCAGAATTCAGATGTACACAAGCACTAATTCCTCACTTCCAAAATATGGGTCACTGCTGAAGTGTTAACACGAGAGGGTGTCTGAGGTTGTAATAAACATCAGTCCTACATCAGTATACGAGCCAGAGCTGTAGAAATATTTGCAGGACAGGGGAGTCACAGTCTAAAAGCATCGTAAAGAAGAATTTAATTACAGCCATAATAAAGAGGCAAATCGCAACTCACTTGCTAATGCTAGCGCCGCAAGTGCTAATGTCCACAGCAGCTTATAAATACACTCACTGAGGAGGCTCTGCTACTGCTAAAAACAACATTATTGTAAGGAAATTATTACCTTTGCTGTCGATGTCAACGAAAAATTGAACTCAACAACTGTAATCAGGAGCCTCTGAAATGATATATGCCTTACTGTATATCGGAATATGTAAAATTTACAATCAAATGTATTTGAAATATATGCATAATGAAACTCTGCCTGTCTAAACACTGATCTTCACTGCCCCCTGCAAATGGACCCAAGCTTTTTAACAGTAAACCTATTGGAAGAAACACAAACCATGATCCATAAATCCCCTTTTGGTTTGATGGGCCGGAGGTTTATTGACTGGCAGCATGAATTCAGGCTTTACTCGCTGTCAAAACAGGGCAGTGTGCTGTGAAGCCCGGTCGCTCTATATACAGTAATTCCCCTGTAGAGCTGCTGTCTGCCGTGAGCTGTGAGCTGTGGCGGCCGTGTGGCTTCTCAAAGGCTGTCATTACCCGTACACCCTGTGGCAAAGCAGACATGTCCGATCCAAAACGATCTTACCCTGACTCCGCTCCACCTAAAGCCTCTCATCACGCTCCAGGATTTTAATATTAACTGGTTGGATTTGCTGAATACATGTGGACATCAGGCTCACCCGCAAATGAGCCATTCCTTTCTGCGCACGGGGTTTTGTTTGGGACATCTGCTAACAGCTAGACCAGATGTAATGGCAGATATTAGCGCTAATTGCTAATGGACTGATGGCCGCTGAGGTCACTTGGTGCTTTTGCGAGATTACAAGGGGATTTCGTCGCTTTTAATCTGTTGAAAAGTCACATAATGGAGAAATTAACAGCAGCACGTTTAATGGATGTGACTTTATGAATAGAATTTGAAAACTTTAACAGAAGCTTTTTTAAATCACTGTCTATTACTAATATACAGTAGTTTCTTTTGGTACTGTGCTAATGCAGAAAGACTGAACATAATTTTACCATTTTTTTATTTTCTATGATTTGAATGAATAAACATATATTCTGATCTCTTCATATTCAAACCTTTGTGAATATTAATCCAAAATCGTACACCCTGCTTTTACTTGAAGAGTGTGAAAAGTGTCTTGTTCCTCATTAGCAAACATCTCTAGTCACACTGCAGTAGCGCTGTGCAAAAAAATCGATTTGAATTCAAAATCGAGTTGGCAAGTCAAACCCATTGATATTTTCATCAAATCTATTTTATTTATTTATTTATTTTTTTATTTTTTTTATTTAAAGGGATCAGGCCCCCGTTTCTGAGATATGTTCTTACCTGAGTTTAGACGAGTTCTCAGTCACGCAAAAAGACCAAAGATATTGTTAGCTTTTAGCCTCTCCTAGCATATTTCTATGGACGGGGGTGAAGTTAGAAGCGACCAAGCTCTTCCACGTTTCTGCGCAGTAATATCTTCAGAATGATTTAGGAGTGAAGATAATACTGCACGGACGTCGAAGTGCTCCTAAGGTGTTAATACGTCTGCAATACAGTACCCTTTTTTCTCCACTTCGACATGTTTAATTTTGTGTAATTATACTTGGATTGTGTAACTACTATGTAACTGTAAATAAATAGGGAAAATGTGGAAGAGCTTCGTTGCTTCTAACTTCACCCCCGTTTGGGTCCATAGGAATTATGCTAGGAGAGGCTAAATGCGAACAACATCACCTGTCTTTTTGCGTGACTGAGCGCACTCTCAAAGACCAGACAGGTACTCATCAACTCGCCTAAGCTCACTAAAATATATTTAGAGTCAGCAGTTATTTTGTTTTAAAAAAAAGAATGTATTACCACTTATGTTTATTCTTGTACATAGCCATCCAGAAGGATTTAATTTCACCATTAGTTCAGTGTTGACAAGACTTGTAGACCAATTAATTGGTGCCCGCCCTTCGGGAATGGAGTCTTAACCATAGTAATTCTTCTGTGTAAAAAGACCAGATGGTGGCCTAAAAATGTACTGTTTTTTTAACCACTTTTTAACAATAGCTGGATATTTCTTCTCATGTTACCATCTGTTTATTATCTCTCAATGTTGCAAAGCTGCTTCACGCTTTTATTAAAACACTCTCACTTCTCTCAGTTGCTCAACCTTGGCCATGGTCGACCAAGTCTGTATAGGCTCTCAGTCGTCCATGTTTTCAAATATCAACTCAATGATCCTAGTTCAGTCGACAGTTGAACATCTCTTTTACCAAAGGTCTCACAAATGTACAATGGCTACGATGTATTCATTTAGAAATTCCTTGGTTCTTGTCCCGATCAATCGCCAATGGTTTCTCCACTCCTGCTGCTGATGTATTAGTAATGAGGACCCTTGCCTTGGCACTAAACTAAATTTAGTGCATAAACTGCGCAGGGGGCTCGAGTGGGGGGATCGATGGAAAAACAAGGGCCGCAGCAATGTGCTCATTTAGCCCTATGGAAACGCAGGAAGGAGGTCGACCCTGAATGTAGGGAAATAAAGTGAGACGAATTTCCGAGCCTTATTACTCGCCAGTTGTAGCCACATTACTAATCTATTCATGAATAGGGCATCATTGATGAGTGCCGTGTTAGCTGTGATTAGGTTTAGACAAGCCTTGTGTTATTGCCTATTCAGCATGCTCCTTGTGCAGCATGAATCTGATCTGATTTTTCCTCTGCCTGTGACATTGATGCCACTTGTCTCCTGTCAAGATGGCCGCCGCAGTGATTACTCTCTTTCAGTCTAACCACACAGTTCAATATTTAATCATAGAGCCATCTGAATGGAAACAATCAATTATCCTTGCGTCATTTTCACCGTACACATGTGAGCCAGAGAGTACTTTTTTCTTCTAAATGGCTGATTGTGTGGTTTCGATGCACGGGTCGGCTCTGGGGCGTCGCTTGCTTCATTACATATGGGAGTTATCAAGGATGCCAGAATGGTGTTATTGGACAAAGCTCACTGTAAAACCTGTTAGAGAATTAACAATGGTGTCCGAGAGGATTGATGAAGAATAGGCAGCAGTCGGGATGTCTTATACAGGAGATGTTTATTTACCATCGGTACGAGACCTGGAGACATGAACTCGAGACATTGCGCTAGTCCTACCATTCAAGTCTGTCTATGCTTCCACAGAAAAGGGATGAATACCCTCTCAGAGCGTCATACTGATACGCAAGCAAACATTCAGTGGCTGAGAGTGGGCGCCTAAGCACCACAGTCAAGGCTATGACAGAGATAGTACGACTGTAAAGCTTGGCTCAGTATGATAAATAGCGCTTTAATGTTATCCTCTAACAAAACCCATCATTTTAGAAAATCCCTCATTTAAATCCAAACAAAGACAATTAGGTTTATATTGTTGTACTGAATTTTAGGGCCATTTTTATTTGTATGATCCTTTTCCTAATTGCCAAGTTTGCATAGCCCCTACAATTCAACTGTAACCCCATCCGTGGCTTTTGTGTCATATTTGAGTTGCTCTACATAAAACCTTTAATGTATTGCGGCTTTAAGTACAGTTATCTAAAAATATACAGACTCTAAACCCCTGCCAAAAAAAAAAATGGAGTAGCAAAATAGCTCTAACAAGTCTGGGCCAAAGCACAAGGCTGAGTGAAGTTTCAATATTGGAATTGGACAGCTCCCCGGTGTTTGTGACTCTGAGGCGCTGCTGTTGAAGATGTGTGCAGAGAATAGAGCCATGCTTACTCAGCAGGTCTGAACCCCCCCAGGCAAATAATGCCTTAAAATATCAACTCTTTGTAAGGCAGATAAACATAGTCCTAAAGAGAAACAACAATGCTTCAGGAAGTATGCCCATTCGCTGTTTATTTTTTATTTTTTAACAAAATGAAGAACTGTGAAAAGATAAACATTAGGTAAAACATGTACAGTGAGGGGTCTCCACCAGTAGCTCAAGCCGATCTCCAAGAAGACTCAACTCAAGAAGATCGACCAAGACTTCATGAGTCACATTTTTGTTGTAATCACAACAAAGTTCATTTTGAGAGCACTCTCTTTCATAACAGCATGAAAAACATAAAACATCAATGAAAAATCTGTATAAATATCATAAAAGCACCGATCTGTGAGTGCCCGGACCTCTTCTATGTAGGCACTCGCATCATTGTTTATGTCTTCTGCAAATTTGTGTATGTGATTGGATCTGTCAGTATAGATTTACAATCTGAGGTGAAAAGACAGTACAGAAGTGGGCTTAATACACAGCCTTGGGGACACCGGTGCTGATTGTGATGGTGGAGGAGATGAGGTCTCCAAGCCTCACACGCTGTGGTCTGTTGGAGAGGAAGTCTTTTATCCAGTGGCAGAGTGGAGGGTTCAGACCAAGTGAGAGCAGCTTGTTGACCAGTCTGAGCGGGTTGATCGTGTTAAATGCTGAACTGAAATCAACAAACAGCAGCAGATGATTGGCTCACATTTGTAACCTGTACTACCTGACAACACAAGTAAAAGGTTGGAAGTAATTTAGAGAAAGCCCCGGATAATTTGTTCTTATATAAACCAAAAACTGTGAAGAAAAGGAAGGTGAGGTCTGAACAGGGCATTTCAAATGCCAAAACACATATTTGAAGAATACAAACTGCTGTAATTGACATAGCCTGACTGCCACATTAGATCACAGCTTTTCTTAGTCATCCTCATTCTCTGAATTGCATTCATTTTGGGGTGCTATTAGGACAGTAATTATACTCAGAAATCTATTAATTTTTCACAGTATAATATTATGCCACCCCCAGTCCAATGAAAATACCAGTTCCCAGAGCTACAGAACAAACATGCCATTTGGACATGTGCCTGCCATCATTTTTTCCTTCTGTGGAACTCAACTCCCGGCGTCTGCTGCCAAGTTCTGAAATGCTTAGCAGATTATTTTGGTTTGCAGTTCTTCATGGCCTGTTAGCATTCAATAATGTGAAATTGATATGTTTTAAAGTCAGGGCGTAGAAATCTGATGAGCGGAGGGTCAACAATTGGCTGAGAAGCTTTACTCTTTACCTTAGTTTGTAAATTAACCAGGAAAGAAATATCCCCATGGATAAATGTAGCAGCATGCCCTTTACTGGAACTGGTAGCATCCAAGTTCGAGGGTGAATGCTCTTTTATTATCCCGCAAACCCCTTTATGCTCAGTAGGTCTCACAATCCACTTAAATGCAGTGCAAAATGCTTAAATGCTAGTGCAGCCGATAGTCTCCAACCTTTATTTGCCTGGCGAGCTACTTTATTTTTCAAAGATACCATACAACTTAGGAGGTGTTTACCCTGGAGAGGTAGTAGCTAAGATGATATTCAAACATAAATTCTGTCCTTATACCTGACTTTATTCACTTAAATATTTGCAGATTCTGTTTAACGTGTGTATATTAGCAAGAAAATAGCTCTTAAATGTGATTTTGAGCGTGTAAATGTTGAAAGTCTTTAGATATCAATTAGGACTGAAGAGAGACTGGTAGCTCCCAAGCTGCTGGTTGGAGAACCTAGTGTGGAGGATGAAGCTGCTGACATGTACCTGTTCACTGAACACTGTTCCAGCCTCAGCGTGGATTCAAGTCCTGGCTCCGACAACTTGCCAAACGTCTATTCTCACTCTTAGCCTCCCATTTACCCCAAGTTCCTAGAATGTGCTCCTCTTACCTCCCACCCATGCAGCTCCTAATCCATTGCATATTTGCATAGCATTGACAGGCAAAAACATACACATACATACACAGAGGCCAATGTCCTGACAAGACGCTAAATCCATGGAATCAAAGACGTGTTTTGATTTTGGGAACGAAGGGTGGAGCGTCTTAAATGGACAGAGGAGATTAGCAGAGCATAAAACTAGAAGATAGGCCAAGGGAAACTTTGAATAAGCTTTTTTAAAATCAATACAGCACTTTATAGGCAGCAAAGTGAAAAATAATTATCAAGAGTGTGTTTGAAATTATTACATCCTTTCAGGAACATAAAGCCCCCTTCAATATAACAATAAGATGAGCATCAGCTTTTATGCCAATACGACAGATTTTCCTGGTATCGGTGAGTACCTGAACCCAAACCTACAGTCAAGCAGCATAAATCATGTGCACAGACTGTGTTTAATCTGCATAATGAGCCATGTGCCGTAGGTTTTGGCATATTTTTTACAGACTGTTATAATTTTTAGTCACTGCTGTGATATCAGACAGGTACACTACAATGTCTCACTTATGGTGCCAGGTGGATGCATTGGTTTTCATCCAATTCTTTTTCTCAAAGCAGAAAAATAAAGAAACGTTGGAGGCCTGGACATTGAGCTAATTCATTAATCTAACAAGTTCTTACAGTCAACCCAGTTCATAATGTATGAAATTTCCCTGCTGCAAAGAGGATGTGATGTTAGTGATGTGAAGTTTGATTCATTTTACTGACTCGACTTGAAATGAATCACTCACCAAAGTGAATTGGGTGTTTTGAGTGTTTTGATTCATTTCGTCAGTCTAATGTAAACTACTGTTTAAACCAACGGTAGATGGCCAAATCCCAGAGAGAACAAACACCGTAGCTTCCAACCGAAATTAAATCCAACCATTGTTATTAATGTTTGTAATCTGGTGCCATTTTAGAATGTGAAACTGGATAAAGTCACATTTTATGTAATGCACAATCTTGGGATTAAAGGGATATTTCAGGATTTTTCACATAGGGCCTCATTTCCTAGTTATCCAGAGTGTTGTTGATTCTTGGAGATATATATATATATATATTTTTAACTGCAGTCCTTATATTTGAAGAGTTTAGTGGTGCTAGGCTAGTGCTAGGCTAGATCTAGGCTAGTGCATGTCTATGGTAACTAGTAGCCTGCATTTAAAACAGTCTGACCCAAGCACAGTGCACCTGAGGCAAATCACTTATAACACCAGACTATCGATATAAATGTCTGTGTCGACTGAATAATTTTTTTAATATAACAATTTTGCATTTAAAAGAACTTCAGCTTCCTGGTTGTAAGCTACGGAGCGGCGGAGTGATCTGCTAGGTCACCGGCTCTACAGATTTTTTTTTTACTACCTGCGGCCGGCATTACTACACGTGGAATTCACAAAGGAGCTTTCAACAAATCAGTTATGGCAACGTTTGGAGGACGACCCCATGATTTTGAAGAGGTTTCTAATGCAGGCTACTAGTTACCATAGACATGCACTAGCCTAGCGCCACTAAACTCTTCAAATATAAGGACTGCGTGAATTAAAAAATCAAAAATGTCAAAAATCCTGAAATATTCCTTTAAATTATATTTTTCTATTTTTCCACACTCTGCCTGAATTGACCACTCTGATAAATTTATATTTTAGCACGAGGCTTAGCCGGGAGTTAGCACTTGAGTCATTTGATTCATACGTATCAGCGCCTTTGATTGACGTGAACCACAGTGATTTGTTCTGCCAGTTCATACGAAAGGTCACTCTCTCACACTGAGCCACCCTTTGGAGTATATTCAACCTCTTTTACCATAAAGTTTGGTGTAGTATCGCTCTTAATGTTAGAGTAACTAATGTGACAAAGGGAAAAATAAAATACTGGATTTCCGTCAAACGTATTGAAACAGCATGAAATGAGTGAACAAGTTAATGGAGGAGGTGAATCATGACTCTTGATTCAGTGAAGTGACTCACAAGTTTTGAACGATTTGTTCACGAATCGCGCATCACTAATGTGGGTCCTGTTGTCGACTTGAAGCTCGTACCATTAAGGTTCTTTCTCCTTCTCCCATTACACTGTACAAAAGACATGCACAGGTAAATTATGGTTCAGATGTCTTTGACTCATTGTGGTGTAGTTGTTTATTCTAAGCAAGTCATTTCTAATCACTTGACAGGCATGGACAGACCCCAAGTGAAGTGGAAGACTATACCTTGTCGGATGGATTTGTAAATCCAGAGGCATTACTGCTAAGTGCAAATATTCCAAAAGAAATAAATTTACATTTTACAAAGCTATGGAGTGAATGAATAATGCGTGGAATTATAAAGTGACTTTGAGCGTCTGGAAAGGCATTATATAAGACTAATGCATTTATATATTTTTATTTGTATTTTTATTTTAACTGCTGTTGTTATATTGGGTTTGTTTTGTAGGTGCTGCGATTGGATACTAAAGTAAGGCAATACTGGAAAGTTGCACAAAGTATCAGTTCAAATGTTTACTTCTACCATTTCCACCACTTTTTGCTGATGCCGTTTGATCCACTCCAGTCACTTGTGTGTTTTTTTAGTAAAAAGCCTTAAAACCTCCAGGAGCAGGAGAAACGTGAGCTCACGTACAGCCAGTCTCTATCATCCTGTCTCTTCCTCTTATCTTGTACAAATTGTGAAAACCCTCTTTGGCACAGCGGGGAAATAAACGCTGCGTTGCATGGCACTACATGGCTGTGAGGAATACTCTGACTGTGTGTGTGTGTGTGTGTGTACCCGCTCCTACGCACATCAGATAAAAGTCTGATCTTGTATCACAAACGCACACTGAGCGACTTCTGAGTGATGGAAAAAGACAGAGGGAAATGTCTGTTTTGGTGGCGTTGGCAGGATTGATGTTAAAGGTGAGGTGCAGTAAGTCATGTTGAGAGGGGGAACAGTAAAGGAAACCCCTTTACAAACAGCGTGCTAAATTGCAGTGAACTAAAATAATGTCTCAATTCATGTCTTGTTTCTTCCTTATTGACTTTTTACTGAGCTGAACCATTATGGGCTTAGGACATATTTTTTGCAGCTTAAAGTCAAAAACTGGCCCTTCTCTCTGTGAAATAAACTGAACTGACCCAGTATTGATTTTGCAGTTTGAGTGTACTTAAATCACACCCGGCTGCATGTTATGTTCTCCCACTTGAAGTTGAAATTGAAATTTAATGCCATCCATAAAATGTCACAGTTCAGCAGCCACACGGTTAGACGGAGACTAAAATGTCAGACTGTTTTTGAGTAAACAGACCCTAGACTAGAGTGAAAGTCATGGAATTTGGACACACAGGTTTCTCCCCAGAGAGACATGACTGAACTGCCTCTGTTGATTGCTGTGGCGAGAAACAGCTGTATTTTTCTGTCTTTCTCTCCTCTCTCTCTTGCACCATTTTTCTTCTTTCTTCCACAATTTTCTTTTATTTACAGAACTTCATAACCATTTAAATAGTTAGTGGGTGCAAATACATATGAATAATGAAGGAAATTATTCTTATTTTCTATGTTAAGGATAAAGCAAGGCAAGTTTATTTGTAGAGCACTATTCATACACAATTCAAAGTGCTTCACAGTTGCATAAACTTATAAGAAAGCAGATAAAATCAATCAAACATCAACATAAGAATGTATCAATTACAGTAAAAGGCAAGAGTGCAGATAAAATACTTTCAGTTGTCAAAAAGAGCTGTTTTGAGCCTGGATTTGAACCTTGTCAGAGTTGAGGCCTGTCTCACATCCTCATGAAGACTGTTCTAGATTTTAGCTGCGTGAAACTGAAATGCAGCCTCACCGTGTTTATTATTGACTCTGGGAACCACCAGGAGACCCCTCCCTGAAGTTCTCAGGGCCCGAGATGGTTCATACGGCTGTAACATGTCAGAGATGTACTTTGGTGCTAAACCATGAAAAGACTTTAACACAAGCAGAGCTGTTTTAAATTCTTTTCTCTGAGTGACAGGAAGCCACTGCAGAGACTGGAGCACTGGACTAATATGGTCGTATTTCCTGTTTTTTTGTCAGGACTCGAGCAGCAGCGTTCTGGATGTGCTGCAGCTGTCTAACAGTGAGATGGCCGTTACAGTAGTCTAACCTGCTGGAGACAAAGGCATGGATAAGTCTCTCTAAGTCTGGTTCAGACACTATTCTTCTGGTCTTAGCAATGTTTTTCAGATGGTAAAAAGCTGCTGATGTTATTGCTTTGATGTGGATGTGAAGTTCAGGTCTGAGACATAGACTGTAAAAAATAATATACGTCTTCTGCTCACTCCTCCCCGTTTACCATAATGACCACGGTCGTGGGGGAATTCATGGAGGATTTACAGACTCCCCCTCCCCAACTCTGACGAAGCATGTTCCTAAAAAGGACATAAGGGCGGGATCCTCACCGTAGACTCGGCTCTTGCGTGACGTGTAGCTCGTGCTCGTCTAATGCTAACAGTCCGACCCTCATTAAGTACGAGATTTCTAAAATTCTTCTTTCGAAAACCAGCCTGGTTTCATAAATTGTGACTAACCCAGCGTTATCTCAGGAGGAATATCTAGCCTAGTCTAGTATTGAAAAAATGTAAACCAGGCGTTAAAGTTGTTTTTAAGGTGTCTAAGCTCCAATGCTTTTCAATGGGGGCCTAGTGGCGATATGGAGGTACTACAGCAATGGCGGAGCAATGGCGGAGCAATGGCGGAGCAATGGCGGCCCCCAGTGTCGTGGTCATAAAGCAGAGCAGCCAGCGCCCATTGGTCTGAGTCCATGATTACTCCTTGATTTCTAACCTGATTTTTTGGTTTTAGAGAGAGAGACTCTAGGTGATAACACTTCCTCTTTGTGTCTGTGGGCCAAAAACAATGATCTCTGTTTTGTCTGAGTTTAGTTGGCGAAAGTTGTTTTGCATCCACAAACTGATCTGTTTGATGCAGTGACAGTGTATCTACAGGCCCATGTTCACCTTTCGTCAGTCACGTAGATCTGAGTGCCATAGTTGTGGTACAAGCATGTACAAGTTGACAAAGAGGGGGCCCAAGATTGACCCCTGAGGGACTCCACAGGTCATGGCAATTTTGTCTGAGACACAGTTGCCAATTTCGACAAACTAAGTCCGTACTTTAAGGATTTACTTGCAGTGACAATTTAAAATAAAAATTCTCTGGATCAAGATGAAATAGTCGAGAATCACGTAAGACTGAATGATGTTTTGGGCACAATTATGAAAGATTTAGATTTTATAATTGCAATGGTTATAGGTTACAACATATCCATTAAACAATATTCTATAATGCAAAAACATTCTCTACTAATTATTCGTAAATGTCACGCTTAACTGGGATTTAAAAATGAGTCTGTGTCTATAGTTCAAACTCATTTAATAGGGAGAGTACTGAAATAAACTCTCTCAAAGCATGAAATATAAACTTTTATTCACTTTGGATCTTTACTTGTTAAAGCTTTTTGTATTAGAGATACTGATTTTAGAAATTACATCTCACTTTCTCACATCGGGGGAGTTTCTATAGGCCATCAAACACAATTAATCATTATATTAATGTACAAGTAGTTTGATCCCTTTTATTTTACTGAGCTGCATCCAATATACTCGTTGTAGACGGTTTAATAGTTACCTATCAAGGTTAACATAACATATTGGTTTGCACCTTTAAATTCATTTTCATTTCATTCAGTAAAAGGTAATATTTCATCTTTATTTCTTTTTACAAATTATGTCAAAATCTCGCTCTCATTAACTGAATCTTGCGTCTTGTCTCGTCTCTCGTCTGTTTTTGTCCCGGCCCACCATATCTAATATACATTCTTTTATTTCATCTATAAACCTGGCAATGGACCACAAATTAAAAATGAAGTCTGCTGTATATGAAAACATTTGCACAAAAAAAAGCTCTTCACCAGTACTTGTTATCGCCACATAAAAGCCCTTTTCGATCGAGCATTTGCAGCCAGACTTGGACACTTGCTGCTCTGTGCCGCGTAAACACGATGTGATACTTACCAATTATTTTATCGAGTCTGATGTTTGTCTAAAGGGCTGCTCCTAAGGTTAAGCTCCCCAGCTGGACTCATCGCTCATTCGTTTCATTGAGTTGAGGTACATTGCCACTTCAGCAGGTTGGCCAGCGGCGCGCTCGACCCGATACATATTTAACAAGCTGTCTGCACCAATCTGGGGCTAAGGCTGCTCAGAATTCCTGTGGAAAATGGATTTAGTGTGGTGCCTCGGAAAAAGTTAAACTAGCATGAGAAATAGATGGAGGGGTTCCGACCGCTTTCTTGGATGTATTTGGGATCATTATACAGGACGACTGTGAAGTCAGGGCCGTTTCAAAATGAGAGTCAATCATTTACTTGTTGAAAATGAGACCCGGGACAAAATCAGCTTAACGCCTGCTGACCACATGTGTGAGAGTGTAGGCGGATTAAGTGACGACCTTCAAGTGTAAAACTGAATAATGCTATAGGATATTGGAAATCCGACAACAATGCATGCATATGGTTAGGAGGGGCATCTTACATAAAGCATATGCTGTGTGAAACTGTGTTAAACAGGCAGCAACCTCCCTCTTTCTTGGTACGCTTGGTTTCTGTGTTCCACATTGTTTTACTGGATACTTTTGTACGTCTTTGCCGTGTTTTTGTGGGTTCGGTGGATTTTTTTTTTTTACTGTAGAGAGTCCATAATGGTCCTGAAGAAAGCAGCTTTTTAAAAGTAAACAGCTCGCTTATCAGCTAAACACATTTGAGACCCACACATTTCTTCTTCTTAGACACTGAAGAGGCACCAAGAGCCCCCCACACCTGCAGCACAGTGGAGGTGTCACAAGAGGAGCTACAGGAAACAAAATGGACAAACGAGGAGATATGCGGGCAAGACTCACAGCTAAGCCACACATGCCTTCTATTGTTCTGGCTAATATACGTTCACTGGAGAATAAAACAGATTAACTGCTAAGCTCTTCCCTGAAGATGGTGAAAAACTGTTGTGGAGCGGAGGGAGCTGTGCAGGAGGAAGAGGAAGAAAGAGGTGGAGCTGAAAAGTGCAGGACCTGAACACAATTTCGTTGTGCGCTTGGACGATGGCAAATAAAGCACTTACTTACTTTCTGTTCAAAGGTTGCATTCACATGACATGACAACATTCTAACAAGCCTAGTTTAGTGATGTGATGTTCAAGAATGACCAGCTCTTAAGGTGAACTGTTCAAAACGGATTTCAATTGTGAAAAGATCTTGATCTTTATTTCAGTCAATTTTACCCACAGCAGGCAGCACAAGTTAAAGCTTTTTGAACTAAAGTCAAACATAAATGCACAAATATGATTTGTCAGACAGTTACAGCCTACTTTGTATTAGTTGTGGCACACGATTTTATTCACAAACCCGTTTTTTCAAAGTGTAAATTTCAGTAAATGTAATTTTAGATGATTTAAATAAAAAAAAGTGTGCCTTTTATCTTCAACGAAGGTTTTTGCATCATCTGTGCCTTTTATCGATCGTGTCTTAGATATTGTAAGTTGAAAGGCTCTTTGAAATTAACAGATTCCAAAGACTCGACTCCCAGAAAAAAGCAATAAATATACGATAGTTAAGACTTCTGTTGTGGTAACTATGGTAGCTGTCAAAAAGCAGATTCACAAGAAGTGAATCAAAACTAGTAAAGCAACCTTTTGTCTTACTAAAAGAACAATCTTCAATAGCAGATTTTTTTGTCTTGGATTGTGGTTATATTTTTGTCATTTTTATGGCAATCCAAATGACACAAAAACAGGCACAATGTTCAGCATGCTCGCTGTCAGCATATAAAAACTAAGGCCCAATTATTGTCTCCTGAAAGTCTCCAAGGGTGGTGACAATTTTCAGAAACATTTGGTCAGTAAAGGACTTTCAGCCATGGGATTAAAAAGGTATGTGAATCCAATAATAATATAAATCTCTCCAATAGAGTTGTATTGGCCCCTGCCCCCATCATACAATGATGTATGTTCCCTGAGTATCTAAACTATTTCCAGATTGACTTTATTTATATCACACAAATGTTGAGCTCTTTATGGTATTGGGCAGAATATTGGGCAGGAGGTCATAATGTTTTGCCACCTCTACAGTGTGCACCAACAACAGGATAAAACAAACTTGCTTAGCATAAAACTCCTGTTGGGATCCAAAAGAAGATCTAGTGTCGCACATCATCAGAGATATTACATTGCGAGGCTGCATAATTAATCCGCCTCGGTGTGAATAACTTATGATCTGAGTCATAAATTATATTTAAGCAAGTCATTACGGGGCTTGAACTCGAGAAGCGACTGCGTTTTTCTCTTCAAAGCGATGCACTTGCTTTCCTCAGCGTGTCTTCATTTATAAAAGTTACTATGCGAGCGTTTTCCTGGAGTGTCTATGCAAATCATCCGGAGGAATGTATTAATCATCGCTGCTGTTTTATTATCTTGTCTGCGTAATTAACAGCATGAGACTGAAATGGTGATATGCTCATCTGCAGGCTCATGCCGATTAAAATGCCTGTTAACCTTGTGCATCGATGGGCTTTTTCAATGCAGCCAGCCTTGCATGTTGGAGACCTTGGCCGTAATTGTTTTTAAATATGTATTGGGCGCTTGTGCGAGAGTTAATTTACAGGCCTAGCAAATGTGTTCGCACAATAATTACGCACTATTTTTAAGGGCACACAAATTAGCAGCTTAATTAAACAAGATCCGAGGATATAACTCCACCACTTTTGATGGCAATTAAAGTCGTTACGGCACACAACGGAGTACAAAACGAATCGCTGTGATATGCTTCTTTCTCTAATTGCAAACAAACTATTGTCAGTGTTGTGTTGTTAAAAATGGGCTGGAAAAAAAGCTGTTTCTATGAAAGTCATCTAGCGAGGATGCATGCATGAAAAGCCGCGAGTCGCTTAACATGCAAATCCAGTCTAAGAGTGTTTTATCTCCAGGGTTTGAGCTGTTTTTTTTTTTTTTTTCCTAATCAAGAGCCTTGTAAGATGCCAGAGGAGTTTGCGGGAACGGCTATTATACATCTGCGCAGAGTCAGTCCTCCCTTTATTTGAAAACATGCTCATTTTACACTCTTTTAACTTTCAATCTGTCCAGAGTTGATTTAATATTCGTCTGCAAGGCATTGTATATGTTGTATTGATGTGTACACGTCCACACAAAACAAAGGGTTCCTTCAAGGCAATTGTCTGCAATGTAGTATTATAGTATCAAAGAAAAGCTGGAAATAGCCAAAAGATGTGTGTTCCAAAAACTTCTTAACCGAGCACATTTTCTCCAGATCGACTTTACCCAAATCTTAAAGCTTCGTGAACAAAGCGTCAAAATCGCAACAAAATCGAGGATGAAAGCGTAAAAAAAAGTGCCAAAAATGCAACGAAAGAGCGTCAAAAATGTGCCGGAAAAGCAACAATAACGCAACAAAAAAAGTGACAAAAACGTAATGAAAACATGACAAAAATGCGTAAAAAGAAAAGGCGATGAAGAAGCAACAAAAAATGACAAAAAACTATGAAACCACGACAAAAAGCAACAAAAATGTGATATAACTTGCAGATCAGTTTTGTAGGTCTTAGATCTTTAGAAGAGAAACTTCGCACATCAATTACCAGAGGCAGGTGCGTAGGAGATGAGGGTAAATCCCAGCATGCATGAGTAAAAATAATGATAGTTCCCGCACACTGCCAACCTTGCAAAAATAGTTTATTAGAATTTGGTCAACATTTCGGTCCTGAGACCCTCATCAGGCAAATTGCTGAAGAGCTCCTTAGGTCTTAGTTCTCAAATGAGGTGTTACACAGGCCTATAGGCTGTAAACCTTCCAGAAGCTTTTAGATTTGGGTATAGCCAAACTGGGAAAAATGTGCTCAGTTAAAGCAATACTAAGTAACTTGTTTACCTTAAGAAATCCTTTCCGTAGTCCCTCTGGGGGTAATACAAGTGTTAATGATTGGGGGGTCTTTCATCTCCCCCTGGTGTCTCCGGTCAGAAAACCACGCTTGCAATTTTCCCTACTCTGACCCGGAGGCGTAATACACACTAATGGAAGAAGAAGCTAACAGGCTAACGGGCAGCTAACTGTGGGCTAGCGCCGCTCAAACAGTATTTACAGCAACGTTTGAGTGAAAATTATCTCCATTGTGTAAGTGGATGTACAATATCCCTCTCTCTCTTTGTCTTTTCTGTCAGCGTAGTATTTACTCTCACGGACAATTAATGAATAAAAAAACGTAACATGCTACGACACCTGCAGTGGCGCTTATGGCCTCCAGGGGCATGAGTTACTTACTTCTGCTTTAAGGCGGTTAAGGTGTTCTACATACAATAGATAATGTATGTATTTATTATTTTGTGTTAAAAAGTGCTTTACATTTTATACAATTAGGATAATTTTACGGAAATGACAAAAGAGACATGAATTTGCTGTATAGAATTAATGTACAAAAAGTTGATTTTAACTTAACTTAACTAGATTGTTGACATCTGGATCATAGCAAGAATACTCATTCACTCCTGTAATCCATGGATAGGTTGATATAAACGACAGGACAATACCAGACGTGTAGATACATGGACTAAAACACTGTCACTTTTGCTGCTCAAAAAGGATTCTTAGATTCAAACTCAGACTCTGCATTGATGGTAGATCACCGAGAAGAATCAACCTCTCTGTTAGGTACAAAAGAATCATGCTGCGTCTTTCTTTCTGGTTGCATACACATCTTGGTGACATTCCTCACAAACATGTGCTATGCTTATGTTTGGATTTGCTGATTTGCCATCGGCGTCACACTATGTGCACTAGAACATTGCTTAAATTCCACGGCATTACCATATCTAAAGCCTATGCACAGAGTGGTGTATCACCTCATATAACCCGCTCGGCAGACTGCAAACTAAGCCTTTAACAACTGCAGAGTGCTCTGGCCAGCGTGAAGCAAGGCAGATTCCCTTTTATTAACTATTTATGGAAACATCATGCGCTAAGTGACCGTGCTCTCAGACTGTGATGGATAGATCTACTTGGTCATTACAGCAACAACTCGCTATTCACTGCCGCCTGCCTCAGACTTCTATGTTTACCCTCCGTGTTAGCATTGTCCTCATTATTGTGCGTAGCAGCATATGCACGGGAAAACAAGCCAAGAATACCACTGTGTCTCCTCTCCCTCTGCGCTATAGTCGTTCACTTTATTCACGCTTTGTAACTAGATCGGCCCTGGCTCGGGTGCAGTGGGAAGCCCTCCCCCGTGACAGTTTGCCACAGTGTGTCAGCCTGTTGAGTGCACTGGAAAACCATGTCTACTACTAATGTGCCATCGGGTGACACATTCGGCGGGATTGAAATGTCTGCCGCTTGCCACCAACAACAGTTACATGGTGCATTAAGGTCACATGTTGGGAATGAGAAGAATGAGAGGTGCAATAGAAGCAGAGGCGGTGGAAATACTTTATACCTTGATGTATTTTGTGGTATTTGTGTTTACAGTGGTAGCACAGTGGTTAACACGCTCGCCCCAAAGCAAGAAGTTCTCAGGTTTTATTACTGGGGTGTGCCGGACTTTTCTGTTCTTTCTTTGTCTTTGTGTGTGCAGCCACTGTCAGCTATGTCATATGGCGCCTGTTGCACCTCCTCCTGCCAGCTGGCGGCGCTGTGTTTATATAATCGCAGTTCATTCAATTGTGTCCGATGACGTATGACGTATGACGTACCCGCTGTAAACTTTTGAGCTAAATTATTTAGAACAGGGTCTAAAGCTTGGCGTCGCGTCTCCTGCTGTCATGTTGGATCCGTAAACAAACTACAAGCTTCCGTATGAATAGTGTGTCATCGTCTTGCCGTCCCTCCTCGTTCTGTGATTGTTCCCCAAATCCATGTGAAGATTTCGGCCATGGACCCCAGGCTGCTGTGAAGTTCGGAATGATTCGAGCGCACACAGCAGCATGGGAATTCCCAGGCTAACTCACGATACCTAATAGGAGGTTTTGTAATTTAGCTGTGTTGTGGAATCAGCTCCACGATATAGACCCAGATGCTCCTCATGCAGGGATGGTGTGTGTCTAGCTGTCGTGGCCCCACACCCTTCGCTCGATGGTATGTTTGGGGAAGAGTATAATCCTACCAGTATGGCTAGATGGTGACTCTAATTATTTCACTGATGATCTGGCCCGCGCCAATGCGATGACGGTGCTGCCCGAACATGTTGTTGCCTTGTCTTTTACCTTGGTTCACTCTTTGACTCCTTGTTGGGTTCAACAAATTATTACAATGTGAAGTTGATGATGTGAGCAATTTATTTTGGCCTTTATTGGCGAGGCAAGTTTATTTGCCTCGCCAATAAAGGCGAGGCAAAATTACATTCATAGTATTTTGGATTAATGCCATACAGCTCCACCTTGCCACATATAGAGTCCTTTTATTTGGTTATCAATATCGTATTAATCCTAATTGTAACTATTCTTTGCGAGTTACAGTCCATTGGAATTGACTTTCCTCTTAGTTTTCTAAAGGCATATCACATTACAGTATATCAAGAAACCATCTGTAGTCAGTTTGGAGGATGTGAAAATTGACTTTGGCTTCAGTCAAAGTTGACGTGCCTATACAAGACACAGCCTTTCAAAGGAATTCTGTCATCAACATGGTGAAGAACCTGGTGCAGAACCTGGTGCAGAACATGGTTGCGTGTTGGGGGAAGAGAATAGGAGGTGAAGCAATAGTACAAGCAGAGGGTCTGGCTTTTGTGTGGGTGTTTTGGGCGGCGCTTGTTCGGGATTTGGCACCACTGATAGTGGCCTGGCTGCTAATTGTAGCGTGACCGAGGGGAAAAGCACTTTGTCTTTCACTAAAGCACGAGAGATAGGGCCTGGCGCCTATGCACAGTATTATAAACTCTCTCTCAATGTTGTGGCTTTTTATACGCAAGCTTAAGTCGTGCTCCAATACAAAAAAACCTAACCTTTTTAGCCGTTTCCATACCACGAGCCACGGTGTAATCAGCAGTTAGCTCCATCATGCAAATCTATCAGGAAGTACCTGCATAACTCACTCCATTAGAGCACTGACCTTTTAAAATAAGCTTATAATTCAGCAACCTTGATGAAAATACTTTTCTTTCTTTCTTTTTTTTTACCGTTTTGGGTTTTCAGCCTTCCAGTTTTTAACTAAAGGTTGGCACTTTGGAGAAGTTTAAAAAAAACAAATCACTTACCTTTTATTTAGTTTTAGTTTTCGGACTTTCATGCATATTTCCACCAACAATAGGCACCCAAAGCACTTGACATCATAGAACCACTCACCCATTCTCATTCATACACCAATGTACGCACACACTGGGGGCAAGGTGGGTGAAGTGTTTTGCCAAAGGATACAATGACGTGTACACCTGCAGGAGCTTTGGATTTCGACTCGCCGACCTCTTGGTTAAAGGACGATCAGGTCTACTATCTGAGCTACTGTCATCCCATCCATCCATCCATCCATCCATCCATCCATCCATCCATCCATCCATCCATCCATCCATCCATCCATCCCATCATCCCATAATATAAATTTGTTCTTTGATGGACTTAATGAGCAACTGGCATCAAAAGTTGGTAACCGCTGGTCCAGGGCAGGGGTTGTCAACTTTGTCAGGAACCAAAAGTTGGATTGCAGGACCATTTTCCGTGGGTTGGGAGCCTCTACAAAAACAGTTTAGGGGAAAACAAGTTGGAGAGAAATCTAAACTTACTCTAATTATTCTACTTTCTGAATTATATAGTTTTCTACTAAATAAAGATACAAAGGCATGGAGGGGAGCAAAGTGGTTCAACAGCCCATAAATACGTAAATAATGGAGAATGCTAACATGATGCTCCATGTTAGCATCGTGCTAATGCTACTGAACAATCTGCTGTGAATAAACATCCTTATGGACCCGATTTAGGCTTGACTTTATTTGTATGTCATAAATAAGTTTATATTTCGCCAGAAAATGGCAAAACAGAGTGAAAAATTGTTGTGTTTCCCAAAAGGTTCTGTTTTCCCCCTTCGCTTTTGAATAATATCTCATTACTGGGAGAATCCACATGAAACAAAAACTGTCACGAAGTTCATTGTCGCCGTATGTATCGCACGTATAAACTAATGTCCAATTATTTTCTCTGAATGGCTCCAAAAGTTGTGACAATATTAAAAACATGAGCATGATGGTGTCCAGTAGAAAGGACTTTCAGACCTAAAAATAGCAGCGGGTTTGTGAATCCACTCACTGAAGAGGAAAAACATTTGTCAATTTTCGTTTTGGAGATTTCTTACAAAAACTGTTTTTCTCCCATAGATTGTATTAGGCCCTGCTCTCCACCTGACATGATGACATCATCACAGATAGGAAAGGCATAAATCCTAATCTGTTTATTCCCAAATTAATCTTGACTATGAACCTTATTCCATAAATTCCCGTTGGTGGTGCAAGGAATTGTGCCCACCCCTGCACCCATAGTTTACATAGGACTGCAGATGTCTACACGGACACAAAGCCGTTTTCACTTGTTGGTGCAAATGAACATTGGACATTTCCCACAAATCAGTCTACTGCTAACATATTTTAGTTGTGAACATTTTCCCCTGTTCAAAGGCAAAAATGGGTGGGGCGGAACAAGGATACTACCCTGTCCAGCAAATAGCCAATAGCAAACCCTAACCAGCATAAATGGAGCATGATTGACGAGCCGAGATCGTCTTGATGCACGAACTGCAGTCGTCACGCTGATGAACACAAATGATGCCCTGACTTCTTCCTCGGTCCGCGACAGAAATCGAAACACTGTTTGTGTGAAAATATCGACCCCGTGGGCTCTTTTAAGAAGTGCGCTGCTCTTGTCACAACATCTGCCCCTGATGTGAGTGGGAATGCTGGGAGCTTTGTTACTTTAGCATCAGAGAGAGAGAGAGGGGGAGAGAGAGAGAGAGAGAGAGACGCAGACATCAAAGATCAATAAAACCATTACGGCATTTCACTCCAAATGTTGAGCAATGCCCGCAACCAAACCAGGAAATGTGAGGGAGGTCATGATGCTAACTTCTTTTTTTAATCTGATAAAGTACAGTATCCTTTATTCAATACTTTTTTGGACTCAATTGTTATGTGTCTATACCTTACATACTGTTGATTTCAAAAGCTTCCTGTTCCTAAAGAAGAAGAAGAAAGATGTGGGTTTGCTCTGCTGTATCCAAGTATTCATCAAGTGAAAAGAGCCCATTTGTGTAACCTTGGGCTTTACACCGGTGTATCTATTCAGGTATATTTTGTATGTTCTCTCTCTAACAATCAATACAAATACTTTATATATTTTTGACTTTATAGCCATCTCTGAACCAGACCACTTCACCGCTCCGTTCTAGCATTTTTCATGTCCCTGTCTGCCCATGCATACAGGTTTCTGGACTGTAGAAATTTCTCGCGACTCGTTTCCACTGGCTCTATTTCAAAGAATCCTTGTACTTTATGCTGACATTTAACTTGACATTCATCCACATCAAACTCTTAACCCAATATATTTGACGAAAAACGCAGGTTACATTGTTAATTTTGCCCTGAATAATGTTTGTAATAAAAAGCCGACTGCCTTTTTACAAGAGCTGCCAATAAATCCAGCAGGCACTTTGCTCACACCGCTCTGGGGCCGATCTTTTCTGTTTGATTAAACTTTGCTCCCTGTGGTATAAAATATCCAACGGCACTTAGATTTGAAACCTGCTCCGCTACATTATTGACACCGTGCTGCCCCGGATATCAGCTTGAATGAATGAACCTTACTTTTTTCCCAGCGATGGTTGACTTCTATTCGACTTTGAGCGGTAAACTCTTGGAGACAAATGGAGGCTGTTGTGCGTTTGGACATGTTTACATCACATTGGCGACACATAACGCTGAGCTCAGGCTAAGTCTTCCAGCCTATAAATAATTGTCTGGAGCTCAACATGAAACAAGCAGCTGTTCTTTGAAGTGCTGCCTCTGCAGTACATCTAAATGGCTTTCAGAGGGAGAGCGAGAGGAAGTGAAACTGGTTAAAACTACATGCCACACTTTCTACAGGTAACAAGTCGATCGGTTTGGGATGACATGCTTCAAAACGGTTTAATTGACCTTTAGACCAGAGGCTTTCAAACTGTGGTACAGGTACTGGGGGTATCCAGCTGCTTCACATGGCACTGCAGCTCTGGACTTTGTTTAACTTGGAGATATTTTTTGTGTTTTGTTTCAGTCTTTTAGAGCAGTGGTTCCCAATGTGGGCGTCGTGGGGCACTGAAGTGGGGGTCACCAGATGATTTTCAGGTATAGTTTTTTACATTTCTGATCAGGAATTTGATTGAAAACATTATACTTTAGTGAAATTAAGCCAAATGTCAAAATACAGTATCCAATCTAACATCACTAAACCAGATGAAATGTTTTGCACCTTACATTATTATAAATGCTAATTACATTTTACAGAAGGGGTTCCTGGGTTGTTGGTTGAGTGATTTTGGGGGTCGCGGCCTGAAAGGTTTGGGAACCCCTGTTTTAGATAACTGCTTTAACCCTGATTCAGTCCTATTTTAGACAGAGTTTTGCTCAATGGGCGCTGGCTGCTCTGCTTTATGACCACGACACTGGGGGCCGCCATTGCTCCGCCATTGCTGTAGTACCTCCATATCGCCGCTGGTGCCCCATTGAAAAGCATTGGAGTTTAGACACCTTAAAAACAACTTTAACGCCTGGTTTCAATTTTTTCAACACTAGATTAGGCTAGATATTCCTCCTGAGATAACGCTGGGTTAATCACAATATATGAAACCAGGCTCGTTTTCGTAAGAAGAATTTTTGAAATCTCGTACTTAATGAGGGTCGGACTGTTGGCATTGGAGCAGCGCGAGCTACACGTCACGCAAGGGCCGAGTCTACGGTGAAAATCCCGCCCGTATGTCCTTTTTAGGAACATGCTTCGTCTGAGCTGGGGAGGGGGAGTCTGTAAATCTGCCATGAATTCCCCCACGACCGTGGTCATTATGGTTAACGGGGAGGAGTGAGCAGAAGACGTCCATTATTTTTTACAGTCTATGGTTTTGCTGAAGCTTAGGCCTGATATCGATAAGGGCTGCATGATGTATCCAGAGGTGGGTAGAGTAGCCAACATATTTAGTCAAGTAAGAGTTTAAAAAAGTACTTGGAGAAAATGTTTGAGCATTAAAGTTTGATTCATGTTTCAGTAGTGACATAAATTATGAGAAATTAAACAAGAAATAATGAGAAAATTGTAATGAAACCATATGAAAAGAAATCATTATGAAGAAGTAAACAAAACATACATCTTTCACGTGTCTCTTAACGACCTACTCACAGCAACACAAGTTACTTTTTTTTATTCAAGTAAAAGTACAATTACATTTTAATATTACTTATGTACAAGTCATGGTCATGAGATCTGGGTAATGTCTGAAAGGACAAGATCACGGCTACAGAAGGCCGAAATGAGTTTCCTTCGCAGGGTGGCTTGGCGCACACCTTCGAGATAAAAAAAAAACTACAATTGCCTCAAAAGTTACTTAAGTACATGTACTTGAGTAAATATAACGGAGCAGTGTCCACCTCTGGATATACAGCCAGTTCATTGTTTATTAGGTGACACAATATCCAGATCGCAGGAAAGTACAATACAGTATATCCCAAAATCACTTCCATCTGACTGAGACTGATATGTTTTTGTTAACACAGCCCAAAACAAAAGCTCAAATTGCTGTGGATTTCTGTTTAATCACATTATCATTATTATATTATTATTAGTTTTATTTTCTGATATTACGCAACCCTAATCTCGAGACACTATATTGTCTCAAATAATAGACCACATATTCTAACCTATTCTAAGTCTACCTGAGTTTTACTTGGTGTCATAGTTTACGATGTTTTTAGTCTCTTAGTAACATGTTGCTTTTTCGTTTCCTTAATCATGAAAACATTTTTTTCATATCTGAGTAACTTAGTGAAGTAAACTGTAGCTTACAGAGTTACAAGAACGCAACACAAAACTGTAGACAACTGATCAAGAGAAAAAGTAGTATCCATTTGAAGGCGCTGGCTTAAGGCTAAAAGCTATATGAGTGTTATGTGAAGAGGTTTATATTTCACATGGTGGTCACAGAAGCCCATAGCTGCCTGTGGTATCCCCAGGAGAGGGTTTGTGGCTGGTGGGCCCTGAGAGCACGACTTGTCGCCTGTAAATTGGCACCAAACTGTAGTGAATTAGTCGATGATGTGTCAGAGAGGCGGCAGAAAGCCCTATAGGCAGCAGACAGGGACTTATGTTTACCCTCAGAGACAGAGGCCAGAAAATGATGATGTCCCAGTGAGTGTCCATGGTCCTCCACTGCACACAAGAGCTGCCACGGATTTGATGGTTTCAACGGACGAGTGTGCCGCAGCTACTTTAACAAATGTGAGCAAATAGTAGCAATTTCTCTGTCAGAAAGACAATTTTACAGACTGCTGTTGTGCTGCTGTCAAAACGCTTGCTGATATAACTCGCGTATTTGCTCAGAGATTCTTAACAGCGACAAGATACAGTGAATTTTAAACAGTGTTGAAAAAATGAGCTTGGTTAAACTTATGGTGGAGTTGCGGGTTTGCTGTAGTTTCCCAACACTTTGTGGATCCCAAAGTGTTGTCCCACGTCAGACTTGTTAGCCTAAGTCCTGCAAATCAAGATTTTAAAAATCCGAACTCAGAACCAAAACAAGGCTACAATTGCACCAAAGTAGGACAATCATGAACCGTTAAAACTGAACTTTAGCACTTTTTACATAACCATCTTTGTCTTAGGCTGTGTTGGCAAAAAAGAAAAGTCGATCTCAATCATACGGAAGACTTCAGCTATTTTGCGACACATTGTGGCTTCTTGGGATATGGATTATTGTGTCACTTGATATCGCTATGATGATAATTCGGCGATACATTGTGCAAACCCTAGATCATAGAGTTGGTGTTAACAGATATTCTTAAAATCCACATCTACAAAATATTATTAAGCTCAAACTGACTGTATTTTCTCCTCTGCAGTTCAGGGATCCGAGTGTCTTACAGCTGTCTACTGTTCTAGCGCAAAATCCAGTCTATTGATTTCTGCGCGGCTATATTCTTTACAAAAGGTACAGCGGCTCGCTCGAGAGGAGATTTTTCTTTACTTCAGATCCCTCTGTCCGCGGTCTACATCACAATCCCGGCTATCTCGGTGAAAAATAACCCTCAGAGCAGAAGCAGCCTTGGCCGCACTGACATCAAATGAGTGGTTGTCTCGAGAAAGAATAAAAACAATAGTCTCTTTATGATCATAAAACATGTCTCCTGTTGAGTCGCTGCACAGATAGTGAGCTAAGTATTTCCTCGCACTTTAATGGATGTAGTGTAGGCACTGTAGACCGTAGCTAAGGATTAAGCCCACAGCAAATAGTAGCATGGGAAAAATGGTAATCTCCCTATACTCACTTTCACCATACCTGCACCCCCACTACTACCACTATTACACACACACTCTCCCCTCCTCTCACCACCATCTTAATCTTCTTACTGAATTACTTCTTTGAAATCTGTTCAAACAACGGCGTGAATTCACAGCGGTTACAAAGGTTAGAGAAACAAGGAAGTGATACCTAAGTCAGTTTCTCATTTCTTGACTGACTTACGCTTATTTAGACAGAAAGACAACGTCCATGCGTTAATTTTCTCGCAGTTTAATCAGCGATAATAGATTCCCTTTTCCCCAGACTCTTCCTCTAGCTCCTCTCGGGAGATCCCAAGGCATGTAAGCTGAGAGACATAGTCCACTCGGCATGTCAATGGACTTCCCTGGGGCCCATCTTGGTCGGGCATGCCTGGAATGAATCACCTCTCCAGCGGCATCCAGAACACATGAGCTCTTCCCATGGTGACGGAGATCTCTTCAAATGAGAACTAAACAGAAATAAAACAATCAAAACAAAACAATGGTGACGGTATTATAACAATATATATCGTGACATTATCATAATTGCAATGTTAAGTATGTAGAGAAATGCAACAAGCAATTCAACCCGATATTCAATGCCAAATTTAGGCATTCTTTCTAGTGGCAAAACATTATTATCTCTAAAAAACAAAAAAATCTAATGTATCATGTTTGCACACAGTCTCCATGTGATTTGTTTTTTGTTTTCTTGCAAAAAACTGTAAAACGCTGTAGACTTGCACAACATTGAGTATTTTGATCTGGCTCTGGCTTCTTCCCGCACTGTGAAAATGAAATCACAACAGGGAGTATTCAGAGCAATATTCGCTCACCGGTAATGTATTCTGCTCACACCTCTCTTTATGAGATCCTTTTCCATATTAAGTCGCTGGTATTACAGTAACACTAGATCATTTCACACCCTTAGTGTCTGACTTAATATTAAGAAGTGCAAAGTATAAGTGACTTTGTCAACAGACGAGAGGAGCCGAGAGAACTGCTGACTGCGTGTTAACATTTACATAGAGGGTTGATCTGCACTTTCTCTTTTAAGGTTGAAACACATTTCTGTAATTTTAGCAGTAATTTGATCTAGGTACTATGGAAAGGGAGACACAGGAGGAAGACCGTGGAGTCCAGTCGGAAAAGTGTCCAGCGCATGCAAATGACATAGTGAAATTTGTAAACAAATTATTAAAGCATCAGGGAAGGCATCTGACATGAGTTTAATGCCTGTGTAAACGGATGCTGATGCTGAAATCTAATTAATGACTACAAATGTGGCTTTTGTAGGCTACTCTCGGATCTAGTCATGATTTCTGCACTTGCATTCAATAACGGCATAAAGATGCACTTAATAATACATATCTGTGAAAGTGCAAGGCAAGACGGGGAAGTCGTCATATAATTAGTCTTGTCCTCATTTCTGCTGACTGAAATACACCCGTGTTTTACTTTTGTACTTGAGACAATTGCCTGGATTTCCCATGGGACCCCGTGGAAGCCCCCGGCCCCCCTCCTTTAGCCCGGGACGACATGGCACTCTGGTCAGGGTCAAGTACTGTGACCAATATTCAGCACAATTACACCAGACAGCTGTTGATATAGAGTCCAAATGGCACTTTTCTAAATTGAGAGGGGAGTTGTCAAAGTGTGATAGACGCTCATGTTAACAGTTGCAGTTCAGCAGTGTACAGTAAAGTCTCGATGGGGCATGACACAGCCATGCAGCAACAAAAGTAGAGCCATGTGTGACAAAGTGTGCCTAACGCGAGAGAGCATGATCCCTCCTGCTCTGTTTCTCTTTTCTCACACCAGCTTCCTTCCTAGGTTAAATTGTGGGCCAGAAGTGGCGGAAATGCGTCAGTTCTATGGGCTCTCTGAAGCTTGACTGTGCGTCTCTTAATTTCGGATGAAGGGAATGAGGTGCGGGGAGGAGGGGCTTTTAATCACTCCTGTCGCTTTAAGGACACTTATCAAAGCCTTATTATGTGCAATAGAAAATACCACGAGCCGCTGAGCAACTGAGCAGCCGGGAGCAGCGCTGGAGTGGGATTATAGGGAAGTCAGCGCGATCAGAACTGGAATAGACCGCTTCGTCGCCTCATGGAGTTTGATTACTCACTGGATGCCTGTCTTTATTCGGACGGTTCGGGTCGTTCAGGGAATAGGCAGCAGCGCGTTGTCTCACTTTGGATCCGTTTTCCCTGACGGAACGCGTGGAGAGGAATATGCTTTAAGTCAACGGGAGTGTTCACGACTACAGATACAATCGCTCAGTTTCGGACGGATCTCTTCATTTGGTACGATTGGATCATGGATCGGGCTGGTGGAAAAACAACAACGGGCAGCAGCAGCAGCAGCGACATGATTTCTCTGCGCTGTCTGCGCTATGCAGCGAGCACACCAGGCTGCCTCTTTGCTTGTTGTTATTCCGATGCAACAAAAGTTGCGAAGCGTGTGTAATGCGTGGATTTTGAACTGTTTTGCACCTGCTTGAACGTCGACACCGTGCAGAATCGTGACAAATTGAACGCGTGGATCAGCGTCGCTATCGCGTGTGTGGGATACTTGAACATTTGCTTATCGTAATGGAGATTGGGGAGGTTTATACTCAAGGTCACTGAGTGCTTGAAGGCTATATTTGCTGTTTAAGCACACACATCTTTACATTATTGCGCAGCGTAACAGTCCTCATTCTTGTGTGTGTTGTCTGTGTGCGTTTGGCACATTGCCTACTGTGGAGTTGTAATTGTCCAGTGTTCCTGCTCTTTCCAACAAAATGGATGGGAAATTGAAGCAGGGAACGGGTCGCAGATGCCGGACCAAGCGGGAAAGGGTACGCAGGTTGAAGGAGGCAGGGAGCAGAGAAGCCCGTTGCAGTCCAGAGCCCAACTCCTCCTGCTCCGACAGGGAGGGACACAGTCCAGGGAGGGACACCGCTAAAAAAGCACCGCGCCCCGCAGCCTCCACTAGAGCTCAACCGCGGACCCCCAAGAGGAAGAGGAGGGAGTCCAGCTCACAGGAGGAGGATATCATTGATGGATTTGCTATTGCCAGCTTCATCAGCCTGGAGCGTCTGGAGGTAAGCAAGCGCTGGATCAGCTTTGTGATCACCTTATGCTGTGTGGTGTTCATCTGTGGAGTGGCTCTAAGTGTGAATGCTTTGGGCCCCTCATTCCCCTCTGCGTGAAGAGAACTGGTGATTTGCCTGTCATTAACTGGAATTGGAGGTCAAGTAGATACTAGATAAGGTTGCCTCTGCCTTTTTATGGTGGCGCCTGGTTTGCACAAGAAGTTGACACTGACAGTGATAAATCCATGTTTGAGTGGAAAAATGAGTTAAGGATTGATATACACTTGAACTAAAGCTACTGTGTGCCCTCCAGGTGTGTGTTTTTCTTGGTCTCAGCCTCAGCCATAGTGCAACTGACTCTGCAATAGTTATACATCATTGTGTGGTCTATAAAGAAGATGTTTGGTCCCAATATTGGTAATATGGGACTCTAGATGCTGTGCTATATACTCCTACTTTTGTGGTTTTGGTGTTTGACCACACAGCGAACAGCGGGTTTCTGATTCTTGTTCAGCTTTCACTGCTTCCTACAAACATCACAGACCAATTCCAGTTACCTACCTTTACTGTGGATTATCATTGACATCTCGCTGATAGTCATCTGTCAAGTTGACACAACATATTATGTAATGTATCCATGTATTATCATGTGGCTATTTGGTTCCTAATACAGAGTGGAAAGTGGGCAGGGGGATCTCCTGTCTCTGTATCTCATTACATCCCAAATGACAAATTAAACTTAACTCCCAATGGGATTCTTTGTCTGGATGACAATATCCCACAAATCACTATGGGAATACAGAAGAGTTGAATTATAGCTAAATTAATAAACAGAGCTAAGACATTACATACACACATAGTATAGACTATATTTTACAGCAATGACCTCATTTAAAAGCCCATGGATCACGCCAGAAGCCACCCTCATTCCAACCTCCATGTAGGGCTTAGCGGTGGCATTAATCAGCCATGATTGACTACTGCCTCCTACGTGTGTGCTTAGTCAGTGTAATATCATGGTACAATGCAGATTTGCAGAAAAAACAACAGCGTGACATCCTCAATGGACGAGTCATCAGTTTGAGGTTATCATTAATTTGACACACCTCATCTGATAACAAGTTCAGCCTGTTCTGGTCACTAATAATTACAGAGCTATTCCATTTGGCAAAGCGGTTATAGGAATGGAGGCTTACGGCAATTAACCCATGTTTTGTTGTAAACTTGTCATTCACAACATTTCGACCAGTGACAGCTCTGGTAAACAGCTGTCAGAACAATTTACAGGTTGCAAAGAAAGAGATTTGTTTTTATTATCGGTGGTGTGTAAAGCTTGACATGGAAGTGTAAGAATTTGAACAATTTTGAGAAATGAGTTTGGTCAAAGCATCTCAAAAACTGCAGCTTTGTGGGTTGCTTCCATTCCGAGTACTTACAGTACATTAAATTGCTGAAAAGGCTAATGCTGGTTTGAATGAAAGATATTGACTTTAAGGAGGGGGTGGAACTTTCTATGATGCAGGTGTTTTGCATCATATTTGAGCTATAAGGCATCTGGGGGCTTTTCAGAGTGTGTGTAACCACGCTGAGGTCCAGAGGTTCCATGTTCCCGGTTCCGGTGTCGCCTACCCCTTTTATACGGTGTAATGGACCCATAACATAGCTATCAGGACATATGGTTTTAAAGCTATGCTTGATGTGTGCATGTTTGACTCTACATTTCCATTGATTTGCATGATTGCAGTGTGCAGCGATGTTAGTCTGCCCTTTGTGGCATGTGGCTGCCACTGTTGACAGCTCCAAACTGGGGGAGCCTTTGATGATGTCAACGCGGCAAACTGCTCTTTTAACAGTATTTTCTGAGAAACGCACAAGCCAGGAATATAGTCGACATGATGATTTTTTTTTTTTAATGTTTGCACTCAGCAGCATACATTTGGCTGAAATTGTTACACTGTAGCAGTGCCTTATCTTCGACAACACTCGCAAACATGTCATTACTTTGTCACTTGTCAAATTTCTGGTTGGAGTATTTGAATTCAATGAAGCTAGACACGCTCTAATTGTAGCCAAGGGGTTGCAAGACTGTGCACAGCCCCAAGCCAGGATAAAATTTGAAGGCTGGTATTAAGTCCAATCAGTAAATAAAATACTGCACACACATTTGGCTGTGAACCTTAAATAAACCCCAAAAAGTAGGGTCAAACATACATCAAATGAAGTAATTATTTGATCAACATTATTATTACAATCTCATCAATGTGTCTATTTGCGTTTGACACCACACACCACTATTTATATCTCAGGTTACAGTTGGTATTCCGCAGCTGCTTCCTTGTATGAGATTTAAAGACATCATTGCTGTCATACGGACTGTCACGGCTATCTAACAAACGGGCTATTGCACTCACACGCAGCCGGGTGAGACTGTGAATGGCTTGTCACTTGTGTTTTAGCTCAATAATGAAGGTGCCAATACAACGCACCTGTTACAGTGGATTATCTTGTGTCTAGAATAGGGTGCATCCAAAACCAGCAAAAATGAGAGCTTATACATTCAGGCACTTGGAACACATACAAATTGTTCTGGGAGTGAAAACAAACAAACAAAATGGACCTTTGACCAAACTTTGCCCTCTTTGTAATATGGTGAATAATTGTGCTTGCTGCTTATAAAGAATGCAGAATAGAAAGAATAGTAGCAGATGTAATACATCTCGGGGGCCAGCTTAGTGGGTTGCATATATTGAATTAACATTCATAAACAAAAGCCCTGGACCTAGTTGGCTTTGGCAAGAATTGAGTTGAACAAGTAGGACAAAATGTGATGAAGAAAAATCTGTTCTTGTTGTTTTCGCTGGCTCTAATTGTCAGTATCTACCCAACACCTATTGAGCATATGAGCAGAATAACCAGTAACATTAACATAATGGGATTAATCAATTACAGTCGTATGAAGCGCACGTAACGCTCTGATTGCTGGTCTTATGGATGTGTAAAGGTGAATTGTCTGTCATGTTGTCGGTGCTTTGCTAAACGCCAAGTGAAATCGCTTTATGTTTATTTTTCATTATACGTCTAGCATTAATTTCCTTCGAGTTGTTTTTTCTTAAGTAGTCAATGATTTCAGCTCACAGCTTGAGAGCATTCGCACTTTGGCTCCTTTATCATAATAAAACGGCTGCCTTTTTTGTGTTTTAAATGGAAATGAGGTTAAGTAATTACCCAGTTTGTTTCTGGATACCTCACACAGTAATAATTTCCCTGCTCAAGTGCTAAATCCATGTTGAATGAGCACAGAGTAAACAGTGCACTCCACACAGCGGCTTATGCTTCAACATTAAGTAAATCAGGCATGATACGTCTCAATGTGCGGCGATGCTCATGCGGTTGCTATTTGTTGGTAATTGGTCTGATTTGCATGCAAATGGACTGCGCTTATTAAATGATGTCGGTGGATCTGCTACAACACTGTTTTGTGCTTTTTGCCTCTTAATTTCTCTGCTTGTGGTAAATGATCTAAGTGCTCTGAGTGTTACATACACTAGACTTAAACTGCTATCCTTTGATAATCGCAATCTATAATAGCTTTTTAACAGTGGACAATGCCACTGATGCAAATGTTTGTGTTTTATTTCTGGAGTTCCCAGAATGGATGACCACATTGGGATATTCAAAAATGAGGACACCAGTTTGTTGACAGCAAAAAAGAAAACATTTGTAGTTTGTAACTGATTTGACATTAGGAGACAGCTGGAGGATATTTTTAACAAATGGATTCTCTTTGTGCATTTTCGATGTCCCAGCCACTACTCAACTTTCAGCTGAGAAATTGTTTAGTTTAAAAATACCTGATTTTCTTTTATTACAAACAATGAAAGAGGAAGCTACAAAATGAATATGTTAGTTGTTCCAATCTCATTCCTAACTTTTCTAACATCCTGATTCTTCACAGGGAGTAGTTTATAGGCGTATTTCACAACTTGCAGGGTCACTTTTCTGGGTCACTGCCACAGAAATGCCAGAAAACTAGCGTGAGAGTTCATGAACTTGATACAAATGCTTTGTAATTAGATGCACATCGCTTTCCCCACAAATGTCTCAGTTTACAATATACACATTTGTTCCACTGCAGGTTAATTTTACAAAGAGTCACGTTGATCTCTTGGTAATCATAAAAGTTAGTGTAATTTCAGTTTGTCAGAATATTTTCAGACACGGTACTTGGTGTGAAGAAATCTTGTAGTGACAGCTGTAATCTCAAAGCTGTTAAACAGCTGTTAATGTCATTGCGGCTTCAGGCTATAATACACTGTGCAGTCTCCTGATGCTCACAGCTCTCACTTTCACCTACTTACTGTATGCTTGAGTGGAACCCATGACCTATGCAGCCTGTGCTAATTGCTCATCAATTATGAGGAGGACTCAGCGGCCTTCGTCCAGGGAATAGCCGTGCCCTATTGCGTCATGGTCCGATAAGCTCACTCACACCCACTGAAGAGACCGTGTGCTCCTGTTGACCTCTGAGCAGTGACTAACGACCAGCATGGCCGTGTCTATGTCAGGCCATACGATCTACAGGCCGGCGTCTCATTAGCATTCAGCGGATTGCCATTTCTTATGCCTGCAGTCACTGTGTGGATTCACCCTGCTTCGCTAACATGTTCTCCTCTCCAATCTCCACCTTTATGTCATTCTAGAAGTCAATCAAATTATAAATCTGAACCACAACATTTTTTTCATTCGTTCTGTTTAATCTAATGCATTTAAGACCTGATTTCTTGTTATGTAGACCTCCTTGTCTGTAGTTTACTCAGTGTTGTCTTTGTTCTAACCTATCCAGAGCTTAGGAATGGTCTTCTGTCCACATTTGATTTTCAATAGGATGAAAATGTGCATTAATCATGAGTTGGACTTTCACTATATCAACATGTCTCCACATTAAAAGCCTTCGCACCATCAGTGGACCTCCGACCACAGTTTGCTCACTCTTGCTGCTCTTAAACTCCTGCTAACCCCAGACTCTTTTCAAAAAGCACATGCCACCTTTGGGTTGTGGCCATCATCATTAGATTGTCCTATTTCTGTTGGTAACTTGTGCGCAGCTGCTGCACATAAGAGCCCGGGGTTATGGCTTTCTCCCAGAGCACTTTCGCTCTAAACACACACTGCCGCCTTGTTGTTGTTGTTGATATTCAGCTCTGATAGGATCGAGCTCCCTGGATGAAGGCTTAGTCAGTACCACGGTCTCGCCTCTCTCATAACCTGTTTCATTACTGCTGAAAGCAATTTGCAGCGCCGGCCGTATTTGATTATGGCGTGTTTATTTGCCTTGAATCCCCTCGTTTCTCATAAGAAAGCTGCTTTACTTACCTGAGCAAATTGACTGTGCAAACACCACCGTCTTTGTCATGTGCACAGTAGCTTGAATCAGGAAGCTCAGAGGATCTTTTGTGTGAGAAAAAGATTCTGTATGTCATTCTGTGTTATTCAGTGATGTAATATAAAACTGCATTGAGATAAGATGACCAGCTTTATTTCCATTTCACTGCTGTACAACAAAATACAAAGTGCTACTCCGTTCGGTGTGAACGCTCACAAAAACAGTTAACAAGATACAAGAGAATATCTTAATTGTTGTGTGGAAGATTTGCCCAGTTAAAAAAGCAAACTAGAAAGCTGCAAAACTGGTGATGAAACATTAAAATAAGAAATATGTTTAGAGTAATATATCAAAAAGGTACTATTGATCTGCTTTTGTAGTTCATTGTAAAGTCAATTCTCCTTTTGGGAGACCCTAAACTAGCTTATACATGCGCTTTTTGCATTACATTATAATAGTTTGGCGTTTTCAAGAAAAGCCCCCAAAAAGGAAAGACATTAGTAAAGTATACAAATACTGTATTAAAGTAAATATATAGAAAGTACAAAGATATTCTCTTTAGTAGTGATGCACCGATCCAGCTTTTTTGCCACCGATAACGATACTGGGGTTTGAGTATCTGCCGATATCCGATATTTACCAAGAGACTTTCTTAAAAGTGAAATTTGTTATTGACTTCTCCATTTTATGATCACTAAAGTCATATTTTATTGTCATGTTACAGATCAATTATCAATTGTATCTATTGATAAACATTTAACAAGGATGACTTTTCTACACTAATTATCCTTAGATATATTACAGGCTTTAGGCTACAATAATATAAACAACAAGGAACAATGAAGTGATCTGATCAATACTAATAAGTGATATCAGTTATTTCTTTAAAGGGGCTAGATGCAACTTGGCCATTTAATACTCTGCACCTTCTATATTAAGCTCGTGCATGACGGCACTTCGGACCCGAAGTAACAACTTTTTTAGTGACAGTGCAGGATTTTAGAGGCAGTTGTGGTGAACAGGTCTGGGCTCATTCTACACATTAGGACTTTGCTTGAACATGTAGGGGGTGGAAAATACTTAATTTTAACGTGTTTTTTTTAACTCCGTATTGTCCCTTTAACTAAAATACAAACACTTGGCTTCAGCAGTGGCTGATTTTATTTTATTTGGCTACTTTGGGTATTTCTATCATAGTTTCTGACCCAGCCTAGATTTGTGTTTGTTAGCATTAGCATGCTCCTGCTAGCTTTAGCATGCTATTACTGAGATTAAAAATGCTTTTGCGAAGGTTAAAACTAACTCAGTGATTGAATTCTCCAGGTTCTCAGCTTTACAATGATATACAGCATGTCAGTATTCACTTAGACTTAGGTGGTAAGAGTTGTGTTTTGAAGGCGTTGAGAGCCAAAAGATGTATCGGTTCAGTATTGGATATTTGAAGCCGATACCCAATATTGTATTTTTGTATTTTTTTCCAGTATCGGCTCCGATGTCCGATACCAGCATCGAATCGGTGCATTCCTATTCGTTAGTATGATTGTGTTGCCCTCTTCAGTAGTGTCAGTATTGGCCGTCTCTCTCATCTACCATTATGTACAAAGTCTGTAATTTCCTCTGGGTGTTCGGTAGTATATTATCTTTGTGGCATCTATTGACTCCACTACAGAAAGCGTGAATGAACACCAGTTCCCTTTGTATCTTTGAAGAACCCTTTAGAATTAAATACAACTCTGTGTCATGGCGGAAAACAAACACTTAGACATGACTAAAACAATTACCCGGGCTTAAACCCTGCAGCACTCTCCCTGGGGGTGCCGAACACGAGCAGATAATAAAAACGACACAATTATCCATCTGTCACAGCATTAATAAGATGTTTGATTTGCTCCGTTTGCGCTGTGAGTGACGTCGGGCGCGGGGCAAATCCCCTTTACGTTAATCCACTGATCCTTCTGTTCATCGGCTCCTGTGCAAATTTACAGATTTGTTTGGGCTTTCAGTTACGCTGCTGCACCACTTTCTAAAGCTAAAGTCATTTTCCGCGAAGGTTGATTTAGCGATATCTGAGCAAGTCAAAGGGACAGGCACTTGAGAGGGAAAAACGCACGTTCTTTTGATGTGTCTGGTAAGTGTACATAGCCGGGGCATATCCGCTGAGTGGCCTTGCTCTTTTCGTGCGCTGCGTCATTTCACACACTCGTGCTAATCACTGCTCCTGCAATATGTGCGGATGGAGCTCTCTGCCTCGGGGGATCTCAATAGTACAGTAATTGTTGAGGAAGCTGCGAGTTGCTCTCTCTCTGTTTCATTTTCACAGCTGGTGAGTGGGTCCTGAATTAAACTCTGATTTTGTGTTTTTAAGATGATGGTTTGATGTGGCTGACTCATGCTTACTGTTCATGAGGGAGCTGTGTAACGCACTGTGATCTAGCTGTTGCTTATTAGCAGTCCTTGACTCCTTCAAGGCAATAGCTTCCCAGCCTTTCATTTCAATACTAGTTTGTGGTTGCTTATTGTGTACAATCATTGTATTTCTGCTCTCAAATGAGCTGAATAAACAGAATTCAAGTGGAAATCTGTTACAGCCACCTTTACGTGTAGTGTTTGTGAACTTCTGCTTGTCATACTGTGTATTTGTTGGTGATTTGTAAAGACTAGTGACCACCATCTATATATGCTATATGATTACCCTGATATGATAATACTGACTTCTATCCCCCATCTGAACCAAGCACGTTTGCTCTGGTTTGGCTTTACCAAATCTGAAAGCTTCTTGATAAAAGCGTCAAAATAGCGACGAAAGGGAGGATGAAAATGCAACACAAATGTGGCAAAAGAGCATTGAAAAAGCAACAAAAGCCTCGAGAGAGCTGCAAAACAGTGACAACAATAAGTGACAAAAGAGCGAAAAAAGTATGCCAGAAAAGCAACAGTAATACAAGAAAAAAGTGTCTTAAGAGCGACAAACAGGTGACAAAAAGTGGCAAAAAAAAAACAGATGAAAAAGCAACAAAATCACGACAAGAAAAACTAAGGGGACAAAGAGACGAAAACGCTTCTAAAATGTGACAACAAAAAAGTTGCGATCAGTTTTTAGTTACTTTTTACTTTTTTTTTAGTTACTTAGCTTTCAAGAGGCGTTATACTGGCCTTTAGGCTTAAGCTCCAGTCGAGAAGCTTTTAGATTTGGGTACAGCCGAACTGGACAAAACGTGCTCTGTTAAGGCGGGGGTTGTGAGGTTAAAAGTTTTGCTCGTCATGAATTAAGCATTAATTCACTCCATACTAGGGCACAGCGATATGGCCTAAAATCTATATCACGATATAAAAAAGAAATATCGCGATAACGATATATTTGACGATGTAATTGACAATGGACAAATATTGGACGATATTTAATTCTTTTTTTTGTTTAACGGCATACTAATTTCCTTGCAAATATGATCTACTCTTTTCTACAGTCAGTGTTTATGCTGCTCTGATGGGGCTGAGCGTAACATTAATTTCTGTGTGGAGTTTGCATGTTCTCCCCGTGTCTGCGTAGGTTTCCTCCGGGTACTCCGGTTTCCCCTACCACTAAAAACATGTACAATAGGCCAGGATGTATGAGAGTGTGTTTGAGAGTGTGCATGGGGGACGACGGATGAAAATTAGCCTAAGGCTACAATCCGGTGTGGCTTGTTCATTAACTTGCACTGTCCCTACCAAATAAACCATAAATAAATAAATTATATCATGTCCTCAACTATATAAAAAATGACAACGATATCAAATAATGATATCGCGATGACGATATGCGATACGATATGGCCCACCCCTACTCCATACACAGTATTGGTGAGCTGCAATTGTTCCCACAGCTGCCCTGGTGTAGATTGACGAAAGAGTAAAACATGTAAAGAGATTTTGAGCTGAGATCCTTCATTATTTATCAAAGGTAGTACTGTATCTCTCAACAGCGCGTGTAGCAAGCATTTCTAATTGTATCACAGAGAGAACAGAGAGGCCTGAGCATGAGTGATATTTTAGAGTTTGTGTACTTTCAGTTAGATGTACGGCTGTATACGAGTTAAATAACGTTATAATGAGAAGTCTTATTTAGTTGGATTTTCATTCAAAACATACCATTGATAATCTTTCTCCCGTGATAAGTCATGTTTGCCTGCTGAGCACTATCTGATTGCGGCGGAGTAACACAAAGCTAACAGAGCCTGACACCCGACTCCCCCTCTGCTGTAGTAAGACGTCTCCTCTCCTCTCTCCTCTCTGTGGTGAGGCAGCACATTTGTTGCAGGGCTTGCAGCAAATCTGGCTTTTGTGTTTTTCCTCCTTCCCCCGACGGTGATAGTGCTGTGCATCATAGTGCTGTGCTGCTGACAAACAACTCCGGCTTTAATTAACAAGGCAGCCCCCCTGAGGCTCCTGATGTGTCCCGTAGTGAGAGGTTTCCTAACGCCTGCGGGACGTCCCGAGGCACTCGCTTTCTCTGACTGTCACACGCTGCAGGCTGATAAATGCATGGTCACATTCACGCTCCGTCTGTGTCTGTAACACGCTAACACGGGATTGGACCTGCTATGTGCATCTGCAACCACTGACCTAAATATATCCTCCCCAGAAAGACTGCACTGTAGGCTGTCGAGGTGGATTTCACTGAGCATCAGAGCATATTCATTTTCTTTAAGTTCTCGCCCTTCACTTTCTTAAAGTGACCTCCACACAGCTCACACACTTATTTGGTTTCTATGACTGACAATTTTACAGTACGGCCTTTACAGTAGCATTTGGTCGTGTGCAAGTGGGAAGTTTACACGGGGCAAACAGCGTCAAACAAACAGCGCGGGACACAGAGCTGTTTCTCCAAAAGCGGACGCCAGGTTTAGGCCTCCCACGATAACAAATTTGAAGTTCGATATATTGAGGCAGGAAAGTATCGCGATACTCGGCTCTATCGATACTAGATACTTTCAACTCTCAGGCATAAAGTTCACAGTATACCTTTGTCCTAAAAGTGCACAAGCTGCTGTAAACATGACATATAGTGTAACTCAATTTGCTTCAGTTAGAAATCAAAGTTTTACAAAGAAGAAATAGGGGGAAATGCTAATAGATGCATATATTGAGGCAGGAAAGTATCGCGATAAACGATATTATTGACTCTGTCGATACTAGATAGTTTCAACTCTCAGGCATAAAAATCACAGTAAACCTTTGTTCTACAAGTGTGAAATCATATCCTAAAATACCACGCAAGCTGCAATAAACATGACATATAATGTAGCTCAATTTGCTTCAGTTAGAAATC